>NC_081183.1:62037915-62637915 GCF_029867415.1 Vicia villosa | reverse complement strand
TTTGCCGTTTTCTCTGCTTCTGAAATTCTCTTCTGGTTTTTATTTGCTGAACCGGTTTTCTTTCGATTGCGTTTTGGTTTTTCTTTGGACTGTTAGCTCAAGCCTTTCTGTGCAGAATTTTCTCTTTGAGCTGATGCCGTTCATTTTTGTGCCGCTTCGGTTTATTTGATGTGCAGGGACTAATTTCTGTTAGTAGAGTTAAAGAAAAGCTTCAAAGTTGTTCTGGCTGTTTTGGATGTGATTGTGTGTAGGACTGATAGTGAACTGATGTGGATGAGTTATGTTGAGTACTGACTTGTTCAAACTTGTGACAGGTATGGCGCATGTTCATGGAGGTCCTCTTGGCCAAGCATAGCTTTTGAAGTCAAGTATGTCAAGAGAGGTTCAAGCGGAAGCAACGCGAAGATATGACGAAACCAAAAATATTGGAGGGGGATATGTATACTGGCAGTGGGTTGCTTTGGTTAACCAAAATGAAGCAATTATCTTTGTAATTCTTATATAAGTCCTTTTTGCAATCTTGGACTTGTAATGATTTTTGAGTTCATGATGAAATGGGTGATGTCTAGTGATTAGAAACAAAAGCCCAAGATATTTTTATGTAATTTTTTGTAATAGGCTTTGACTTTAGGAATAGTGTGATGTGTTAGACTTATGAATGGATTTCGTATGGATGTGAATGAATGGAGACTCTTGAACCTCTTTGTAATCTTGTATGAGTTTGAACGAGCTCTTGAATGAACTTGAATTTAGTAAAGGAATTTGAAATGAGTGCATGTGATATAGGTCTTTGAATCATAAATGAACTTCAATCTCCTTTGCCAACCAATGACTCGTGAAATGAATGGAACTTGAATTAATGGTGAATGCTTGCAAGAACATTGTGATGAACCTTAATCTTGTAATTTGCATCCCAAACAATGCCACACGACTACTTAAGAATTTTCCACTCGCTTCAATTATCTTTGAACATAAATCCTCCTCAAATCTTAATGAATAAAACTCTGGCCAACTTGCAACTTCAACGGACCCATCTCAGTTCAAATAACCAACCCAAATCATACTTGTGTGTTGAGCCACACGTATTAGAAAGAAGGATGCCTTGTGCTTGAAACAATCATATCATACACAAGTTCTTAAGGAAACTCTCATACGAAAACCAAGATTGAGAAGTAGAAAGGGAGATGGTCAATGTAGTTGTGCGATCAACCTTAATCCCATGATCTTCAGTTGAAATCCACGCCAAGCTCAAACACAACAGATGAAAACCCTTGTTGGTAAACCATAGGGGGATGGACCCTATCCAACTCCTCACTACTTGAAGAACCAAAAGAACCATATTTTATCTGTCAGGGACGCCTCAATCTCATTATAACACCCTAAGCTTCCAAAATCATTGGTCCTAGTGCCCTGTTATTGATTAATGAATGCATGATGAGTTAGATGACCTAATGGAAGGTATGTACATGAATGCAAAGTCTAAGCCAGTTAGAAATAAGGGTAGGACAAATTTGGGGTATGACAGCTGCCCCTATTTAATCGTCTTAAACCTGAAGGTGAGATTGGCGCTAGCCTTTCGAACATTCGAGGTGGAAGAAGATTAAATATCATAGTACCAGAAATTTGTCCTAAAGAGAAGATGGTGTAAGTGTTACTCTTATTCTTTGTTTGATATCTGCTGGGGAAAGAGAAATGTTTTTCTTGTGGAAATATTTACGGTAAGGGGTTGAAATGGGGTAGCTTGTAACGTAGCCAAGGTGCCAATACAAGGTTCTCAATGGAAATGATTGTTGTATGAAACTGTGGTTGGAAAATACGGGTTTGATGGAAAGGTAGGACCTACGATCCGTGACTCGAAACTAGGGTAAGGTCAACGGACCTACGACCCACAAGAATGAAAAGATGAGGATAAGGTCAACGGACCTACGATCCACAAGAAATGAAAAAGATGAGGATAAGGTCAACGGACCTACGATCCACAAGAATGAAAAAGATGGGGATAAGGTCAACGGACCTACGATCCACAAGAAATGAAAAAGATGAGGATAAGGTCAACGGACCTACGATCCACAAGAAATGAAAAAGATGAGGATAAGGTCAACGGACCTACAATCCACAAGAAAATGAAAAAGATGAGGATAAGGTCAACGGACCTACGATCCACAAGAATGAAAAGATGAGGATAAGGTCAACGGACCTACGATCCACAAGAATGAAAAGATGAGGATAAGGTCAACGGACCTACGATCCACAGGAATGAAAAGATGAGGATAAGGTCAACGGACCTACGATCCACAAGAATGAAAAGATGAGGATAAGGTCAACGGACCTACGATCCACAAGAATGAAAAGATGAGGATAAGGTCAACGGACCTACGATCCACAGGAATGAAAAGATGAGGATAAGGTCAACGGACCTACGATCCACAAGAATGAAAAGATGAGGATAAGGTCAACGGACCTACGATCCACAAGAATGAAAAGATGAGGATAAGGAACGAGGCCGGAGCACGAGAAGATTATTGAAAACACTTAGGCTGGGGATTGGGGATTGGTTTTGAAATGGTTTGCCGGGACGGAAGGCAAAGGATACACAACACGGGGGTTGGATCTAAAAGTTTTCCCGTACGAGGGGGAGGGACCACGGAGACTAGTGACGACTAGACTCGATCAAGAGACAGTACCTACTGAAGAATCACGGGATATCGATGCTTGCGAAGCATAAGAACTACATTAATCCCTCAGGCCAAAAGGCGGTGTGTAACTCTTCAAGAGCGGCAATCATTCGAATTGCCACACACCAAGTATGGTTATTCAAACGGTTGAAAAATGAGATGGGTTGAATGCCCACCCTCATTCACGCTCTAATCTGCACGCAACATACGGGAAATAACCTCGGAGACAACGATTCTGACGAAAGACATTGCATCCGATCCTCGTTGGAGAGAGAAAATGAGACTTCTTTTGGGGATTAAGGATACCAGGTATCGGCACCGTGGCTTTATGAGATTTCTAATGTAGTAGCAGATATCAATCGGAGTTTGTAAGGACAACCTTTTTTGTGGGAGATGTATCATCGTCTTGATTGAGTGTTGATTTGTGTTATCTGGCTCATGCTTGGTATGCATGTTTGAATTTTTCTATGGCGTAATGTTCCATTTTGATGGATATGCTACGCTTTTGAGGATGCAATGTTATATGCAATGGAAACTATATGCAGAGTGCCAAATATAGGCCTTAGTGAGATAAACACCAGGGAGAATCCCTTTAGTGTTAAGGACCATGTGGAGGTGCCAATAGATATTGGACTTTGATTTGTAAGATGCACCTTCTTTGACTTGAAGAATAATTTCTGACTTCCCACCATGTACCACTGCTTGGAGGATTTTCAGCTTGAGGAGATTCCCTCGATTCACCATGTAGGGGATGAGAAATCCTGGTAACGAGCCTTGGTTAGGGAAGTAGGACAACTCCTAGGAGAAATAAACTCCTATACTTGAGGAATGGAACAAACTCTCGGGAGAAATAAACTCCATGTTTGGGGAGAAACCAAGGTTCCAGGAGAAATAAACTCCCATGGTCGGGGAGACCAAGGTTCCAGGAGAAATAAACTCCCATGGTCGGGGAGAGTCGATATAACTCAAAAGATTGTGCTCCCAGCTTCGTGACCCATGAAGGAATTTTCCCTAAAGGATTCTTGGAGAGATTTGTCGAATCTCGACTTAACTGCCCCAGATTGGTCAAACTCAAGAGAGATTCCTCGACATGATTGCCCCAGCTTGATCAAAGCTTGAAGAGATTTATCGACATGATTGCCCCGGATATACTGAATTTGAGAGGTAAAACCTCGACTTAATTGCCCCTGATTAGGTACATCTTACTAGAATCCCCAAGCTTTCTTTGTTTTGAAGTCAAACAAACATGGAAACAACTTTACCACGCTCAACGGAGTCTTCAAACTCTTCCCCTCGGAGTAATCGAAGAAAGCATTAACTATTCATGCCCAAAGGAGTTTTTAGAGAATCTGCCCCTTGATGGTCAACATTTGAGATGATTAGCTTTTCCTCCTCGGAGTTCTCAAGTCTCTTGTACTTTGACATGATCAAGTTACTCACTGATTCTCATCCTGAAATTTTTGATGTTTAAGCACATATTTTGTATGCAAAAGAATGTTAATTCTAAGAATGATAATTCTAATGCAAAGCCTATGTTAGTCTTGAAGTTTAAAGAAACTTTTTATGAAATGAGGTTGCGACCTCTTGTGACTGAATCACTAGTTGACACAACCTCGATTTTTGGCATATGGAAGATAAGGCAAACGTACGATACCAACATGGATATGAGTCTCACTTCATTGGGAGTCAGTTAAACGCTATCTCATCGGAGTGTGCTTTCAAAATAAACCCCACTTCAATTAGGACTTTTAAGGGTTGTAATTTGGCTAGGTTCACGGTTTTGGAAACAAAGGATTTTTAGGCTCAAAATTATTTGGTGCCCACCCCCTTCGTGATGTTCTCCATTCCTAGGTTCAATTAACTCGACACGAGTGTTCATCCCTCACAAGGAATTTGAAATGGTTGAGGAATCAATGAGGTTCTTTGGACATGGCGGTCGCTCACCTTTTATTCTTCTGATTCATTGTCACATGACTTTGTTCTTGCTCGGAAATTTCATCATCTTTTTTCTTTTGCCATTTTCTTTTCATCCTTTTTTATTTTCATTATCTTTTCGCCATTTTTTTTCTTTTTTTTTTTTTTGAACAAGTCGTGTGACCTCGCATAGTCTTGGATTTGTTGGAGGTAATTGCGACTGCCTCACTCCTTTGATTTGATGAAGGATTACCGTTGTGGCATCGTCATCTCTTGATCTCTTGATGGAATAAGGATAATCATTGCAGTTTTGACATTCCTCAACCTTTTGAAGGATAACCATTGTTGTATCCTTAGATGCACACCCTTTTGGTGAGTTTTGAAAGCTCGATCAAGTTAAATGAACACTACCCTTCCCCAAAGTCAAAATGAGGGTTTTTATGATTAGAAAAGAAACTCCTACTTCAAGGCTCAAAGGGGTTAACGAGGGTCTATCTCCCTTATATCTCCGGTGTTTGGGGATTTGAAACAATGCCTGTACATCCTCAGTAGGTTTTTTTTTATTCAAAAACACATGATCAGAGATTTTGCATTTTTATTTTTCATCATTCTCCCTCAGCTCTTTGCCTAGGCAAGGGATTTGTAAAAATTGGTATCGTAATGCCAAAAACATTTTATGAGTGAAAACGAATGGGTTTCTTCAAGAAAAACATAAACAATGTATTTTATTTTCATTCAGAAATTAACAAGTTTTTACATGCTATAAATGCTTAAACAAACAATGAAATGTTACAAGTGAGAATGCAATAAGAAACTAAATGAATGCCATTGTTGAGGAGACTTGACTCCGTCTGGACTTATTGAGCTTGAATACTTTCTGCAGTTCCTTCCAAATACTTCAGATTACTTCAAAAGAGAACTCCAACGAAGTCACCCATGAGTTGTAAACTTTTGCCTTGCTTTAGGGATTCGAGCAATGCGAGTGATGCAATGCTCAAGATAAGAGTACGTCTTGCTTATCCCTCGTGCGGGAGCCCCAAGCATAGTTGCTAGAGTAGTAATCGCCATCATAAATGGGAAGAATCTTGTATGGTCATCAAACTCAAGAGAGCTACTTGTGGTGAAGAAGACCCAATACTAGAATCTTAACCAATTATGATTCCAACAAACAAGGAAACGAATGGGCACAAGGCAAATAGAATCACATCCACTTGTTTCTCATATTCTTCTTGTCTCTGTTAACTAGCAAGGCCACTGAGAAGGAGATCCTGAGAAAAGGCAACTGATATATGAAGTAGAACCTTGAGAATGAGAAGCATTGTGTAGAACATTTTTGATTACCACTTGAAAGAAGATTCTGACGAAATCACCTAGGAATTTGTAACGCTTTTAAGGGATTCGAGCAATGCGAATGATGCAATGCTCAAGATAAGAGTGTGTCTTGCTTATCCCTCGTGCGGGAGCCCCAAGCAACTTCCACACATGTATAAGAGATGATTACCAATTTAGCTTCAATATCCATCATTAGGAGTGAGATTGGATGATCCTTGCATTTCTTGATATCAGGCATTAGGCACAAACCAACAACATCTGAATCAGTGGCATCACGACTTTTTATGGCTTTCAATCTTTCCTCCAAGATGTGGAACCTTTTGTCAATTTCAATACTCGAAAACTTGAATACTTCAATGATGTGAATTCTCCTTGCCAAGAATAGGAATCTCAACAATACTTCACACATTCTGATTCATAAGACCTTCTCATGGATGAGATTGACATTTGCATTTTGACCTCTGAGGAACTTGTCTCGATTCTTCTTGTCAAAGAGAAAAGGCTTGAATACCTCCACACACTAATTCACGTCAGTCCCCATTTATGTTCTCATCTCAATCAAAACCCCACAGAGTTGTTCCATAGTTGATCTCGGAGCTTGTGGTGGTGAGAAGTCAAATCTGTTGATGATCTTGAAATCTTGTGTAGAAAGGGTCCCATAAGTCTTTGAAAGAGCCATAAAATGCATGATGGTATGAATGCATGTTTCATTTCCAAGGGATCCTAAAGTCTTTTCACACTTTTTTGTTTTTTTTCTCTTTTGGAATCCAAATCTTTCTTTTTTTTATAGCATATCTTTTCTTTTCTTTTTTCCTTCTTTTCTATTTCCTTTTTCTTTTCATTTCTTTTTTTGGAAATAGACTTTAGAATTCCTCGCAAATGAAGTGGATAAAACAATGATGTTATGCAATGCAAGCATGGGATCAAGGTCCATATGATCTGAGTAACCACCACACAATCCTCTACTGATGTGAAACTTCTGTACAGGCCAAGTGTCACAGGATCAAAGTTTTGACGCCTTTTTGAATACCAGAATGTCAAGCACCATGGGAATGGACCAAATAAAGGTCCAACCCCAAATATGAAGAAACAATGGTATGTAGGAGCCAAGGTTTCCTGTCCCACCCCAATCTCACGGGTATGTAGTCTAGACACGGACAGGTGGTCCCTAAGGGTCACTAGGGTCTACAGTTCCCATGGGGTACAAAGTGTTTGAGGCAACAAGCGTGCCAGACACAGTGTTCCATGAAAGAACCTCGCCCAGTTGTGGTAACCCATGTCAATCTCAGCCATAGCAAGCGCTACGGGAGTCAACATGAGCATCCACGCTAATCCTATGTGTCACTGGCCTGGGTAGTGGGCCTTTTACCTCACACAAACCCCCCACCTGCAAAACAGAACAGAAGACCCCAGGGAACAAAATATAATCCATATGCATGATGTGCAAACAGAAATAAACATGATATGCAGGCAAAGAATAAGCATGCAAACATATATACAAGGTATAGACATAAAACACGTAAACACCCAGTAAATAAACAAACAAACGCAGGCTAGGATCGACTCGCTAAGGATGGACCCGCAATAGGTCTAGCAACATCCCCAGCAGAGTCGCCAGCTGTCGCACGCTCGCGAAAAATGAACAGAGTCGCCACCAATATATTTATCCCATAAGGGAAAGGAATATCAGAAAACCTAAGAAAGGAAGGAACAAGGTCTTGCGACCAGAGAATCAAGGTACGGGAGTCGGTTACGCGAGGGGAAGGTATTAGCACCCCTCGTGCCCATCGTACTCGATGGTATCCACCTATGTTTGTTTCTATCTAAAGGTGTCGCACGCTCGCAAAAAATGAACAGAGTCGCCACCAATATATTTATCCCATAAGGGAAAGGAATATCAGAAAACCTAACAAAGGAAGGAACAGGGTCTTGCGACCAGAGAATCAAGGTACGGGAGTCGGTTACGCGAGGGGAAGGTATTAGCACCCCTCGCGCCTATCGTACTCGATGGTATCCACCTATGTTTATTTCTATCTAAAGGGTGTGTACTATGTCTATGTCTATATGTGAATGCATGCAAAAGAAATACGGGGAAAAGAAGGAATTATTTACAAATGTGCTCGTTCAAGCCCCGCGACTTGATGCCTACGTATCCTTTTCAGGAATCAGAGCGCCGTAGTTCGGCTCCATAGTTTCTGTTTGTTTTTGTGTTTTTTAGTTGGGCGGAGTTAACGCTCGCGCTCTTGCATAAGGGATCGACCTAGGATGCAATAGAGCGGAGATAACAATGCCCTTAAGAAAGGAGAGAGAGAGAGAGTTTGAGTGTTTCGAGGAAATCCCTAAAGCAAGGGAAACTCGAGTTACTCTATGGTTTGTGTTTTTTAGAAGTGGGAACTTACGCTCGAATGGTTCCCTAAAGAAAGGGAGATCCAAGCACTCGAACATTCCCTAAAGCAAGGGATGTTCAAGCTTCCATTCCCTTTTTTAGATTTTCACTTTGATTATTAATGTTTTAGGTATTTTCTTTGTATTTTTTAGAGGGATTTTATTCAAGTATTTATTAGATGTTTTGTGTTGAAAAGAAAAAGAAACTAGCCTAATATGAATGGGAATTTCTACCTAATGTTGTCATGGTTTCTACCTAAGGTTAGGATTAAAAGGAACATGAAAATAAGGCACTAAGTAGAATATTGAAAATAGCATGAAAAAAGACAAGTCAAAATACAGCACAAGAGTGAATTAAAAGTACTATTATTTTTATGGTTTTTTATGGGAGAAATGAGTTCAAAAGATTAATTTCAAAAATTGTATTAAAAGGCCTAAAGATTAGTAAGAAAAAAATTAGCAATTTGATTACTCAAAGAAATAGTAAAAAACAACTAATTAATCTAAATGAAAATGAATGGAAACTGGGGGTGTAGGCTGAATATGCTGGTGTGATTAGCAGGGGGGCGCAGGCCCAGGTGGATTTTTGTTCAATTTCAATTATTGTCACAAAGAGAGCTATGGGCCTACTGGGGGTTTGAACAGCAATTAGTGTGGTAAGGCCCAGGGGTTGATCTAACTATCAGTTTTTTATTATTCTCAGAATTTTTCAACTTAACAATAAAAGAATTAAAGAAAAGAAAAATTATTAAAAAAAGAATTAGGGGTAAAAACGAAACGACGTTTCAGCTTCTCATTTCAAGTCAACTCTCTCCCTCTCGTTCTTCTCCTTACTTCTAGCCTCACCGGAGCGATTTCCGGCGGCCAATCTCCGTCGTGGCCCTCCGTCTCCGTCCTCTCAATCAACAAAAATTAAACACGAACCCTATCTCATTTTTTATCCTCAACATGAATCTGGATTCGGATTTCTACGATTCTTACTCAGTCAGCGGGATCGAGAGTTCTAATTGGGAACCCTAAAAGCTAAAACTTGAAGATTCAGGCACGGACTCGAAGGATTGAAGCAACACGATTTATAAGCTGACGAGAATGCAAAGTTTAAGAGCTATAAAGGACGTACAGAACCTGTTTAAGGCGGCCTAAGCTTCCGGTGCGGTGGCGGAGATTCCCGACCACCGCGAAACTCAGGTAATCTCGATCTGTTCTTCTCTTTTCGTTCTTTTGTTGCTCTTCTTCTTTTATTCTTCCTCTTCTTTCCGTGATTCTTCTTCCTCCGTGTGATGTTGTTGCTGGTTCTTGCGCGTGAGAATGAGTGGATCAGAGGTGATGACGATGAGAGTTGCAAGTGAGGTTGTGGTGAGGTGGTGGCTGAGCTCAATTGATAAGAGCTTCAGATGTTGAAGCTCTGTCAATGGTGGATTGGTGAGCTTTTGGTGGAGGTAAGGGAGAGAGATGAATGATGAAGAAGGTGATGGAGTCGTAGAGATGAAGATGATGATGGTGAGAGATTGAAGTGAAGGTTGGTGATTGATGGATGAGAGGTTATGAGAGAATGGAGAAGGTGATGGTGAAGAGTAGAAATGAGCGTGTACAGAGTGGTGAACGTGAAAGGTGAGTGTTATGGTGCGTGAAGAAGTGTAGGAGTGAATGGTTCAGTTATATAGAGATGGAGGTTTGAGAATTCAGTTAGAGGGAGCAGTGATTAGAACCTTTGGATCTGAAGTTGGTTATGAGGATGAAAGGTGAGGATTGAGTCACTTAATGTTAGCTCCAAATTCTGTTTTTTTTTGTTATAGGTTTGTTATGAAATGGTTTAAAAGTTCGTTAGGAATCTGTTAGGTTAGTTTTTCTGTTATCAGGTATTGCTGAGCTGGCTGATTCGGTTAGGTTGTTATGAATCTGTTATGACAGTTAGAAGTATTGTTAGGGTTGGTTACAAGTTCAGTTGGTGGTTACAAGCTTGGTTAGTAAGTTATGGATCAGCGAGAAATTCGATTATGAAACTGAATTAGTATTTCTGTTTGGAAGTTATGAGATGGATAAGTCAGTTAAGGGACCGATGGGAGGTTAATTGTAATGAGTTTTTTCTTTTTGTTGGAGGCTGTTAACTGGTTTTAATGGTTGATATCTGCAGGGACTTAAGTGTAACTTCAGTGAAATATGTGTGGTTCAACTCCCCTTTTTTGTGTACATGAACGTGTATTGCTTGAACTGCATGGACTGTTCTGTGAGTTTGTTTATGGGTCATGGTCTGAATTTCATATGGTATAATTTTGAAATGTGTGGTTAGAATGTATGGTTTAGTGTGGTTGTATTTGAATTTTGTACAAATGACATGATGAAGGGGCTGAATGGTGGTCTGTTTTGTTGAATGTTGCTGATGTGGATGTATGTATTTGGTTTAAGTGGTTTTGTAGTTTAATTGTTTCCTTTTGAGACAGTTTAGAACATGGCTGGATGATTAAAATTTGTATGGAACTGTTTTTTTTGAATGAATGGTAGGATTTGAGAATATGATAGGTTGCATGTTTATGAACTTTGGTTTTATGCAGGGCATGGATGATGAGTGTGAGTTGTGTTCGTTTTTTATGTTTTCTGCTAATGTGAACTGGAAATAGTTAGTAGGCGATAACAATGGAAGTTAGCCTGTTCAGAAACGGTCCGATTCAGCGCAGTTAGAGTTAAGAGATGGCTCTGACAGTTAATGAATTGTGAGGTTTAAATGGTATAATATTGAATGAAAGTTTCTGAAATTTTGTACTGACATGAATGCTGATTTATTGTTGTATGTACTATAGGTGATGCTGCCAAATGATGATGATGATGGTTAGTTGAAATGTTGCAGCAGGGTGCTTTTTGGTTGACAGTATGGCGGAATGAAGATTGGCGAGAGCGAGACGAAACTTGGAGAACATTGAAGAATAGATTAGAATTTCCCTTTGTAGTTTTTTTTCTAATGAGACTTGTAATGTAATTTGGATCTTGCTTCTTGTAGGTGCAATGAGTTACTCTTCAAAATTGATTTGATTTGTATTTCTCTCTCCTTTTGTGTAATGCTCTTGCTGTTGAGTTTTTTTTGTGAAGAATTCTTGGCTCTTAAAATGAAGTTTAACTTGAAGCACAATATGGGCTTTTATTATGTGATGGGCCCATTCTTCAAATACCATTCAATTCATCTTTTCCCTCTATTCGTTTTGAATTCAAACCCCAAGTGTTCACATTCTTGCACTCTTGAATCTAGTAGCATTAAAATAAGATGAAGACTACATGGAAGCCTAAAAGTGATATTGGTCAAAAAGTCAATCCCTTAAGGTTGACTTTGACCGAAAAATCAAAACTCTTGTCAAAGCGTATTAGCCTTCATACTGATCTGACACGCCCCATATTTCCTCGACTTCTTGAATGAACCTTGGTGCCGGTGACTTGTAGTTCCACTGATGAGCGGAACTCCTTTGAATCGCCACAGGAAGGAAATAAACCTTTAATCATTGAATTTGATGAAGAATAGCTTCAAAGCTTGGTGATGAGGAAACCCACAATACCCATGAACCATAATCCTAATTCCACAATGCACACAGAAGAACCAGTTGAAACAGGTTTATCTGAAGTAGGAGCCAAGATCTTTGATCCCATGTCAGATCTATTGATTAAATGAATGCATGAATGTTAGATGACCTAATGAAGGGTATGCAAATGAAATGAGGAGCTTTAGCCAGTTAGAAATTAAAGGGGTAGGACAAATTTGGGGTATGACAGCTGCCCCTATTTAATCGTCTTAAACCAGAAGGTGAGATAGGCGCTAGCCTTTCGAACATTCGAGGTAGAAGAAGATTAAATATCAAGACCTGAAATTTGTCCTGAAATGATGGTGGAAGTGTTATTCTTATTTTTGTTTTGATAACTGCTGGGGAAGGAGAATTTTTGTTTTTCTGATGGAAATATTTACAGTGAGTAATTGGATGAATGGAGATAGCTTGTAACGTGGTAGTGGTGCCAATACAAGGTTTTTTCAAGAGGATGGTTATATGAAACAATGACAGAAAGGAAAAGATCTCGTACGATCTATGACTGAAAGGAAAAGGATCTCGTGCGATCTACGACTCAACATCGACTCGACAACAGGAGAGGATCTCGTACGATCTTCAGGACAGAAAGGAAATAGACCTCGACATCGACTCGACATCAGGAGAGGATCTCGTACGATCTTCAGGACTGAAAGGAAAAGATCTCGTGCGACCTATGACTCAACATCGGGAGAAGACCTCGTACGATCCTCAGGACTGAAAGGAAAAGATCTCGTGCGACCTACGACTCAACATCGGGAGAAGACCTCGTACGATCTTCAAAACTGAAAGGAAAAGATCTCGTGCGACCTATGACTCAACATTGGGAGAAGACCTCGTATGATCTTCAAAACTGAAAGGAAAAGATCTCGTGCGACCTATGACTCAACATCGGGAGAAGACCTCGTACGATCTTCAAAACTGAAAGGAAAAGATCTCGTGCGAACTATGACTCAACATCGGGAGAAGACCTCGTACGATCTTCAAAACTGAAAGGAAAAGATCTCGTGCGACCTATGACTCAACATCGGGAGAAGACCTCGTACGATCTCCAAAACTGAAAGGAAAAGATCTCGTGCGACCTATGACTCAACATCGGGAGAAGACCTCGTACGATCCTCAGGACAGAATAGACCTCGTACGATCTAAGACTCAACATCGGGAGAAGACCTCGTACGATCCTCGGGACAGAATAGACCTCGTACGATCTAAGACTCAACATCGGGAGAAGACCTCGTACGATCCTCAGGACAGAATAGACCTCGTACGATCTAAGACTCAACATCGGGAGAAGACCTCGTACGATCCTCAGGACAGAATAGACCTCGTACGATCTAAGACTCAACATCGGGGTTCGGTTTTGAAATGGTTCGCCAAGTTGAAAATTGGGCTTTGAAAAAGGTTTGCCAGGTTAGGAACTGGGCTTTGAAAGGGTTTGCCGGGTTAGGAACTGGGCTTTGACAACACGGTGGTTGGTCTTGAAAAGTTTTCCCGTACGGGGGAAAGGATCACGGAGACTAGTGACGACTAGACTCGATCAAAAGACGTAATCATGAAGATATTGATGCTTGCGAAGCATAAGAATTACATTAATCCCTCAGGCCAAAGGCGGGGTGTAACTCTTCAAGAGTGGCAATCGTTCGAATTGCCACACACCAAGTATGGTTATTCAAACGATTGAAAAATGAGATGGGTTGAATGCCCACCCTCATTCGCACTCTAATTTGCACGCAGCACACGGGAAATAACCACAACAAGACTAGTGACGACTAGACTTGACAAGAAGATAGAAGTAACCATTGGGAATTACGGAGATATTGATGCTTGCGAAGCATAAGAATTACATCGGTCCCTCAGGCCAAAGGCGGGGTGTAACTCTTCAAGAGCGGCAATCGTTCGAATTGCCACACACTAAGTATGATTATTCAAACGATTGAAAAATGAGATGGGTTGAATGCCCACCCTCATTCGCGCTCTAATCTGCACGCAACATACGGGAAATAACCTCGGAGACAACGATTCTGACGAAGAAAGACATTGCATCCGATCCATGTTGGAGAGAGAAAATAAGATTTCTTTTTGGGGATTGAGAAAACCAAGTATCGGCACCGTGGATGGAGGAGATTTGTAATGTAGTAGCAGATATCGATCGGAGTTTGTAAGGACACCTTTTTATATGGGGAAATATCATTGTCTTGATCGAGGGATGATTTGTACTATCTGGCTTATGCTTCGTATGCATGTTTGAATTTTTCTATGGCGTGATGCTCCATTTTGATGGATATGCTACGCTTTTGAGGATGCAATGTTATATGCGATGAATACTATATGCAGAGTGCCAAATAAAGGCATTAGTGATGTTAACACCAGGGAGAATCCCCTTAGTGTTAAGGACCATGTGGAGGTGCCAATAGATATTGGACTTTGATTTGTAAGATGACTTTTCTTTGACTTGAAGAGTAATTTCTGACTTCTCACCATGTGCCACTGCTTGGAGGATTTTCAGTTTGAGGAGATTCCCTCGATCCACCATGTTGGGGATGAGAAATCCATATGAGGAGCCTTGATTAGGGAAGTAGAACGACCCCTAGGAGAAATAAACTCCTATGCTTGAGGAGAGACCAAATTTCTAGGAGAAATAAACTCCTATGGTCATGGAGCGACAATAAAACTCAGAAGATCGTGCCCCAAGTTTCACGACCCATGAAGGAAATTGCCCCAGTGGATCCTCGGAGAGATTTGCCAAATCTCGACGTAACTGCCCCAGATTGGTTGAATTTGAGAGAGATTCCTCGACTTGACTACCCCAGATTGATCAAAGCTTGAAGAGATTTATCGACATGATTGCCCCAGATTGGGTACATCTTACTAGAATCCTCAAGCCTTCGTTGTTTTGAAGTCAAACAAACATGGAAACAACTTTACCACGCTCAACAAAGTCTTCAAACTCTTCCCCTCAGAGTAATCAAAGAAAGCATTAACTGTTCATGCCCAACGGAGTTCTTTAGAGAATCTGCCCCTTGATGGTCAACATTTAAAATGATTAGCTTTTACTCCTCGGAGTTCTCAAGTCTCTTGTATTTTGACATGATCAAGATGCTCATTGATTCTCATCCTTGAAAATTTCCTTGATGTTAAGCACATATTTTGTATGCAAAAGAATATTAATTCTAAGAATGATAATTCTAATGCAAAGCCTATGTTAGTCTTGAAGTTTGTAAAAGTATTTATGAGGTTGCGACCTTTTGTGAATGGATCACTAGTTGACACAACCTCGATTTTTGCATATGGAAGATAAAGCAAGCATACGATACCAACATGGATATGAGTCTCACTTCATTGGGAGTCAGTTAAACGTTATCTCTTCGGAGTGTGATTTCAAAATAAACCCTACTTCAATTAGGACTTTTAAGGGTTGTAACTTGGTCGGGTTCACGGTTTTCAGAAACAAAGGATTTTTAGGCCCAAAATTATTTGTACCCACCCCCTTCGTGATGTTCTCCATTCCTATGTTCAGTTAACTCGACACGAGTGTTCATCCCTCACAAGGAATTTGAAATGGTTGAGGAATCAATGAGATTCTTTGGACATGGCGGTCGCTCACCTTTTATTCTTCCGATTCAAGATCACACGACTTTGTTCTTGCTTGGCAACTTCATCATCTTCTTTTCTTTTGCCATTTTCTTTTCATCTTTTATTTTCATTATTTTTCGCCATTTTTTTTTTAACAAGTCGTGTAGCCTCGCATAGTCTTTGATTCGTTGGAGGTGATTGCGACTGGCTCACTCCTTTGATTTGATGAAGGATTACCATTGTGGTATCGTCATCTCTTGATCTCTTGATGGAATAAGGATAATCATTGCGGTTTTGACATTCCTCAACCTTTTGAAGGATAACCATTGTTGTATCCTTAGATGCATATCCTTTTGGTGAGTTTTGAAAGCTCGATCAAGTTAAATGAACACTACCCTTCCCCAAGGTCAAAATGAGGGTTTTTATGATTAGAAAAGAAACTCCTACTTCAAGGCTCAAAGGGGTTAACGAGGGTCTATCTCCCTTATATCTCCGGTGTTTGGGGATTGGAAACAATGCCTGTACATCCTCAGTAGGGTTTTTTATTCAAAAACACATGATCCGAGATTTTGCATTTTTATTTTTCATCATTCTCCCTCAGCTTTTTGCCTCAGCAAGCAATTAATAAAGTTGGTATCGTAATGCCAAAAACATTTTATGAGTGAAAACGAATGGGTTTCTTCAAGACAAACATAAACAATGTATTATGATTTTCATTCAGAAATTAACAAGTTTTTACATGCTATAAATGCTTAAACAAACAATGAAATGTTACGAATGAGAATGCGATGAAGAACTGAATGGCTGCCATTGTTGAGGAGACTTGACTCCGTCTGGACTTGTTGATCTCAAATACTTTTTGCAGTTCTTTTCCAAACACTTCAGATTACTTCAAAAGAGAACTCCAACAAAGTCACCTATGAGTTGTAAACTTTTGCCTTGCTTTAGGGATTCGAGCAATGCGAGTGATGCAATGCTCAAGATAAGAGTACGTCTTGCTTATCCCTCGTGCGGGAGCCCCAAGCATAGATATTGGAATAGTAGTCACCATTATGAATGGGAAAAATCTTGTATGGTCATCAAATTGAGGAGATCTACTTGTGGTGAAGAAGACCCAATACTCGAATCTTAACCGATTGAAGTTCCAACAAACAGGGAAGCGAATGGGACAAGGCAATAGAATCACGTCAATTTGTTTCTCATATTATTCTCGTCTCTGTTAACAAGCGAAGGCCACTGAGAAGAAAATTCTGAGAAGAGACAACTGAGATATGAAGTAGAACCTTGAGAATGAGAAGCATTGTGTAGAACACTTTTGATTATCGCATGGAAAGAGATTCGGACAAAGTCACCCAGGAATTTGTAATGCTTTAAGGGATTCGAGTAATGCAAGTGGTGCAAAGCTCAAGATAAGAATACGTCTTGCTTATCCCTCGATCGGGAGCCCCAAGCAACTTCTACACATGCAAGAGATGATTACCAACTTAGCTTCAATATCCAAACCATCTGGGGTGAGAGTGGATGATCCTTGCATTTCTTGATATCAGGCATTAGGCACAAACCAACAACATCTGAATCAGTGGAGTCACGATTTTTTATGGCTTTCAATCTTTTCTCCAAGAGGTGGAACCTTTTGTCAACTTCAATACTCGGAAACTTGAAGACCTCAAGGATGTGAATTCTCCTTACCAAGAATAGGAATCTCAACATTATTTCAACATTCTGATTCATAAGACCTTCTCATGGGGGGAGATTAAAATTTGCGTTTGGCCTTTGAGGAACTTGTCTCAATTCTTCTTGTCAAAGAGAAAGCGCTTGAATAACCTCCATGCACTGATCCATGTCAGTCTCCATTTCTGGTCTCATCTCAGTCAAAAACCTCACGGAGTTGTTCCATAGTTAATCTAGGAGCTTGTGGCGGTGAGAAGTCAAATCTGTTGTTGATCTTGGAATCTGAGCAGAAGGGGTCCCATAAGTTTTTGTTGAAAGAACCATGAAATGCATGATAGTATGAATGCATGTTTCATTTATGAGAGATCCTAAAGTCTTTTCACACACTTCCATTTTTTTATATCCTTTTTTAAAATCAAGGCTTTTTTTTTTATATGGAGTATCTTTTCTCTTTTTCTATTTTCTATTTTTTCTTTTTTTTTTTGGAAATAGACTTTAGGATCCCCCACAAATGAAGTGGATAAAACAATGATGTTATGCAATGCAAGCATGGGATCAAGGTCCATATGATCTGAGTAACCACCACGCAATCCTCTGAATAACTGATGTGAAGTTTCTGTACAGGCCAAGTGTCACAGGATCAAAGGTTCGACGCCTTTTTGAACACCAGAATATCAAGCACCATGAGAACAGACCAAATAAAGGTCCGACCTCAAATATGAAGAAGCAATGGTATGTAGGAGCCAAGGTTTCCTGTCCCACCCCAATCTCACGGGTATGAAGTCTAGACACGGACAAGTGGTCCCTAATGGTCACCAGGGTCTACAGTTCCCATGGGGTACAAAGTGTTTGAGGCAACAAGGGTGCCAGACACAGTGTTCCATGAAAGAACCTCGCCCAGTTGTGGTACCCCATGTCAAGCTCGATCGTAGCAAGGGCCACGGGAGTCAACATGAGCATCCACGCTAATCCTATGTGTCACTTGGCCTGGGTAGTGGGCCTTTTACCTCACAAAACCCCCCACCTGCAAAACAGAACAGAAGACCCCAAGGAACACAAAATATAATCCATATGCATGATGTGCAAACAGAAATAAACATGATATGCAGGCAAAGAATAAGCATGCAAACATATATACAAGGTATAGACATAAAACAAGTAAACACCCAGTAAATAAACAAACAAACGCAGGCTAGGATCGACTCGCTAAGAATGGACCCGTAATAGGTCTAGCAACATCCCCAGCAGAGTCGCCAGCTATCGCACGCTCGCGAAAACTGAACAGAGTCGCCACCAATATATTTATCCCATAAGGGAAAGGAATATCAGAAAACCTAACAAAGGAAGGAACAGGGTCTTGCGACCAGAGAATCAAGGTACGGGAGTCGGTTACGCGAGGGGAAGGTATTAGCACCCCTCGCGCCCATCGTACTCGATGGTATCCACCTATGTTTATTTCTATCTAAAGGGTGTGTACTATGTCTATGTCTATATGTGAATGCATGCAAAAGAAATACGGGGAAAAGAAGGAATTATTTACAAATGTGCTCGTTCAAGCCCCGCGACTTGATGCCTACGTATCCTTTTCAGGAATCAGAGCGCCGTAGTTCGGCTCCATAGTTTCTGTTTGTTTTTGTGTTTTTTAGTTGGGCGGAGTTAACGCTCGCGCTCTTGCATAAGGGATCGACCTAGGATGCAATAGAGCGGAGATAACAATGCCCTTAAGAAAGGAGAGAGAGAGAGAGAGTTTGAGTGTTTCGAGGAAATCCCTAAAGCAAGGGAAACTCGAGTTACTCTATGGTTTGTGTTTTTTAGAAGTGGGAACTTACGCTCGAATGGTTCCCTAAAGCAAGGGAGATCCAAGCACTCGAACATTCCCTAAAGCAAGGGATGTTCAAGCTTCCATTCCCTTTTTTAGATTTTCACTTTGATTATTAATGTTTTAGGTATTTTCTTTGTATTTTTTAGAGGGATTTTATTCAAGTATTTATTAGATGTTTTGTGTTGAAAAGAAAAAGAAACTAGCCTAATATGAATGGGAATTTCTACCTAATGTTGTCATGGTTTCTACCTAAGGTTAGGATTAAAAGGAACATGAAAATAAGGCACTAAGTAGAATATTGAAAATAGCATGAAAAAAGACAAGTCAAAATATAGCACAAGAGTGAATTAAAAGTACTATTATTTTTATGGTTTTTTATGGGAGAAATGAGTTCAAAAGATTAATTTCAAAAATTGTATTAAAAGGCCTAAAGATTAGTAAGAAAAAAAATTAGCAATTTGATTACTCAAAGAAATAGTAAAAAACAACTAATTAATCTAAATGAAAATGAATGGAAACTGGGGGTGTAGGCTGAATATGCTGGTGTGATTAGCAGGGGGCGCAGGCCCAGGTGGATTTTTGTTCAATTTCAATTATTGTCACAAAGAGAGCTATGGGCCTACTGGGGGTTTGAACAGCAATTAGTGTGGTAAGGCCCAGGGGTTGATCTAACTATCAGTTTTTTATTATTCTCAGAATTTTTCAACTTAACAATAAAAGAATTAAAGAAAAGAAAAATTATTAAAAAAAGAATTAGGGGTAAAAACGAAACGACGTTTCAGCTTCTCATTTCAAGCCAACTCTCTCCCTCTCATTCTTCTCCTTACTTCTAGCCTCACCGGAGCGATTTCCGGCGGCCAATCTCCGCCGTGGCCCTCCGTCTCCGTCCTCTCAATCAACAAAAATTAAACACGAACCCTATCTCAATTTTTATCCTCAACATGAATCTGGATTCGGATTTCTACGATTCTTACTCAGTCAGCGGGATCGAGAGTTCTAATTGGGAACCCTAAAAGCTAAAACTTGAAGATTCAGGCACGGACTCGAAGGATTGAAGCAACACGATTTATAAGCTGACGAGAATGCGAAGTTTAAGAGCTATAAAGGACGTACAGAACCTGTTTAAGGCGGCCTAAGCTTCCGGTGCGGTGGCGGAGATTCCCGACCACCGCGAAACTCAGGTAATCTCGATCTGTTCTTCTCTTTTCGTTCTTTTGTTGCTCTTCTTCTTTTATTCTTCCTCTTCTTTCCGTGATTCTTCTTCCTCCGTGTGATGTTGTTGCTGGTTCTTGCGCGTGAGAATGAGTGGATCAGAGGTGATGACAATGAGAGTTGCAAGTGAGGTTGTGGTGAGGTGGTGGCTGAGCTCAATTGATAAGAGCTTCAGATGTTGAAGCTCTGTCAATGGTGGATTGGTGAGCTTTTGGTGGAGGTAAGGGAGAGAGATGAATGATGAAGAAGGTGATGGAGTCGTAGAGATGAAGATGATGATGGTGATAGATTGAAATGAAGGTTGGTGATTGATGGATGAGAGGTTATGAGAGAATGGAGAAGGTGATGGTGAAGAGTAGAAATGAGCGTGTACAGAGTGGTGAACGTGAAAGGTGAGTGTTATGGTGCGTGAAGAAGTGTAGGAATGAATGGTTCAGTTATATAGAGATGGAGGTTTGAGAATTCAGTTAGAGGGAGCAGTGATTAGAACCTTTGGATCTGAAGTTGGTTATGAGGATGAAAGGTGAAGATTGAGTCACTTAATGTTAGCTCCAAATTCTGTTTTTTTTTTGGTTATAGGTTTGTTATGAAATGGTTTAAAAGTTCGTTAGGAATCTGTTAGGTTAGTTTTTCTGTTATCAGGTATTGCTGAGCTGGCTGATTCGGTTAGGTTGTTATGAATCTGTTATGACAGTTAGAAGTATTGTTAGGGTTGGTTACAAGTTCAGTTGGTGGTTACAAGCTTGGTTAGTAAGTTATGGATCAGCGAGAAATTCGATTATGAAACTGAATTAGTATTTCTGTTTGGAAGTTATGAGATGGATAAGTCAGTTAAGGGACCGATGGGAGGTTAATTGTAATGAGTTTTTTCTTTTTGTTGGAGGCTGTTAACTGGTTTTAATGGTTGATATCTGCAGGGACTTAAGTGTAACTTCAGTGAAATATGTGTGGTTCAACTCCCCTTTTTTGTGTACATGAACGTGTATTGCTTGAACTGCATGGACTGTTCTGTGAGTTTGTTTATGGGTCATGGTCTGAATTTCATATGGTATAATTTTGAAATGTGTGGTTAGAATGTATTGTTTAGTATGGTTGTATTTGAATTTTGTACAAATGACATGATGAAGGGGCTGAATGGTGGTCTGTTTTGTTGAATGTTGCTGATGTGGATGTATGTATTTGGTTTAAGTGGTTTTGTAGTTTAATTGTTTCCTTTTGAGACAGTTTAGAACATGGTTGGATGATTAAAATTTGTATGGAACTGTTTTTTTTGAATGAATGGTAGGATTTGAGAATATGATAGGTTGCATGTTTATGAACTTTGGTTTTATGCAGGGCATGGATGATGAGTGTGAGTTGTGTTCGTTTTTTATGTTTTCTGCTAATGTGAACTGGAAATAGTTAGTAGGCGATAACAATGGAAGTTAGCCTGTTCAGAAACGGTCCGATTCAGCGCAGTTAGAGTTAAGAGATGGCTCTGACAGTTAATGAAATGTGAGGTTTAAATGGTATAATATTGAATGAAAGTTTCTGAAATTTTGTACTGACATGAATGCTGATTTATTGTTGTATGTACTATAGGTGATGCTGCCAAATGATGATGATGATGGTTAGTTGAAATGTTGCAGCAGGGTGCTTTTTGGTTGACAGTATGGCGGAATGAAGATTGGCGAGAGCGAGACGAAACTTGGAGAACATTGAAGAATAGATTAGAATTTCCCTTTGTAGTTTTTTTTTGTAATGAGACTTGTAATGTAATTTGGATCTTGCTTCTTGTAGGTGCAATGAGTTACTCTTCAAGATTGATTTGATTTGTATTTCTCTCTCCTTTTGTGTAATGCTCTTGCTGTTGAGTTTTTTTTGTGAAGAATTCTTGGCTCTTAAAATGAAGTTTAACTTGAAGCACAATATGGGCTTTTATTATGTGATGGGCCCATTCTTCAAATACCATTCAATTCATCTTTTCCCTCTATTCGTTTTGAATTCAAACCCCAAGTGTTCACATTCTTGCACTCTTGAATCTAGTAGCATTAAAATAAGATGAAGACTACATGGAAGCCTAAAAGTGATATTGGTCAAAAAGTCAATCCCTTAAGGTTGACTTTGACCGAAAAATCAAAACTCTTGTCAAAGCGTATTAGCCTTCATACTGATCTGACACGCCCCATATTTCCTCGACTTCTTGAATGAACCTTGGTGCCGGTGACTTGTAGTTCCACTGATGAGCGGAACTCCTTTGAATCGCCACAGGAAGGAAATAAACCTTTAATCATTGAATTTGATGAAGAATAGCTTCAAATCTTGGTGATGAGGAAACCCACAATACCCATGAACCATAATCCTAATTCCACAATGCACACAGAAGAACCAGTTGAAACAGGTTTATCTGAAGTAGGAGCCAAGATCTTTGATCCCATGTCAGATCTATTGATTAAATGAATGCATGAATGTTAGATGACCTAATGAAGGGTATGCAAATGAAATGAGGAGCTTTAGCCAGTTAGAAATTAAAGGGGTAGGACAAATTTGGGGTATGACAAAAGGGTGTATCTATGTCTATGTCTACGTGCGAATGAATGCAAAAGAAATACGGGGAAAAGAAGGAAATATTTACAAGTGTGCTCGTTCAAGCCCCGCGACTTGATGCCTACGTATCCCTTTCAGGAATCAGAGCGCCGTAGTTCGGCTCAATATTTTCTGTTTGTTTTTGTGTTTTTTAGTTGGGCGGCGTTAACGCTCGCACTCTTGCATAAGGGATCGCCTAGGATGCAATGGAGTGGAGATAACGGTGCCCTTAAGAAAGCGAGAGGTTAGAGAAAGAGTTTGAGTGTTTCGAGGAAATCCCTTAAGCAAGGGAAACTCGAGTTACTCTTTGGTTTGTGTTTATTAGAAGTTGGGAACTTACGCCTGAATGGGACCCTTAAGCAAGGGAGATCCAAGCACTCGAACATTCCCTTAAGCAAGGGATGTTTCAAGGTTCCATTCCCTTTTTAAGAATTTTCACTTCGATTATTAGTGTTTTAAGTATTTTCTTTGTATTTTTTATGGGGAATTTATTTTGATATTTTTAGATGTTTTATGTCGAAAAAAGAAAAAGAATGAAAATGGGAATTTCTACCTAATGTTGTCATGGTTTCTACCTAAGGTTAGGAGTAAAAGAAACATGAAAAATAAAGCACTAAGTAGAATATTGAAAATAGCATAAAAGCATGAGAAAGAACAAGTAGAAAATATAGTAAAAAGAATGAAAATACTACTATTCTTTATGGCACTTTTTATGAAGGAAATTAAATGTCAAAGTTATCCTAAAACCTAATTAAGAACCTAACATTTTTTATTGCATTTTTATATGTCAATTATTACCTAAAAGTCTAACAAATTTTATTGATTATTACCAAAAAAGGAAAAGAAAGTCTAAATCTAACTAGTAAAATGTGAGTTCGGGGGGGGGGGGGGGGTAAATTGAAATTATGGGTGCAATCAAAATCTGGCGCAGGGCCTGGAAGATTATGGCCCAAAGTTGTTATTTCTTGTTCATGTAAAAACAAATGAAGGGGGTGTGTGGGCCAGGTGGGAGTGAGAACCAGGATTCGTGGCCCAGTTGATCCACCCAGATTTTCAAATTTCTATTCTACTAATCTACCAGATTTCTTAATATCCTAAATGACATTTAAACTAATTACGATTAATCTTCACTTAATGTCACATTAATCTCACTTAATTCGATTAATCAAAACAAAAGATGAAAGGGGAATTAGGTCAAGAGAATTGTGACCTTTGAGCTTTCTTCGTTCAACAGATCTCTCTCTTTCTTCTTCACCGAGAAACGGCGGCCTCCAATCTCCTCCGGCCAATCTCCGATCAAAGCTCAGACGGCGGTTATTCTCTTCCCTCTTCTCTGTGCAAGTGGCGACGGCGGTGACGGAGAATCCTTCTCCTCCGATCAACTTCATAGCATCAAACGATCAACCTCTTCCATCGTTGGAGCTCGACCACAACACCGCTATACCTCGTCTTTGATGCGATTCTCATCTTTCCTCAATCGCAACGCGTTTCCTTTCTATCTTCACGGCGATGACATCGTGATGTTGTTGTTATGCAGATGAAGATGATTATTGATGCGTCAATGATCGTGGAAGATTGACGATGAACGATTCGTTGCCGGTGCGTGAATGAAGATGCGTTGGTGATAATGATAAAGAACGCGAAGACGAAGATCGATGATGAAGTTTTCAGGTATTGCTTCTTCTCTTCTCCCTTTTGAATTCTTGCTGTATGTGATGATGATGTGAACGTTGATTCTACAGGTTGCGTTTTGGTTCGCAATTGATTGTAATTGAACGAGTTTACGAAGGTTTTTTCTGGAGGTGATTGATTGGAAATGATGATGAAGGAGATGGAGCTATGGTGATTGAAGATTGAAGTTGTTGAAGATGATGATGGAGGCTTCGTTTGGAGGTTGTTTGAAGGTTGAGAATGGAAGAAGATGAGGATGGAAGATGGTTGAAGAGTGATGATGAATCATGGAGATGAAGAAAAAATGGAGATTGAGAGTGGAAGAATGATTGTGAAGATTCAGAGAGAATGGTGATAGTTTGTGGAGAAATGGTGAAGAATGAATCGAGAGGGTTTTAGCAGAGAGGTGGCTCAGGGTTATATAGAGGTGAAGGTTGGTTTGAGGATTGAAGAAGATTCAGAGGTTGAGACTTCAGGTTAGTTACTCTTCTGATGAGCTGTTATGAATCTGTTAGAGGGTAGTTATAGTCTGTTTTTCTGTTGAAGGTTAGAAATCGGTTAGGGAACTATTAGGAAGTTAGACGGTTATGTGAGCTGGCAGTTAATAATTGGTTAGAAAGTTTAGAGTGGTAGTTGACAGTTAGCTGAGCTGGATTTTAGTTAGAGATGGTTTTCAAATTCTGTTAGTTTGTTATGAGGTAGTTAGGATGGTTAGAAATCTGTTATGTGAATTATGGGGCTGTTTAAATTGCTGAAACAGAGTATATACAGGGCTGTCTTGGTGTGGTTTTAGGTTAGGGTGGATGAGTGAGCTGAGTGTTAGTTGCTTTGCCGTTTTCTCTGCTTCTAAAATTCTCTTCTGGTTTTTATTTGCTGAACCGGTTTTCTTTCGATTGCGTTTTGGTTTTTCTTTGGACTGTTAGCTCAAGCCTTTCTGTGCAGAATTTTCTCTTTGAGCTGATGCCGTTCATTTTTGTGCCGCTTCGGTTTATTTGATGTGCAGGGACTAATTTCTGTTAGTAGAGTTAAAGAAAAGCTTCAAAGTTGTTCTGGCTGTTTTGGATGTGATTGTGTGTAGGACTGATAGTGAACTGATGTGGATGAGTTATGTTGAGTACTGACTTGTTCAAACTTGTGACAGGTATGGCGCATGTTCATGGAGGTCCTCTTGGCCAAGCATAGCTTTTGAAGTCAAGTATGTCAAGCGAGGTTCAAGCGGAAGCAACGCGAAGATATGACGAAACCAAAAATATTGAAGGGGGATATGTATACTGGCAGTGGGTTGCTTTGGTTAACCAAAATGAAGCAATTATCTTTGTAATTCTTATATAAGTCCTTTTTGCAATCTTGGACTTGTAATGATTTTTGAGTTCATGATGAAATAGGTGATGTCTAGTGATTAGAAACAAAAGCCCAAGATGTTTTTATGTAATTTTTTGTAATAGGCTTTGACTTTAGGAATAGTGTGATGTGTTAGACTTATGAATGGATTTCGTATGGATGTGAATGAATGGAGACTCTTGAACCTCTTTGTAATCTTGTATGAGTTTGAACGAGCTCTTGAATGAACTTGAATTTAGTAAAGGAATTTGAAATGAGTGCATGTGATATAGGTCTTTGAATCATAAATGAACTTCAATCTCCTTTGCCAACCAATGACTCGTGAAATGAATGGAACTTGAATTAATGGTGAATGCTTGCAAGAACATTGTGATGAACCTTAATCTTGTAATTTGCATCCCAAACAATCCCACACGACTACTTAAGAATTTTCCACTCGCTTCAATTATCTTTGAACATAAATCCTCCTCAAATCTTAATGAATAAAACTCTGGCCAACTTGCAACTTCAACGGACCCATCTCAGTTCAAATAACCAACCCAAATCATACTTGTGTGTTGAGCCACACGTATTAGAAAGAAGGATGCCTTGTGCTTGAAACAATCTTATGATACACAAGTTCTTAAGGAAACTCTCATACGAAAACCAAGATTGAGAAGTAGAAAGGGAGATGGTCAATGTAGTTGTGCGATCAACCTTAATCCCATGATCTTCAGTTGAAATCCACGCCAAGCTCAAACACAACAGATGAAAACCCTTGTTGGTAAACCATAGGGGGATGGACCCTATCCAACTCCTCACTACTTGAAGAACCAAAAGAACCATATTTTATTTGTCAGGCACGCCTCAATCTCATTATAACACCGTAAGCTTCCAAAATCATTGGTCCTAGTGCCCTGTTATTGATTAATGAATGCATGATGAGTTAGATGACCTAATGGAAGGTATGTACATGAATGCAAAGTCTAAGCCAGTTAGAAATAAGGGTAGGACAAATTTGGGGTATGACAATAGTCGAGTGTCATTCATCATTGCCTGTCTTTATAATTTATGTTATCATTCATGTGTCGCATTACTTATATATCGATTGTGGTTGAATGAGTGGATTATCGTGACTTTTATTCTTGAGCTATTAGGTTGGTCCGTGTGTTGTATTTTGATTCATTATGTTTTAGTCGCTATATATATTATACTTCTTCATAATGAATTATATACTCACCCTTCTGCTGATTTGATGCTTGAGTGGCATCCTGCAGATTAGCCGCTTTGGGAGTCTTTTGGAAGAGGTAGTTCTCCAGTCGGTCTTGTCGGTTGCTCTAATACATAACACCGGGTAGTCGGCAGTCTGTTGTTATTTATTTGTATATGACTCTTTGAACATGTATATGTGATGATGTGCTGATGTGTATTGTAAACACTTTATATATATATATATATATATATATATATATATATTTATATAAATATATATATATATATATATATATATATATATATATGTTCATATCTTTCGTGTGTCATGTATCGTTTTATAGGCAGGTGTTGTATGCTTTTTTCATTCCTGATGGCCGTTTGTTTTCTAGGTGTTTATTTGGTTACTTAGTGTAACATCCTAATTGTGTTGTATGAAATTTTAACACTCTGATATTTTCTTTCCTAAATGCTTGGGTAGAAATGGGGTGTTACATTAGTGGTATCGGAGCAGGTCGGTCTGTCCAGCCAGTGTTGTCTAATGTTGTTTAATTCCTCAGTACGTGATAAGTGTGTGGAGCACTGTCAGTACTTGTTGTGCCTCTAGTCGGTTGTATGCAGGAGTGGTTTGAAGCTTAGTGGGGGAGAAGATATGCTTCTCGGATATGTTTCAGTTGCAAGATGTTAGTATGCTACTGAGGGAAGGAGTACTAGTGTTGTTGGAGTTTGTTGTTTTCTGAAGTGAAGGTGACTTGGACTTAAGACTTTGGTTTTGTTTGAGTAGCCTTGTGTGAGGTGTCGTTGTTGGATCAGTGATTAAGGAAAGTATTGTGGTAGACCTTGTTGTAGGATTTTTGGTAAGTAATTGAGACGGTGGTAGGAGTTATTGACGTTGTTGGAAATGTTCTGAAACTCGAGTAAGAATTAGGAATATGAAGAGATGAGTAGGATCTCAGGAATTTTGTTTTGAGATATTGTTAGAAGTGTTTTGGTACGTAGCTACCGGACGTCGGTGTTAGCTGGTTCAGATGATCTTGGGAGATTTGTGAATTATGGAATCATAGTGCGTTTGTGCTATGAGCAAAAGTTGGAAAAGAGTATTATTAATGTTTGTACTGATAGTTTATACTCTATTATGACTGTCGGCTACCTATTGACAAATTGAGGACTTGATCACCGTTAGTCTCTTGTTAATAGTAGACGGGATCGTATTGGACGTGATAGGCTTATCTGGCTAGTTTGATAATATTGGAAGTGAATGAGTCGGTGCAAGGTGGTACAACATTGTTTATGTTGTCGACAACTATGGATGTTCTTGAGAAAGAGCGATTGTGGGAATTGCAGATAGTTGCGCATTTGTATAAGTGTTTCTTGAAGGTTTAAGTGATTCATCGTCGAAAAGGGGAATTCCGTCTTGGAGTTCTGTTTTGACGGATTTAGTTCCTAGAACTATTGTTGTGTCGAGGGTTCTGTATCGGATGCCAACTTCTGAGTTGAAAGAGTTGAGGAGTCAACTTAAGGATTTTCTTGAGAAGAGGTTTGTTCGTTCGAGTGTGTCGCCGTAGGGTGCACATGTTTTGTTGCTTAAGAAGGAAGGTTCTGTGAGGCTTTGTGTCGATTTTAAACAATTGAGAAAAGTGACAATTAAGGAAAAGTATCCACTTTCGAGGATTGATATTTTGATGGATCAAGTTGGTTTGAGCTTGTTTGTTTTGCAAGTTTGATTTGAGGTATAGGTATCATCAGTGTGAAGATGATCATGCTAAGTATTTGAGAATTGTTTTGTCCGTGTTGGGAATAAGAAGTTGTTTGCTAAGTTTCCTTATGTGAGTTTTTGGTTGAGTGAAGTGAATGTTCAAGGGTTTAAGAGGAGGTTGACTATCACTCCTATTTTGATTTTGCCGGATCTGTTAGAACTGTTTGTGGTGTTTTGGGATGTTTCTTTGTTGGGTTTGCAAGAAGTTCTAATGCAGAAAGGGGTGAGTGGTGGTTTATGCTTTTATGCAAGTTAAGATATTTGAAAGGATTTATCTGTCACAAGATTTAGTGTTGGCAGTTGTTATTTCTGTTTGGGAAAATTGAAGGCACTAATTATTCGGATCGAGATTTGTGTGTGTAAGTGACTACAAGATTTTGAAGTATTCTTTTAATCAGAATGAGTTGAATATGAGAAACCATTGCATACATCTATGTCGATGATTCGAGTATTGTGATTGTTGAAACAGTTGTGAGATTGAGTTTGGTTTGTAAAGCGACTTTTTCAGGTGTTGAGCTTTATATGTGAAAGCTTACTTATGGTATTCTTGATGAGATTAGAAAAGGTCAGAAATCGGATTTGAATGGGTTAATAAGATGGCATTGATTAGACAAAGATAAAGATAGTGATCTTCGGATTGATAAAAAGAATGTCATGGGATGTCATAATCAAGTTTGTACTCCTAATGTTCGGATTTAAAAAGAGGACTTTGGATGAAGTACGTCGTAGTGATTCGAGTATTCATCCTGATGCTACTAAGATGTATCAAGATTTGAGAAGGTCAATTTTAGTGGCAAGGTAATGAAGAAGGATATGAAGGGATTTGTTTATTTGTGTTTGACTTGTCAGAATTCGTCTGGTTTGATGTAACTGTTATCCATTCCATAGTGGAAGCGGAATAACATTTCTATGGATTTTGTTTCTGGTTTGCCGAGGACCTCGAGTAATTGTGAGGTGATTTGGGTTATAGTGGATATATTGACGAAATCTGCTCACTTTATTCTGATAAGAATGGATTAACCAATGGAAGTACTTGCGAGTTGTATATTGGTCAGGTTGTTTGTTTGCAGGGTGTTTCGTAAGGTAATGTTCGGATTGAGATCCGAGGTTTATTTCTGAAATTTTGAGAAGGTTCAAGGTACTTTGGGTACAAAGTTGCGTTGAGTTTGGCGTCTCATCCTCAAACGGATGGTCAGATTGAGAGGACGATTTGGTCACTTAAGGATCTATGAGGGCTTGTGTTGTGAAACAAGGATGTGTTTGGATTAGCTTTTTGCCTTTGATCGGATAATACAAAGACTTTTGTCTGGTGTGCGAGCTGACACAGCAGATTAAGAGGTTGAGTATGTTAAGAGAGAACAATGAGTTTCTGGTGAATACTAGAAAGAGCTGGAAGTTGGATATGAAATTGGTAAACCTGTTTGTTGTGGGAAATCAGAGTGCACGTTGGAAGCGTGAAATGACGCGGTGCGTATGTGTGTGTATGAATTGTTAGAGTTCAAATTTAGGACAGTGGACGTGGTAGGAATGATAAGACCGCCAGATGTTTTGGTTACATGTTTGACTGCTATGCCTTGGCATGGTTGTTTGGACGTTGTGCAACCGGGATGTTGGTATTTTAGTTTTGTTGAGGCTATTCAGAAGTTGTATATGTCGTGGAACTTTATGTCCTTATCTGGGATGGTGTCTCGTTTCCATAGTGATGTTTCGAGTGCATGTAGATAATTCCTTTGATGGGGGATTAGGGGTGTGTTGCCTTTGATGATGGTAACAATTTGGTTGCGGTTTGGTCGATGAGTGCATTGTATGGGCATTGCATCTCGTTGTCGTTGTTGTGCTTTGGTTGTTTTGCTTTTAGCTAGGGTGATTCGTTGTTTGGCACTGATGGTGTCGTTGTTTTTCGTGGCTTCATAGTTGGTTAGTCGGATGCGAGAGTGTACCCAGGTTTGTTTGCGTTTGGGATATTTCCGAGGACGGAAATGTTCTAAGTGGGGGAGAGTTGTAACGCCCGGAAAAATAAGTATATGCTTAATTTGGACGTTTGTGACGTTTACTGGAATTTTACCGTTTTGAGTCGTTTCAGTAGGTATTAGTTCGGGATGGCGGACTAATATTTAATTGAAGGTTTTCATATTTTTGGTACTGGAAATATTATTAAGGTAATATTCTGCGTTTTGGGGTTTTTCTGAGCAATTGAGTTTAGACCGTAAAGTAGATATTTTGTTGAGATATTTTGAGAAGTAGGGGGGAGATAGAAAAGAAGATAAGAAAAGAAAAGAAGAAAGAAAAACAAAAAGGAAAGAAAGAAGAGAGAAAGAAAAGGAAGAGAGAAAGAAGAAGAGCAAATATGGAGAGAAAGTGAAGGAGAGAGTTTTGGAGAAGATGAAGAATCAAACCAAGGTAAGGGGGAGTATGTTGTTTATTGTGAATTGGTATGGTTTATATGGTTGTGTTCTTGTTTTTCTTGTTCCAATTTCCATAACTTTCTTGTGTGGTCTTTGATTGATCTAAGATTGTTTGAGAATGATTGTATGATGATTAAATGATACCATTGTCGTGTTATGATGATTGATCATGCTTTCTTTTCCATTTCCATGGCTTGCTTGAGTTTGGAGAAAATGATAGGTTTTGAGAAAGATTAATGAATCCACCATGAAAGTTAGATGTTATGTTGTTTATATGGCATGTGTGTGTTATATTGATGTTATAATGATGTATATGTGTTAGAGAAATGTTTATAAGAGTTTGGTTGATGGAAATTGTGATTTTTAGGTTTCTACGCAGCTTAGGTCGACCTACACAGAGGTTTGCGTCGACCTGTGCAGCCTAAAAGGCAAAAATCGGCGTTTTCTGCAGAATGCATCGACCTGTGAAACCCTTGCATCGACCTATTGGGTCGGCCTGCGCATACCCAAGGGTGGCAGGAGTTCAATGCGTCGACCTATGTTTTCCATGCGTCGACCTACAACATTTCCAATTTTTGACAGATTTTGTAACGATCATAACTTTTGATCCGTAACTCCGTTTTGTCGTCGTTCGAAGCGTTGGAAAGCTAACACAATAATCTACACTAAGATTTAATGAAATGATTCATAGGATGTAGTCTCGTATTATTTTTATTAGGATTTAGTGATTGAACTAAGTACGGTTAACTTATGAAGTATGTTTATGTTTTCCAAACTTTGAAAAGTCGTATCTTTTAACTCGGGTGTTCTTTATGTGTCATTTGAAACGTCTGGAAGCTATTTCCATGCTCTATATGATGATGTAGGATGTAGTAGTGGTTGGTTGATTTTCATAAATGGTTTTGTGAACTAGTGCATGATAAATCATGATGATGTGTTGTGTGAACGTTATTGTATTGGTACGAGGTATGTGATTAATTGTCGATAACATGAAATCATGTTCGTATAGGTTATGTATTAATGAATGTTCATTCTTGATATGTAACGATGTTTGGTTGTTTGTTGTTAACCTGATGTGTGGCCTAATGGCAAGTAACTATTGTTATGAAAACGGTATGTATTCGTTGTTGAATTGTTGTTGATGTATTGATGACGTATGATTGTTTGGATTGTATTTGTGTGTTATGCGTTCATCTATGCCTATGTGGCCAGTATGTTTTGACGGTGAATGTGTGATGTGTGCTTATGAACGCCTGTGTGGTAATTATATTGTGATGTAATTGATAACAATGTTATTAATTGGTGATGTATCCTTTTGGATAGAATATAAACGGTGTAACGTGAGTATGTGACCGTGTTATACTATTGATGGTGTTGTTGTCATGTAATAAAGTCATATAATTGCACAACATAACATTTCATTACGTTAATGGCGGAATGCTATTAACAGGTGGCCTGAATTGGCAATTTTTACCAGTAGGTGCTTAATGCTCGGTAAAGGTGTATTTTCCTGAGTGGCAAGAGGTCATCAGTGGGAGCTACATGCTCGATGACAATGGCCTGAGTGGAAATTTCCTGAGTGGTATAAAGTCCCAGCATAATGCTCGACAATGGTGTATTTGTCATAATGACAAGAGGAGTTTATTCCAGATTGGTACCACATGCATATGCATAGTCGAGTCTCATTCATCATTGTCTGTCTTTATAATTTATGTTATCATTCATGTGTCGCATTACTTATATATCGATTGTGGTTGAATGAGTGGATTGTCGTGACTTTTATTCTTGATCTATTAGGTTGGTCCGTGTGTTGTATTTTGATTCATTATGTTTTAGTCGCTATATATATTATACTTCTTCATAATGAATTATATACTCACCCTTCTGCTGATTTGATGCTTGAGTGGCATCCTGCAGATTAGCCGCTTTGGGAGTCTTTTGGAAGAGGTAGTTCTCCAGTCGGTCTTGTCGGTTGCTCTAATACATAACACCGGGTAGTCAGCAGTCTGTTGTTATTTATTTGTATATGACTCTTTGAACATGTATATGTGATAATGTGCTGATGTGTATTGTAAACACTTTATATATATATATATATATATATATATATATATGTTCATATCTTTCGTGTGTCATGTATCGTTTTATAGGCAGGTGTTGTATGCTTTTTTCATTCCTGATGGCCGTTTGTTTTCTAGGTGTTTATTTGGTTACTTAGTGTAACATCCTAATTGTGTTGTATGAAATTTTAACACTCTGATATTTTCTTTCCTAAATGCTTGGGTAGAAATGGGGTGTTACATTAGTGGTTTCGGAGCAGGTCGGTCTGTCCAGCCAGTGTTGTCTAATGTTGTTTAATTCCTTAGTACGTGATAAGTGTGTGGAGCACTATCAGTACTTGTTGTGCCTCTAGTCGGTTGTATGCAGGAGTGGTTTGAAGCTTAGTGGGGGAGAAGATATGCTTCTCGGATATGTTTCAGTTGCAAGATGTTAGTATGCTACTGAGGGAAGGAGTACTAGTGTTGTTGGAATTTGTTGTTTTCTGAAGTGAAGGTGACTTGGACTTAAGACTTTGGTTTTGTTTGAGTAGCCTTGTGTGAGGTGTCGTTGATGGATCAGTGTTTAAGGAAAGTTTTGTGGTAGACCTTGTTGTAGGATTTTTGGTAAGTAATTGAGACGGTGGTAGGAGTTATTGACGTTGTTGGAAATATTCTGAAACTCGAGTAAGAATTAGGAATATGAAGAGATGAGTAGGATCACAGGAATTTTGTTTTGAGATATTGTTAGAAGTGTTTTGGTACGTAGCTACCGGACGTCGGTGTTAGCTGGTTCAGATGATCTTGGGAGATTTGTGAATTATGGAATCATAGTGCGTCTGTGCTATGAGCAAAAGTTGGAAAAGAATATTATTAATGTTGGTACTGATAGTTTATACTCTATTATGACTGTCGGCTACCTATTGACAAATTGAGGACTTGATCACCGTTAGTCTCTTGTTAATAGTAGATGGGATCGTATTGGACGTGATATGCTTATCTGGCTAGTTTGATAATATTGGAAGTGAATGAGTCGGTGCAAGGTGGTACAACATTGTTTATGTTGTCGACAACTTTGGATGTTCTTGAGAAAGAGCGATTGTGGGAATTGCGGATAGTTGCGCATTTGTATAAGTGTTTCTTGAAGGTTTAAGTGATTCATCGTCGAAAAGGGGAATTTCGTCTTGGAGTTCTGTTTTGACGGATTTAGTTCCTAGAACTATTGTTGTGTCGAGGGTTCTGTATCGGATGCCAACTTCTGAGTTGAAAGAGTTGAGGAGTCAACTTAAGGATTTTCTTGAGAAGAGGTTTGTTCGTTCGAGTGTGTCGCCGTAGGGTGCACATGTTTTGTTGGTTAAGAAGGAAGGTTCTGTGAGGCTTTGTGTCGATTTTAGACAATTGAGAAAAGTGACAATTAAGGAAAAGTATCCATTTTCGAGGATTGATATTTTGATAGATCAAGTTGGTTTGAGATTGTTTGTTTTGCAAGTTTGATTTGAGGTACGGGTATCATCAGTGTGAAGATGATCATGCTAAGTATTTGAGAATTGTTTTGTCCGTGTTGGGAAGAAGAAGTTGTTTGCTAAGTTTCCTTATGTGAGTTTTTGGTTGAGTGAAGTGAATGTTCAAGGGTTTAAGAGGAGGTTGACTATCACTCCTATTTTGATTTTGCCGGATCTGTTAGAACTGTTTGTGGTGTTTTGGGATGTTTCTTTGTTGGGTTTGCAAGAAGTTCTAATGCAGAAAGGGGTAAGTGGTGGTTTATGCTTTTATGCAAGTTAAGATTTTTGAAAGGATTTATCTGTCACAAGATTTAGTGTTGGCAGTTGTTATTTCTGTTTGTAAAAATTGAAGGCACTAATTATTCGGATCGAGATTTGTGTGTGTAAGTGACTACAAGATTTTGAAGTATTCTTTTGATCAGAATGAGTTGAATATGAGAAACCGTTGCATACATCTATGTCGATGATTCGAGTATTGTGATTGTTGAAACAGTTGTGAGATTGAGTTTGGTTTGTAAAGCGACTTTTTCAGGTGTTGAGCTTTATATGTGAAAGCTTACTTATGGTATTCTTGATGAGATTAGAAAAGGTCAGAAAATGGATTTGAATGGGTTAATAAGATGGCATTGATTAGTCAAATATAAAGATAGTGATCTTCGGATTGATAAAAACAATGTCATGGGATGTCATAATCAAGTTTGTACTCCTAATGTTTGGATTTAAAAAGAGGACTTTGGATGAAGTACGTCGTAGTGATTTGAGTATTCATCCTGATGCTACTAAGATGTATCAAGATTTGAGAAGGTCAATTTTAGTGGCAAGGTAATGAAGAAGGATATGAAGGGATTTGTTTATTTGTGTTTGACTTGTCAGAAGTCGTCTGGTTTGATGTAACTGTTATCCATTCCTGAGTGGAAGCTGAATAATATTTCTGGTTTGCCGAGGACCTTGAGTAATTGTGAGGTGATTTGGGTTGTTGTGGATATATTGACGAAATCTGCTCACTTTATTCAATAAAGAATGGATTAACCAATGGAAGTACTTGCGAGTTGTATATTGGTCAGGTTGTTTGTTTGCATGGTGTTTCGTAAGGTAATGTTCGGATTGAGATCCGAGGTTTATTTCTGAAATTTTGAGAAGGTTCGCAAGGTACTTTGGGTACAAAGTTGCGTTGAGTTTGGCGTCTCATCCTCAAACGGATGGTCAGACTGAGAGGAAGATTTGGTCACTTAAGGATCTATGAGGGCTTGTGTTGTGAAAGAAGGATGTGTTTGGATTAGCTTTTTGCCTTTGATCGGATAATACAAAGACTTTTGTCTGGTGTGCGAGCTGACACAGCAGATTAAGAGGTTGAGTATGTTAAGAGAGAACAATGAGTTTCTGGTGAATACTAGAAAGAGCTGGAAGTTGGATATGAAATTGGTAAACCTGATTGTTGTGGGAAATCAGAGTGCACGTTGGAAGCGTGAAATGACGCGGTTCGTATGTGTGTGTATGAATTGTTAGAGTTCAAATTTTGGACAATGGACGTGGTAGGAATGATAAGACCACCAGATGTTTTGGTTACATGTTTGACTACTATGCCTTGGCCTGGTTGTTTGGACGTTGTGCAACCGGGATGTTGGTATTCTAGTTTTGTTGAGGCTGTTTAGAAATTGTATACGTCGTGGAACTTTATGTCCTTATTTGGGATGGTGTCTCGTTTCCATGGTGATGGTTCGAGTGCATGTAGCTAATTCCTTTGATGGGGGATTAGGGGTGTGTTGCCTTTGATGATGGTAACAATCTGGTTGCGGTTTGGTCGATGAGTGCATTGTATGGGCATTGCATCTCGTTGTCGTTGTTGTGCTTTGGTTGTTTTGCTTTTAGCTAGGGTGATTCCTTGTTTGGCGCTGATGGTGTCGTTGTTTTTCGTGGCTTGATAGTTGGTTAGTCGGATGCGAGAGCGTACCCAGGTTTGTTTGCGTTTGGGATATTTCCGAGGACGGAAATGTTCTAAGTGGGGGAGAGTTGTAACGCCCGGAAAAATAAGTATATGCTTAATTTGGACGTTTGTGATGTTTATTGGAATTTTACAGTTTTGAGTCGTTTCAGTCGGTATTAGTTCGGGATGGCGGATTAATATTTAATTGAAGGTTTTCATATTTTTGGTACTGGAAATATTATTAAGGTAATATTCGGCGTTTTGGGGTTTTTCTGAGCAATTGACTTTAGACCGTAAAGTATATATTTTGTTGAGATATTTTGAGAAGTAGGGGGGAGATAGAAAAGAAGATAAGAAAAGAAAAGAAGAAAGAAAAACGAAAAGGAAAGAAAGAAGAGAGAAAGAAAAGGAAGAGAGAAAGAAGAAGAGCAAAGATGGAGAGAAAGTGAAGGAGAGAGTTTTGGAGAAGATGAAGAATCAAACCAAGGTAAGGGGGAGTATGTTGTTTATTGTGAATTGGTATGGTTTATATGGTTGTGTTCTTGTTTTTCTTGTTCCAATTTCCATAACTTTCTTGTGTGGTCTTTGATTGATCTAAGCTTGTTTGAGAATGATTGTATGATGATTAAATGATACCATTGTTGTGTTATGATGATTGATCATGCTTTCTTTTCCATTTCCATGGCTTGCTTGAATTTGGAGAAAATGATAGGTTTTGAGAAAGATTAATGAATCAACCATGAAAGTTGGATGTTATGTTGTTTATATCGCATGGGTGTGTTATATTGATGTTATAATGCTGTATATGTGTTAGAGAAATGTTTATAAGAGTTTGGTTGATGGAAATTGTGATTTTTAGGTTTCTACGCAGCTTAGGTCGACCTACACATAGGTTTGCATCGACCTGTGCAACCTAAAAGGCAAAAATTGGCGTTTTCTGCAGAATGCATCGACCTGCGAAACCCTTGCATCGACCTATTGGGTCGGCCTACGCATACCCAAGGGTGGCAGGAGTTCAATGCGTCGACCTATGTTTTCCATGCGTCGACCTACAGCTTTTCCAATTTTTGACAGATTTTGTAACGATCATAACTTTTGATCCGTAACTCCGATTTTGTCGCCGTTCGAAGCGTTGGAAAGCTAACACAATAATCTACACTACGATTTAATGAAATTATTCATAGGATGTAAACTCCTATTATTTTTATTAGGATTTAGTGATAGAACTAAGTACGGTTAACTTATGAAGTATGTTTATGTTTTCCAAACTTTGAAAAGTCGTATCTTTTAACTCGGGTGTTCGTTATGTGTCGTTTGAAACGTCTGGAATCTATATCCATGCTCTATATGATGATGTAGGATGTAGTAGTGATTGGTTGATTTTCATAAATGGTTTTGTGAACTAGTGCATGATAAATCATGATGATGTGTTGTGTGAACGTTATCGTATTGGTACGAGGTATGTGATTAATTGTTGATAACATGAGATCATGTTCGTATAGGTTATGTATTAATGAATGTTCATTCTTGATATGCAACGATGTTTGGTTGTTTGTTGTTAACCTGATGTGTGGCCTAATGGCAAGTAACTATTGGTATGAAAACGATATGTATTCGTTGTTGAATTGTTGTTGATGTATTGATGACATATGATTGTTTGGATTGTATTTGTGTGTTATGCGTTCATCTATGCTGATGTGGCCAGTATGTTTTGACGGTGAATGTGTGCTATGTGCTTATGAACGCCTGTGTGGTAATTATGGTGTGATGTAATTAATAATGATGTTATTAATTGGTGATGTATCCTTTTGGATAGAATATAAATGGTGTAACGTGAGTATGTGACCGTGTTATATTGTTGATGGTGTTGTTGTCATGTAATAGAGTAATATAATTGCACATCATAACATTTCATTACGTTAATGGCGGAATCCTATTAACAGGTGGCCTGAATTGGAAATTTTTACCAGTAGGAGCTTAATGCTCGGTAAAGGTGTATTTTCCTGAGTGGCAAGAGGTCATCAGTGGGAGCTACATGCTCGATGACAATGGCCTGAGTGGCAATTTCCTGAGTGGTATAAAGTCCCAGCATAATGCTCGGCAATGGTGTATTTGTCATAATGACAAGAGGAGTTTACTCCAGATTGGTACCACATACATATGCATAGTCGAGTCTCATTCATCATTGTCTGTCTTTATAATTTATGTTATCATTCATGTGTTGCATTACTTATATATCGATTGTGGTTGAATGAGTGGATTGTCGTGACTTTCATTCTTGAGCTATCAGGTTGGTCTGTGTGTTGTATTTTGATTCATTATGTTTTAGTCGCTATATATTATACTTCTTCATAATGAATTATATACTCACCCTTCTGCTGATTTGATGCTTGAGTGGCATCCTGCAGATTAGCCACTTTGGGAGTCTTTTGAAAGAGGTAGTTCTCCAGTTGGTCTTGTCGGTTGCCCTGATACATAACACCGGGTAGTTGGGAGTCTGTTGTTATTTATTTGTATATGACTCTTTGAACATGTATATGTGATGATGTGCTGATGTGTATTGTAAACACTTTATTTTGGAAAACTCCTCTTTGAGCTATTGTAAACATATCTTTCGTGTGTCATGTATCGTTTTATAGGCAGGTGTTGTATGCTTTTTTCATACCTGATGGCCGTTTGTTTTCTAGGTGTTTGTTTGGTTACTTAGTGTAACATCCTAATTATGTTGTATGAAATTTTAACACTCTGATATTTTCTTGCCTAAATGCTTGGGTAGAATTGGGGTGGTACATACTAACTCTTCAAACCTTGCAGCATACTCAGCAACAATCAGGCTACCCTGTTTCAGCTCCAAAAATTCTACTTCTTTTGCACTACGGATGTCTTCTGGAAAATACTTCTCTAGAAATTCAGCTCGAAACATTGCCCAAGTAATACCTGTACCTGCAGTTTCCAACCTCTAACGACTGTTGTCCCACCAAGCTTTAGCCTCTCCTTCCAGCATATGAGTACCAAAACTTACTTTCTGAGCATCACTGCACCCCATGGTCCTGAAGATCTTTTCAATAGCTTTCAACAATTTCTGTGCAGCCTCGGGATCTAGAATACCTCCCTCATATGTAGGCGGCTTGTTGCTACGAAACTGTTCCAAGTCGCGGAACAGTGCATTCCCAGTGCCTTGAGTAATGGTTTATACTGTATGCGCCATAGCTTGCATAGCAGCAGCAAGAGCAGCATCATTCCTCCCTACCATACTGTTTAACAGTCCGAAACACAATTAGAAGAATACACGAGTCTACTTCTATTCCAAGGACTGACTCTACTACTCCACCTGGCCGGTGGAACCGACCTGCTTTGATACCAATTGTAACTCCCCACTAATCCCATTTCTAATAATACGGCATAATAATAAAATAATCAAAGTTTTTACACCAATCAGTGGAATGTCACGAAAAAAACAAACCAACATAAGCTCCTTTTATTAATGAATTAAAAATAGCGGGAAATAATTGTTTGATCTCAGCTTGGCAATATGCCCGAATACAAAAACAAAAGAAATCCACAGTTCTCTGTAGTTCAACAAATCTCCAAATTAACGAATTATACGTAACCAAATGATAAAAGAAATAACGAATAAATAAACGCCCCAAAATCCCGTGTTACGTATCAGAGCAACTCCTAAGACTCGATCAGGCAAAACACACTCCATGCACACTCAAGTATCTGGATTATCTGTACTTCCAAGGAAGCACAGACACAACAACAACAAAGGGGTGAGAACTACATTCAATAATTAAACGGTGAAATAATCATGTTGAGATTAGTAATCACACAACCACACCAATCCAATCAAATATTTAATATGCAATGTGACTCAATAATAACACAATGCATGGGGTACCAATCACCAAGGTTCATTCAATTGAACCAGATAAATCACATACACCTCTCCTAGGCAATGATTTATCTACACCACTGGTCACATACACTCCTCCTGAGCAATGACCTATTTTCACCAATAACACCATGAATGTATGACAACAATATGTATATAATTCACACGTGCAAAGCATGTTCACACCAATACGATCCTCCCGATCATCTGTAAGTCTTATACTTATCGTAATACTCCCTGGTATTACCATACCTGTCCAAACAGACAAACACACATACATACATACATACAAATCACTAAGTGCATCACTAATTCTAAATTATTAACTACACAATTAATTCGCCAGTAATTCCACCAATTTACTATTGTTATTTGACTCCACTAATTTAATGTATATGTTTGCTATAATTCGGTTGAACTACTTAATCCAGTCAAACTCTAATATATCCTGAGGAAATATAAATATTACCTAAAGACTTTACTACGATATAATTAACCCACTTAATCCCATTATTTTACTAACTATTTAATTTATTAAAATGGAGTCATATAGGAATTGTTATATGTGACTAAAGTAATATCATTCTACGCCTACATATTCCAATTCCCCTCACAGCAAGCCAACACACTCACAACATGACGAACGTCATGTTTTTCTCCCCTCCCCATATGTGCCGATCGGCACACTTGCCTTCTTCCCCATGTGACGATCGTCACATGTCTTTTCCCGGCGAAATTCTCCAAACTAATTCTAATTGCCCATATTTTCTATTTCATTATGATCTCTCCATCTAACACCAATACTACACGGTATCTAATTCAATTATACAAGAATTAATTAATCAATTCATATCCCCACAACAACACAACATCACGAGTTCCATGAAAAGAATATCAGAAATTCCACAATTACACAATAGCATGATTTCATCCATAATTATCATGATTCAGTCGTGCATACAAACATCAAACATATTGGAAATCCTATAAGGGAAGGGTACCCTCACTACCCTCTCATGATAATACACCCATAAAAACATGAAACGAAACAAGTCAAAATATAGCACGAAATGGATTAAAAGACTATTATTTTTATTAATTTTCTTATGAGAGAAATTGAATTACAAATCAAGCAAAAGAAAGATAATAATTAGCCTAAAAACTAATATTTTCATGATTATTTTTTATGTGTCGAAAATTGTATTAAAGGTCTAAAAATAAGTAATTTTATCACCTAAAAGAGATGGTAAAAAACTAATTAAACCTAAATTAAAAATGTAAACAGGGGGGGTGAACAGTGAATTACAGGGTGTGAAGAGAAACTGGTTGTAGGGCCCAGTGAATTGGCCCAAACAGATTATTGTAGTTGCAGGATTTTGTGTGTCAAAAAAGAATGGCATGGGCCTCAGGCGAGGAAGACGAATCGGCCCAGGAAGGTTTTGTGTTGATCCATATTGTTTTTCAGAATAATAGTAAACCAAGTAATTAAAAAATAAAATAAAAGAAAAGTTGCAATTGGGAGATTAGGGTAACCTCAATGTGTCGATTCAAGTCCTCAAACGAGCTAACCTCTTTGTCCCACTCTCTCTTAACCGTCAACTCTGGGTTGAGTGGGAAAGACAAATGATGACCGTCAACTCTGGGTTGAGTGGGGAAGAATGAAGATAACCGTCAACTCTGGGTTGAGTGGGGATAACCGTCAACTCTGGGTTGAGTGAGGAAAACCCTAATTGTCGACCAGATGAAATTGATGACTGTGGATCTTGGATTGGATTGTAATGCCCAATGGATATTGTCATATGAGCTATTTGAAGATGATTGATGCCTTTGAGTGATCCCCTGGAGTTTTCTAGGGTTTCCCAAATGTGATCCCTGATTTTAGTCCTTGATGGGGCTCAAAACCCTAGACTGGGTATCAGATGAACAAGTGACTGCTCTGAGTATCTATTTTGTCTTTGATGAAAAGTTTAAAAGATATGACATCTCAGGGGGTCAAAAATTAGGGTATGACAGAGACGTCTTAAACAAGATTACCTAGAGAGGCTCCTAAAAAGATATGAAATGTCTTAAACAAGAATGCCCTAAAAAGATTCCTGGAAAGGATATGATACGTCTTAAACAAGACTACAAGGTGAACCTAGATACGTCTCAAACAAGACTGACTTAGAAAGACTCCTAGAGAGGATAAAAACGGTCTTAGTGAAGGCTACCTAGAAAGGTTGATAAGCGTCTTGGAGAAGACTACCTTACAAGGTAAGAAATCCTTTGATTATTTCTAAATTGCCTTTGAAGAAAGGCTCGTAATGAAGCATCGAAATTGTTAAGATTAAATTGTTGAAACGATCGTATTCGCACCGTATTTGGATGATGATATCCTTTTGACTCTGGAGTGACTTGAAAAGGCAAATGTTGATTTCATGCAATGTTATGATGCATGTGTCATGTAATGAGATTCTCAAAATAAAATGAGAATTATGTATGTACGACGATCCCATATTGTAGGTTGTAAATAATACAGGCGTAGGAAGGCCAATTACACAGCGATGCTCCTTGTGCGATACTAGCGTGATTTCCCTGATATCAGAAATTTTGAGAGACGCACCATTTGTAACGCCCGGAAAATAAGTATATACTTGATTTGGACGTTTGTGACATTTATTGGAATTGTACCGTTTTTGGAGTTGTTTCAGTCGGTATTAGTTCGGGATGGCGGACTAATATTTAATTGAAGGTTTTCATATTTTTGGTACTGGAAATATCATTAAGGTAATATTCCGCGTTTTGGGGCGTTTGAACGATATTTGAGCGTAGGGGCATTTTGGTCATTTCCGCGGGATAAATATTTCTTTATAAGAAAGAGATATTTGTGAGAAAGGAAAAAGGATGGAAAGAAAAAGGAAAGAAAGAAAAGAAAGAAAGAGAAGAGAGAAAGAAGAAGAGGAGAAGAAGGAAAAAGTGTAGATTGGTGGATTCTCGACCGATTCGAGTTCCGATCGTTGCTATAGCAAGGTAAGGGGGTGAATCTAATTTATCTTGGATGTATGATTCTTATAGTCTTGTTCTTGTTCTTGTTCTTCTTGTTCCAATTTCCACAATTTTCTTGTGTGATCTTTGTTTGATCTAAGTTTGTTTGAGAATGATTGTATGATGAATAAATGATATCCTTGTTGTGTTGTGGTGATTGATCATGTTTGTTTTCATTTTCTATGGCTTGTTTGAGTTTGGAGATAAAGTTAGGTTTTGAGTTAGAGTGATGAATTAACCATGAAAAGTGTGATAATAGGTTGTTTCTATGGTTTGTATGTGTTGTATTGGTGTTGTAATGATGTTTGGGAGTGGTTTTAGTGGGTATAAGGGGCTTGGAACAGTTCTGGTGCGTTCTGGTTTTTTCTGGGTTTACGCAGGTCCGCTGAGCGGAGGTGGGTCCGCTGAGCGGAGGTTCTGTTGCAGAAAATTCTCTGCGAAGGTCCGCTGAGCGGAGCTGAAGCGGATGACAGCTTTTTCTGTTTTTCCATAACTTTGAAACTTCGTAACTCCTGAACCGTAACTCCGATTTTGTCGCCGTTCGAAGCGTTGGAAAGCTAACGCAATAACCTATATTATTATCTAATTAAGTGATTCATAGGATGAAGTATTCCATTATTTTTATTAGGATCAAGTGATGAGTTGTGTAGAATGTTCAATTATCCAAACTTTGAAACCTTGTAACTTTTGATCCGTAGCTCCGTTTCGTACGCCGTTCGAAGTGTTAGGAAGCTAGTTGGATGTTCTATATGATAGTATAGGCTTGGTTAGCTTGTTATTAATTGGTTATGAGGTGTTGTTGATGAAAACACATAATTGTTTATATGCGCGATATGAGTGGTAAATAATCATAGTGCTTGGTTGTAATTGATAACGATGCGTTGTGTGAATGTTGTCGTAATGGTACGAGGTATGTGATTAGTTGTCGATAACATGAGATCATGTTCATATGTGTTATGTATTAATGAATGTTCGTTCTTGATGTGAGACGATGTTTGGTTGTTTGTTATTAACATGATGTGTGGCCTTATGGCAAGTAAATGTTGTTATGAGAATGATGTATTATCATTGTTGAATTGTTGTTATTACAACTTGTTGATGATGTATTGATGAAGTTGTGGGCCGATGGCCAATATTAATTTGATGTGTATAAGTGTGTTATACGTTCATCTATGCCGATGTGGCCAGTATGTTTGAACGGTGAATGTGTGATGTGTGCTTATTAATGCCTGTGTGGTAATTATGGTGTGATGTGATTGATAACGATGTTATTAATTGGTGATGTATCCTTTTGGATAGAATATAAACGGTGTAACGTGGGTATGTGACCGTGTTATATTGTTGATGATGTTGTTGTCGTGTAATAGAGTCATATATTTGCACAGCATAACATTTCATTACGTTAATGGCGGAATGCTATTAGCAGGTTGCCTGAATTGGCAATTATTACCAGTGGGGGCTTAATGCTCGGTAAAAAGGTGTATTTGCCCTAGTGGCAAGAGGTCATCAGTGGGGGCTAAATGCTCGATGACGTTTAGTCGTAGCTTGATGCTCGACAAAGGTGTATTTTCCTGAGGGAAAGAAGTCCCAGCATAATGCTCGGCAAAGGTGTATTTGTCATAATGACAAGGGGAGTTTTACTCCGGATTTGGTACCACATGCATATGCATAGTTGAGTCTCATTCATCATTGTCTGTCTTTATATTTATGTTATCATTCATGTGTCACATTACTTATATATTGATTTTGGTTGAATGAGTGGATTACTTTGTTGTATGACTCTTGATGATACTTATTGGCATTACTATAATTGTCATGCTTTCATTATGAATTATATTCTCACCCTTCTGCTGATTTGATGCTTGAGTGGCATCCTGCAGATTAGCCGCTTTGGGAGTCTTTTGGAAGAGGTAGTTCTCCAGTCGGTCTTGTCAGTTGCTCTGATACGTAACACCGGGGAGTCGGGAGTCTGTTGTTATTTATCTATATATGACTCTTTGAACATGTATATGTGATAATGTGTTGATGTGTATTGTAAACACTTTATTTTGGAAAACTCCTCTTTGAGAGTGAGAGATATATGTATATATATATATGTTCATATCTTCCGTGTGTTATGTATCATTTTATTGGCAGGTGTGTATGCTTTTGGCATCGTTGATGTCCGTCTTTTTTCTAGGTGTTTGTTTGGTTACTTAGTGTAACATCCTAATTGCGTTGTATGAAATTTTAAATACTCTGATATTTGTACCTATATGCCTGGGTAGAATTGGGGTGTTACATTAGTGGTATCAGAGCAGGTCGGTCTGTCCGGCCAGTGTTGTCTAATGTTGTTTAATTCCTCAGTATGTGATAAGTGTGTGGAGCACTGTCAGTACTTGTTGTGCCTCTAGTCAGTTGTGTGCAGGAATGGTTTGAAGCTAAGTGGGGGAGAAGATATGCTTTTCGGATATGTTTCAGTTGCAAGATGCTAGTATGCTATTGAGGGCAGCAGTACTAGTGTTGTTGGAATTTGTTGTTTTCTGAAGTGAAGGCGACTTGGACTTAAGACTTCGGTTGTTAATCGAGTTGGAGTGTCTCGGAGTAGATTTTGGTTATTTCTAGGGAATGGAATTTAGAGAGTTGTGATGCTCTAACGCTACTGATGGACTATGAAGTTGTTGTTTAAGTAGCCTTGTGTGAGGTGTCTTTGTTGGATCAGTGATTTAGGAAAGCATTGTGGTAGACTTTGTTGTAGGAGTTATTGAGGTTGTTGGAAACGTTTTGGAACTCCAGTGAGAATTAGGAGTATGAAGAGTTGAGTAGGATCTCGGGAATTTTATTCTTGGGATTTGTTAGAAGTGTTTTGGTACGTAGCTACCGGACGTCAGTGTTAGCTGGTTCAGATGATCTTGGGAAATTTGTGAATTATGGAATCATAGTGCTTCTGTGCTATGAGCAAAAGTTGGAAAAAAATATTATTAATGTTAGTACTGATAGTTTATACTCTATTATGATTATCGGCTACCTATTGACAAATTGAGGACTTGATCACCCTTAATCTCTTGTTGATAGTTGACGGGATCGTATTGGACGTGATAGGCTTATCTGGCTAGTTTGATAATATTGGAAGTGAATGAGTCGGTGCAAGGTGGTACGACGTTGTTTATGTTGTCGACGATTTTGGATGTTCTTGAGAAAGAGCAATTTTTTGGATTGCGGATAGTTGCGCATTTGTATAAGTGTTTCTTGAAGGTTTAAGTGATTCATCGTCGAAAAGAGGAATTTGTCTTGGAGTTCTATTTTGACGGATTTAGTTCCTAGAACTATTGTTGTATCGAGGGTTCCGTATCGAATGCCAACTTCTGAGTTGGAAGAGTTGAGGAGTCAACTTAAGGATTTTCTTGAGAAGAGGTTTGTTCGTTCAAGTGTGTCGCCGTAGGGTGCATGTGTTTTGATTGGTTAAGAAGGAAGGTTCTATGAGGCTTTGTGTCAATTTTAGACAATGGAGAAAAGTGACAATTAAGGAAAAGTATCCACTTTCGAGGATTGATATTTTGATGGATCAAGTTGGTTTGAGCTTGTTTGTTTTGCAAGTTTGATTTGAGGTATGGGTATCATCAGTGTGAAGATGATCATTCTAAGTATTTGAGAATTGTTTTGTCCGTGTTGGGAAGAAGAAGTTGTTTGCTAAGTTTCCTTATGTGAGTTTTTGGTTGAATGAAGTGAATGTTCAAGGGGTAAGTGGAGGTTTATGCTTTTATGCAAGTTAAGATTTTTGAAAGGATTTACCTGTCACAAGATTTAGAGTTGGAAGTTGTTATTTCTGTTTGGGAAATTTGAAGGCACTAATTATTCGGATCGAGATTTGTGTGTGTAAGCGACTACAAGAGTTTGAAGCATTCGTTTGATCAGAACGAGTTGAATATGAGAACCATTGCATACGTCTATGTGGATGATTCGAGTATTGTGATTGTTGAAACAGTTGTGAGATTTGAGTTGGGTGTGTAAAGAGACTTCTTCAAGTGTTGAGCTTTATATGTGGAAGCTTACTTATGGTATTCTTGATGAGATTAGAAAAGGTCGGAAATCGGATTTGAATGGGTTGATAAGATGACATTTATTAGTCAAAGATAAAGATGGTGATCTTCGGATTGATAAGAGCAATGTCATGGGATGTCATGATCGAGGTTGTATTCCTAATGTTCGGATTTGAAAAGAGGACTTTGGATGAAGTGTGTCGTAGTGATTTGAGTATTCATCCTGATGCTACTAAGATGTATCAAGAATTGAGAAGGTCATTTTCAGTGGCAAAGTAATGAAGAAGGATATGAAGGGATTTGTTTATTCGTGTTTGACTTGTCAGGAGTCGTCTGGTTTCATGTAACTGTTATCCATTCCTGAGTAGAAGTGGAATAGCGTTTCTATGGATTTTGTTTCTGGTTTGCCGAGGACGTTGAGTAATTGTGAGGCGATTTGGGTCATTGTGGATATATTGACGAAATCTGCTCATGTTATTTCGATAAGAATGGATTAACCGATGGGAGTACTGGCGAGTGGTATGTTGATAAAGATGTTTGTTGGTTTGTTTGTTTGCATGGTGTTTCGAAATGTATTGTTCAGATTGAGATCCGAGGTTTATTTTTGAAATTTTGAGAGGGTTCACAAGGTACTTTGGGTACGAAGTTGCGTTTGAATTTGGTGTATCATCCTCAAACGGATGGTCAGACTGAGAGGACGGTTTGGTCACTTAAGGATCTATGAGGGCTTGTGTTGTGAAACAAGGATGTGTTTGGATTAGCTTTTGCCTTTGATTGGATAATACAAAGACTTTTGTCTGGTGTGCAAGCTGACGCAGCAGATTAAGAGGTTGAGTATGTTAAGAGAGAACAATGAGTTTCTGGTGAATACTAGAAGGAGATGGAAGATGGTTATGGAATTGGTAAATCTGTTTGTTGTGGGAAATCAGAGTGCGCATCGGAAGCGTGAAATGACGCGGTTCGTATGGGTATGAATTGTTAGAGTTCAAATTGTGGACAGTGGATGTGGTAGGAATGATAAGACCACCAGATGCTTTGGTTACATGTTTGACTGCTATGTCTTGGCATGGTTATTTGGTTGTTGTGCGACCGGGTTGTTGTCTATGTCTTGATTATTTCTTGTGTTTTGGTGTTAGTCGATGAGTGCATTGTATGGGCATTGTATCTCGTTGTCGTTGTTGTGTTTTGGTTGTTTTGCTTTTAGCGAGAGTGATTCGTTGTTTGGCGCTGATTGTGTCATTGCTTTCGTGGCTTGATAGTTGGTTAGTCGGAGGCGAGAGCGTATCCAAGTTCGTTTGTGTTTGGGATATCTGCGAGGACGGAAATCTTCTAAGTGGGGGAGAGTTGTAACGCCCGGAAAATAAGTATATACTTGATTTGGACGTTTGTGACGTTTATTGGAATTGTACCGTTTTTGGAGTTGTTTCAGTCGGTATTAGTTCGGGATGGCGGACTAATATTTAATTGAAGGTTTTCATATTTTTGGTACTGGAAATATCATTAAGGTAATATTCCGCGTTTTGGGGCGTTTGAACGATATTTGAGCGTAGGGGCATTTTGGTCATTTCCGCGGGATAAATATTTCTTTATAAGAAAGAGATATTTGTGAGAAAGGAAAAAGGATGGAAAGAAAAAGGAAAGAAAGAAAAGAAAGAAAGAGAAGAGAGAAAGAAGAAGAGGAGAAGAAGGAAAAAGTGTAGATTGGTGGATTCTCGACCGATTCGAGTTCCGATCGTTGCTATAGCAAGGTAAGGGGGTGAATCTAATTTATCTTGGATGTATGATTCTTATAGTCTTGTTCTTGTTCTTGTTCTTCTTGTTCCAATTTCCACAATTTTCTTGTGTGATCTTTGTTTGATCTAAGTTTGTTTGAGAATGATTGTATGATGAATAAATGATATCCTTGTTGTGTTGTGGTGATTGATCATGTTTGTTTTCCTTTTCTATGGCTTGTTTGAGTTTGGAGATAAAGTTAGGTTTTGAGTTAGAGTGATGAATTAACCATGAAAAGTGTGATAATAGGTTGTTTCTATGGTTTGTATGTGTTGTATTGGTGTTGTAATGATGTTTGGGAGTGGTTTTAGTGGGTATAAGGGGCTTGGAACAGTTCTGGTGCGTTCTGATTTTTTCTGGGTTTACGCAGGTCCGCTGAGCGGAGGTGGGTCCGCTGAGCGGAGGTTCTGTTGCAGAAAATTCTCTGCGAAGGTCCGCTGAGCGGAGCTGAAGCGGATGACAGCTTTTTCTGTTTTTCCATAACTTTGAAACTTCGTAACTCCTGAACCGTAACTCCGATTTTGTCGCCGTTCGAAGCGTTGGAAAGCTAACGCAATAACCTATATTATTATCTAATTAAATTATTCATAGGATGAAGTATTCCATTATTTTTATTAGGATCAAGTGATGAGTTGTGTAGAATGTTCAATTATCCAATCTTTGAAACCTTGTAACTTTTGATCCGTAGCTCCGTTTCGTACGCCGTTCGAAGTGTTAGGAAGCTAGTTGGATGTTCTATATGATAGTATAGGCTTGGTTAGCTTGTTATTAATTGGTTATGAGGTGTTGTTGATGAAAACACATAATTGTTTATATGCGCGATATGAGTGGTAAATAATCATAGTGCTTGGTTGTAATTGATAACGATGCGTTGTGTGAATGTTGTCGTAATGGTACGAGGTATGTGATTAGTTGTCGATAACATGAGATCATGTTCATATGTGTTATGTATTAATGAATGTTCGTTCTTGATGTGAGACGATGTTTGGTTGTTTGTTATTAACATGATGTGTGGCCTTATGGCAAGTAAATGTTGTTATGAGAATGATGTATTATCATTGTTGAATTGTTGTTATTACAACTTGTTGATGATGTATTGATGAAGTTGTGGGCCGATGGCCAATATTAATTTGATATGTATAAGTGTGTTATACGTTCATCTATGCCGATGTGGCCAGTATGTTTGAACGGTGAATGTGTGCTGTGTGCTTATTAATGCCTGTGTGGTAATTATGGTGTGATGTGATTGATAACGATGTTATTAATTGGTGATGTATCCTTTTGGATAGAATATAAACGGTGTAACGTGGGTATGTGACCGTGTTATATTGTTGATGATGTTGTTGTCGTGTAATAGAGTCATATATTTGCACAGCATAACATTTCATTACGTTAATGGCGGAATGCTATTAGCAGGTGGCCTGAATTGGCAATTATTACCAGTGGGGGCTTAATGCTCGGTAAAAAGGTGTATTTGCCCTAGTGGCAAGAGGTCATCAGTGGGGGCTAAATGCTCGATGACGTTTAGTCGTAGCTTGATGCTCGACAAAGGTGTATTTTCCTGAGGGAAAGAAGTCCCAGCATAATGCTCGGCAAAGGTGTATTTGTCATAATGACAAGGGGAGTTTTACTCCGGATTTGGTACCACATGCATATGCATAGTTGAGTCTCATTCATCATTGTCTGTCTTTATATTTATGTTATCATTCATGTGTCACATTACTTATATATTGATTTTGGTTGAATGAGTGGATTACTTTGTTGTATGACTCTTGATGATACTTATTGGCATTACTATAATTGTCATGCTTTCATTATGAATTATATTCTCACCCTTCTGCTGATTTGATGCTTGAGTGGCATCCTGCAGATTAGCCGCTTTGGGAGTCTTTTGGAAGAGGTAGTTCTCCAGTCGGTCTTGTCAGTTGCTCTGATACGTAACACCGGGGAGTCGGGAGTCTGTTGTTATTTATCTATATATGACTCTTTGAACATATATATGTGATAATGTGTTGATGTGTATTGTAAACACTTTATTTTGGAAAACTCCTCTTTGAGAGTGAGAGATATATGTATATATATATGTTCATATCTTCCGTGTGTTATGTATCATTTTATTGGCAGGTGTGTATGCTTTTGGCATCGTTGATGTCCGTCTTTTTTCTAGGTGTTTGTTTGGTTACTTAGTGTAACATCCTAATTGCGTTGTATGAAATTTTAAATACTCTGATATTTGTACCTATATGCCTGGGTAGAATTGGGGTGTTACATTAGTGGTATCAGAGCAGGTCGGTCTGTCCGGCCAGTGTTGTCTAATGTTGTTTAATTCCTCAGTATGTGATAAGTGTGTGGAGCACTGTCAGTACTTGTTGTGCCTCTAGTCAGTTGTGTGCAGGAATGGTTTGAAGCTAAGTGGGGGAGAAGATATGCTTTTCGGATATGTTTCAGTTGCAAGATGTTAGTATGCTATTGAGGGCAGCAGTACTAGTGTTGTTGGAATTTGTTGTTTTCTGAAGTGAAGGCGACTTGGACTTAAGACTTCGGTTGTTAATCGAGTTGGAGTGTCTCGGAGTAGATTTTGGTTATTTCTAGGGAATGGAATTTAGAGAGTTGTGATGCTCTAACGCTACTGATGGACTATGAAGTTGTTGTTTAAGTAGCCTTGTGTGAGGTGTCTTTGTTGGATCAGTGATTTAGGAAAGCATTGTGGTAGACTTTGTTGTAGGAGTTATTGAGGTTGTTGGAAACGTTTTGGAACTCCAGTGAGAATTAGGAGTATGAAGAGTTGAGTAGGATCTCGGGAATTTTATTCTTGGGATTTGTTAGAAGTGTTTTGGTACGTAGCTACCAGACGTCAGTGTTAGCTGGTTCAGATGATCTTGGGAGATTTGTGAATTATGGAATCATAGTGCTTCTGTGCTATGAGCAAAAGTTGGAAAAAAATATTATTAATGTTAGTACTGATAGTTTATACTCTATTATGATTATCGGCTACCTATTGACAAATTGAGGACTTGATCACCCTTAATCTCTTGTTGATAGTAGACGGGATCGTATTGGACGTGATAGGCTTATCTGGCTAGTTTGATAATATTGGAAGTGAATGAGTCGGTGCAAGGTGGTACGACGTTGTTTATGTTGTCGACGATTTTGGATGTTCTTGAGAAAGAGCAATTTTTTGGATTGCGGATAGTTGCGCATTTGTATAAGTGTTTCTTGAAGGTTAAAGTGATTCATCGTCGAAAAGAGGAATTTTGTCTTGGAGTTCTATTTTGACGGATTTAGTTCCTAGAACTATTGTTGTATCGAGGGTTCCGTATCGAATGCCAACTTCTGAGTTGGAAGAGTTGAGGAGTCAACTTAAGGATTTTCTTGAGAAGAGGTTTGTTCGTTCAAGTGTGTCGCCGTAGGGTGCATGTGTTTTGATTGGTTAAGAAGGAAGGTTCTATGAGGCTTTGTGTCAATTTTAGACAATGGAGAAAAGTGACAATTAAGGAAAAGTATCCACTTTCGAGGATTGATATTTTGATGGATCAAGTTGGTTTGAGCTTGTTTGTTTTGCAAGTTTGATTTGAGGTATGGGTATCATCAGTGTGAAGATGATCATTCTAAGTATTTGAGAATTGTTTTGTCCGTGTTGGGAAGAAGAAGTTGTTTTCTAAGTTTCCTTATGTGAGTTTTTGGTTGAATGAAGTGAATGTTCAAGGGGTAAGTGGAGGTTTATGCTTTTATGCAAGTTAAGATTTTTGAAAGGATTTACCTGTCACAAGATTTAGAGTTGGAAGTTGTTATTTCTGTTTGGGAAATTTGAAGGCACTAATTATTCGGATCGAGATTTGTGTGTGTAAGCGACTACAAGAGTTTGAAGCATTCGTTTGATCAGAACGAGTTGAATATGAGAACCATTGCATACGTCTATGTGGATGATTCGAGTATTGTGATTGTTGAAACAGTTGTGAGATTTGAGTTGGGTGTGTAAAGAGACTTCTTCAAGTGTTGAGCTTTATATGTGGAAGCTTACTTATGGTATTCTTGATGAGATTAGAAAAGGTCGGAAATCGGATTTGAATGGGTTGATAAGATGACATTTATTAGTCAAAGATAAAGATGGTGATCTTCGGATTGATAAGAGCAATGTCATGGGATGTCATGATCGAGGTTGTATTCCTAATGTTCGGATTTGAAAAGAGGACTTTGGATGAAGTGTGTCGTAGTGATTTGAGTATTCATCCTGATGCTACTAAGATGTATCAAGATTTGAGAAGGTCATTTTCAGTGGCAAAGTACTGAAGAAGGATATGAAGGGATTTGTTTATTCGTGTTTGACTTGTCAGGAGTCGTCTGGTTTCATGTAACTGTTATCCATTCCTGAGTAGAAGTGGAATAGCGTTTCTATGGATTTTGTTTCTGGTTTGCCGAGGACGTTGAGTAATTGTGAGGCGATTTGGGTCATTGTGGATATATTGACGAAATCTGCTCATGTTATTTCGATAAGAATGGATTAACCGATGGGAGTACTGGCGAGTGGTATGTTGATAAAGATGTTTGTTGGTTTGTTTGTTTGCATGGTGTTTCGAAATGTATTGTTCAGATTGAGATCCGAGGTTTATTTTTGAAATTTTGAGAGGGTTCACAAGGTACTTTGGGTACGAAGTTGCGTTTGAATTTGGTGTATCATCCTCAAACGGATGGTCAGACTGAGAGGACGGTTTGGTCACTTAAGGATCTATGAGGGCTTGTGTTGTGAAACAAGGATGTGTTTGGATTAGCTTTTGCCTTTGATTGGATAATACAAAGACTTTTGTCTGGTGTGCAAGCTGACGCAGCAGATTAAGAGGTTGAGTATGTTAAGAGAGAACAATGAGTTTCTGGTGAATACTAGAAGGAGCTGGAAGATGGTTATGGAATTGGTAAATCTGTTTGTTGTGGGAAATCAGAGTGCGCATCGGAAGCGTGAAATGACGCGGTTCGTATGGGTATGAATTGTTAGAGTTCAAATTGTGGACAGTGGATGTGGTAGGAATGATAAGACCACCAGATGCTTTGGTTACATGTTTGACTGCTATGTCTTGGCATGGTTATTTGGTTGTTGTGCGACCGGGTTGTTGTCTATGTCTTGATTATTTCTTGTGTTTTGGTGTTAGTCGATGAGTGCATTGTATGGGCATTGTATCTCGTTGTCGTTGTTGTGTTTTGGTTGTTTTGCTTTTAGCGAGAGTGATTCGTTGTTTGGCGCTGATTGTGTCGTTGCTTTCGTGGCTTGATAGTTGGTTAGTCGGAGGCGAGAGCGTATCCAAGTTCGTTTGTGTTTGGGATATCTCCGAGGACGGAAATCTTCTAAGTGGGGGAGAGTTGTAACGCCCGGAAAATAAGTATATACTTGATTTGGACGTTTGTGACGTTTATTGGAATTGTACCGTTTTTGGAGTTGTTTCAGTCGGTATTAGTTCGGGATGGCGGACTAATATTTAATTGAAGGTTTTCATATTTTTGGTACTGGAAATATCATTAAGGTAATATTCCGCGTTTTGGGGCGTTTGAACGATATTTGAGCGTAGGGGCATTTTGGTCATTTCCGCGGGATAAATATTTCTTTATAAGAAAGAGATATTTGTGAGAAAGGAAAAAGGATGGAAAGAAAAAGGAAAGAAAGAAAAGAAAGAAAGAGAAGAGAGAAAGAAGAAGAGGAGAAGAAGGAAAAAGTGTAGATTGGTGGATTCTCGACCGATTCGAGTTCCGATCGTTGCTATAGCAAGGTAAGGGGGTGAATCTAATTTATCTTGGATGTATGATTCTTATAGTCTTGTTCTTGTTCTTGTTCTTCTTGTTCCAATTTCCACAATTTTCTTGTGTGATCTTTGTTTGATCTAAGTTTGTTTGAGAATGATTGTATGATGAATAAATGATATCCTTGTTGTGTTGTGGTGATTGATCATGTTTGTTTTCCTTTTCTATGGCTTGTTTGAGTTTGGAGATAAAGTTAGGTTTTGAGTTAGAGCGATGAATTAACCATGAAAAGTGTGATAATAGGTTGTTTCTATGGTTTGTATGTGTTATTTTGGTGTTGTAATGATGTTTGGGAGTGGTTTTAGTGGGTATAAGGGGCTTGGAACAGTTCTGGTGCGTTCTGGTTTTTTCTGGGTTTACGCAGGTCCGCTGAGCGGAGGTGGGTCCGCTGAGCGGAGGTTCTGTTGCAGAAAATTCTCTGCGAAGGTCCGCTGAGCGGAGCTGAAGCGGATGACAGCTTTTTCTGTTTTTCCATAACTTTGAAACTTCGTAACTCCTGAACCGTAACTCCGATTTTGTCGCCGTTCGAAGCGTTGGAAAGCTAACGCAATAACCTATATTATTATCTAATTAAGTGATTCATAGGATGAAGTATTCCATTATTTTTATTAGGATCAAGTGATGAGTTGTGTAGAATGTTCAATTATCCAAACTTTGAAACCTTGTAACTTTTGATCCGTAGCTCCGTTTCGTACGCCGTTCGAAGTGTTAGGAAGCTAGTTGGATGTTCTATATGATAGTATAGGCTTGGTTAGCTTGTTATTAATTGGTTATGAGGTGTTGTTGATGAAAACACATAATTGTTTATATGCGCGATATGAGTGGTAAATAATCATAGTGCTTGGTTGTAATTGATAACGATGCGTTGTGTGAATGTTGTCGTAATGGTACGAGGTATGTGATTAGTTGTCGATAACATGAGATCATGTTCATATGTGTTATGTATTAATGAATGTTCGTTCTTGATGTGAGACGATGTTTGGTTGTTTGTTATTAACATGATGTGTGGCCTTATGGCAAGTAAATGTTGTTATGAGAATGATGTATTATCATTGTTGAATTGTTGTTATTACAACTTGTTGATGATGTATTGATGAAGTTGTGGGCCGATGGCCAATATTAATTTGATGTGTATAAGTGTGTTATACGTTCATCTATGCCGATGTGGCCAGTATGTTTGAACGGTGAATGTGTGTTGTGTGCTTATTAATGCCTGTGTGGTAATTATGGTGTGATGTGATTGATAACGATGTTATTAATTGGTGATGTATCCTTTTGGATAGAATATAAACGGTGTAACGTGGGTATGTGACCGTGTTATATTGTTGATGATGTTGTTGTCGTGTAATAGAGTCATATATTTGCACAGCATAACATTTCATTACGTTAATGGTGGAATGTTATTAGCAGGTGGCCTGAATTGGCAATTATTACCAGTGGGGGCTTAATGCTCGGTAAAAAGGTGTATTTGCCCTAGTGGCAAGAGGTCATCAGTGGGGGCTAAATGCTCGATGACGTTTAGTCGTAGCTTGATGCTCGACAAAGGTGTATTTTCCTGAGGGAAAGAAGTCCCAGCATAATGCTCGGCAAAGGTGTATTTGTCATAATGACAAGGGGAGTTTTACTCCGGATTTGGTACCACATGCATATGCATAGTTGAGTCTCATTCATCATTGTTTGTCTTTATATTTATGTTATCATTCATGTGTCACATTACTTATATATTGATTTTGGTTGAATGAGTGGATTACTTTGTTGTATGACTCTTGATGATACTTATTGGCATTACTATAATTGTCATGCTTTCATTATGAATTATATTCTCACCCTTCTGCTGATTTGATGTTTGAGTGGCATCCTGCAGATTAGCCGCTTTGGGAGTCTTTTGGAAGAGGTAGTTCTCCAGTCGGTCTTGTCAGTTGCTCTGATACGTAACACCGGGGAGTCGGGAGTCTGTTGTTATTTATCTATATATGACTCTTTGAACATGTATATGTGATAATGTGTTGATGTGTATTGTAAACACTTTATTTTGGAAAACTCCTCTTTGAGAGTGAGAGATATATGTATATATATATATGTTCATATCTTCCGTGTGTTATGTATCATTTTATTGGCAGGTGTGTATGCTTTTGGCATCGTTGATGTCCGTCTTTTTTCTAGGTGTTTGTTTGGTTACTTAGTGTAACATCCTAATTGCGTTGTATGAAATTTTAAATACTCTGATATTTGTACCTATATGCCTGGGTAGAATTGGGGTGTTACACCATTTATCCTGAAGGAAGTATCCTTAGAGGGAACTTGAATATTACCATGTCATGCCACGAACCTGATATGTACTGCCCCAGTATTTGACTCTTTGAAAGCTATGCCCCAGTCAATGGGATCATTGATTGTATGCCCCTGTAATCCTCGAAATTTTGCCCCTATTTAGGAGAACCCCCTAGATGTGGTTCCCCCGGTTCAGGGATCTTTATTAGCAATGACCGCCTCTGATTAACCCAATCTCCCTGATGCTAGGTATTGATTTGAATGTGAAGCAAATGCTTTTCAGAATTAGTCATGCGTCTTGGTCGTGTCCGATGGACAAAAGTTCACTAAATACTCAGAATGAGATGATGTCTTCTAGGAGATTACCTGAAGAGGTTCCTGGAAAGGATATGAGATCGTCTTAAACAAGATTGTGCTTTACACAAAGCTCGGGGAGGCATGTTTGTAAAGAGGGTCAAAGAATCCCATAGAGGATAAAGACTATTTTGAGGAATGTGGTGTTTTAAACAAAACTCAGGAAAAGACATTTTGAAGAAGATTACCCTAGAAAGGATAGGAGACCGTCCCAAAGGAGATTGTACTTTAAACAAAGTTTGACAAGGTTCTTGGAGGTATAAGAGAAGTCTGGACATGTATGAAAAGATTGACGGGTGTCTTAAAGAAGATTACCTAGAAAGGTTCCTGGAAAGGATGAGGGATATTTTAGAGAATATTACCTGAAAAGGGTAAGTAATATCTTAAAGAAGACTACCTGAAAAAGTTAAGAGATGTCTTACAGAAGACTACCTAGAGAAGGTTCTTAAAAAGGAATATGTCTTAGAGAAGACTATCTGAAAAGATTTCTGAAAATGACGAGAGACACTTGGAAAGGCTGGTAGAAAGAACGAGAGGATGTGTCTTAAAGAAGACTATCTGAAAAAGGACTCCTAGAAAGGATAATAGATATTTGAGCATGTCTTAAAGAAGACTGTCTGAAAAGATTAAGAGACGTTTTAAAGAAAACTGCCTAAAAAGGTTCCTAGAAATGATGTGAGAATAGTATTAACACCATCTTATATGAAGTGACCTTTGCAACGTGCCCCCCGGTAATGGACTTACCCCATGGGCTATTCAGAGTCTTTGAGATATTCCATGGATTTTGCTTAGATTGCCCCAGATAAATAGGATAACAACGGGCCATGCCCTGTGTATACAATAGCCATCTGAGTCAGGCGTAAGAGATATTTCTTTTTTTTGATATGCTTTTAAAGCTATTTCGCCTTTCGGTAGGATTTTTAGTCATTAGCCATGCCCCATGCAACTTCTCCCTGATGTTAAAACATTTGAATCTATATAGACAAGTGTGCTTTATAATGAAATTCATAAGATGCGAATGCATACGTCTATCTTGAAAGTTAAAAAACATTGAGTAAAATAGAGTTTTTTTTTTGTTGTAAGAAAGTGATATCAACTCAAGAGCTATAGTAGACCTTAAGGAGTCGGGATACCTTTTGGCAACGGCATGCTTTCGAACTAACCATGCTTCAATTAGGACTTTTAAGGGTTGTAATGTGGCCTGGTTCATGGTTTTAAGAAAGAAAGGATAATGGCTCAAAGTATATTCGTTCCCATCCCAATCTTCGTGACATTCTCCAGTCCTATGCTCAGTTAACTATGCATTTAAGCTCCAAAAGACTTTGGGTGTTATAATGTTGACATTTATGATAGTTCAAAAACCAAAGGTTTATCTGCAGAGGCAATCATCCTCCTTTTTTGTAATATTTTCCTTTTGTCAAGAGTATGTAGTGACTTTTTTTTTACTTTATTATCCCTAATTTTTGCCTGAACTGTTTATTTAAAATTACAATCAGCGGGATGCCCCAACTTTGCTTGAGTCTCCTTAATAGGTTTTGGCTTGGCAGGCCTTGCGTTGTTTTTTTCTTTTTCTTTGCGGACATTGACTCCCAGGCTTAATTATGACGGAGAACCATCAGTTATTATGTTCAAAGGAACGACTTGGGATAATCAAGTTAACTGAACAGCTACCCTACCCCAGGTTATATTTTGAGGGTTTTTATTTTGTACGTGAAGGAAAACTCCTACTTCTTAGGCTCAAAGGGGTTGACGAGGGATTAACATCCTTATATCTCCACTGTATTGGAATTGAAACAATGCATGTACATCGTCAACACGGTCTGTTCGAAAGCGTACTGTATGAGATTGTGGTATCGTTTTCGTCATTCTCCCTCTAAAGGTACACATCTTTGAACGAAAGTTGAATATCACAAATAAGGAAACCAAGTAAAAACATAGTTTTAAATATAGTGGAAACACTAGGAATAAATCAAGACAAACGTAAGCAATGCATTAATGATTATTGTAAAGTACATAGCGAATACGGCAAAACCAATGTTTAAACAAACAGAAAAGAAATTGCAAATGAAAACAAAACTAATGACCTAAGAAACCCTCCTTCTAGCCACTTATAGCATTAGACTTACAAGGGTCTTCGAACTCAATGAGCCCTTCTTCAATTAAATCTTGGATCTTGTGCTTCAACAGCCCACAATCCTCTGTATCATGACCAGGGCTATTTGAGTGATAAGCGCACCTAGCATGATGCTTGTACCCAGGAGCGGGGTTAGCTAGAGCTGAGTATGGAGGCAGCATAGTTACCAAGTTCTGACTGAGCAGATGTTGCAAAGCTTGAGATAGTGGCATGTGCAACGGGGTGAATGATCGTTTTGGCTTGGACCTCCAGGGGCGTTGGCCACCCTGTTGCTTTTGCTGAACCTTCTGTTGTAGCGTTGGTGTCTGATTAACCAGGATTGCCCCCACAGTGTTGGATTCCTTTTTCCCATCATATGACTTCTTTGTGTGATAGGAACCTGAGGGTGCCCCTTGTATCTTCCCATTTTTATCCCATTTTCAATCCTTTCACCAATGACCACCAAGTCCGAGAACCCTGAAGATATGCTTCCGACCATATTATCATAGTATGGTCCTTGCAAAGTGCCCATAAATATATCCACCAGCTCCTTTTCCATCAAGGGGGGTTGGACTCGAGAAGCCATTTCCCTCCATCTTTGGGCATACTCCTTGAATGACTCATCCTTCTTCTGTGACATATTTTGTAATTGCATCCGGTTGGGTGCCATGTCCAGGTTGTACTTATATTGCTTCAAGAATGTGTTAGCAAGATCATTCCAGCTTCGGATATAGGATTTCTCCAATTGCATATACCAGTCATCAGATGCCCCGCTTAAGCTATCTTGGAAGAAATGTATCATCAGCTTTTGATCGTGGGCATAGGCCGCCATTTTTCGCACATACATGCGCAAGTGGTTCCTAGGACATGTGAGTCCTTTGTATTTCTCGAAGTCGGGAATCTTGAATTTGTGCGGGATGGTCAAGTCTGAAACCAAGCTCATTTCGAAGGCATCCACATCGAAAGCATCATATCCTTCTACTACCTTTAGTCTCTCCTCTAGTGCCTTGATTTGTTCATTGTCCATGGAGTCTTCCCCAGAGTTAGGAATAGACTGTTGTGTCTGAGGTGCTTGGTCTGTGTTGTCCACCTCTTGTACTCCGTATTGTAGATCCAGGTAATCATCATCCTTAAGGACATTGTTAGCAGGAATGTTAACTGTGCGGGTGGTCCCTTTTGTTTGTGGAGTGGGGACAAACCCTTCTGGAGAGGTCTCTCCTTTCTCTTGGAATTGGATAGCTCTCCTGACAGATCGGACCTGAGGTCTGTCCTTAGCCGGGCCAAAGCCTGAAACAAATCCTAGCAGCGGGTTTTCGTCGTTGGGGATCTCATCCTGAACCAGGGTATCCGCAGACTGAACCTCTTTTGCCTTGTCTTGTTTATCTAGGAGAGCCTTCATGAATCCTAGCATCTGAGCCATACCTCCTTTAACCTCTTCCATACTAACCTTTAGCTGATCCACCTCCTCACGAAGGGCGGCTTGATTCTGTTCTAGCTGATCCATTGATTTCTTTTGCTGAAATTTTGTCTTATAAGACGGTCGGGATGTTAGATTATCCTTCCCAATGGTCTCTTGCTCTGAAGGTAAAAGATAAATCCTCTTTCAATGCCATGAAAATGATATGCATGCCATGAATGATATGCTTTATTCGTGTTTACGTTTTATCCACATTCATTGATTAAATATAATAACTCCTTTTTTTTTGCTTCTCATTATTTTCGTGGATAAGACATGATGCAAGAATGCACATGATGCATGATGAATGTCACAATTATATGAGATATATAAAAAAAATAATGAAAGCGTACAATTAAACACGTAAGCACATACGCCCTAGGTTCATAAGTTTGACGTAATGGCTTAGGGTGCCTACCCTTCCCATTGGTATGTTCTAGAAGGTCTCATGGGATCGTTCGTAGCCGCCGAGACTTTTTGTCTCTTTGGATTTTGGAACAACTCATTGGTCCATGAGGCTCGAATTTTAGGGGTTGGTTCCCAAAGAGATCAACTAAATACCCAGTCCAGCCCTCAACAAGGTCGAGCCTCGTATCAGACCTTTCCGAATATTTAACCCACTCTGAGTGGAATTATAACAAGACTCGTAGGAGATGTAGTCCCCCTCAGGTCTTAATTATAATTCCCACGCTTAGGCTTAACAACAATAATATATAACCCAACAGTGCAAATTATATAACAATTAAACATTTTATGCAGGTATGGCAAATAAACATTTAATGAAAATAAAAATAATAAATAAATAAATAAAGAATTAAATATTTATTATTAAAAAAGATAAACCTTCCCCCAAACCCTAAAAATGGCAAAATTGCCAAACCCTAAAATTCGCCAAAAACCTAAACCATTAACCACAAACCTAAACCCTCTCAAGCCTTAGGAGCATAATAATTCATCTATAGTGTATATCCCCAGCAGAGTCGCCAGCTGTAGCAACCTGCCCTAAAAATTAACCTTTTAGAGTCGCCACCTATTCTGAAGGGCGAATAGGAAACCCTACGCAGTTTAGAGATCGGGGTAAGATTATTATAATCAAGTCGAAGGAAGGTATTAGGCACCCTCAGCCCTTTCCTAAGGTTTTATCGAAGATAAGGTTTATGGCTAAATATTAAGGTTTAATAGCTAAAGAAATGAATAGGGTGAAATGTGAGATTTGAACTGAATGGAGATTTTAGGGAGGGGGACTCTCCTTGGTTATCCAAGTGCCTACGTATCTCCTTATGGAGAATCAGAATCAACGTAGTTCGGGCACAGGGTTGTACGCCTTTGAATTTGATTTGGATTTGATATGGTTTGAAGGCTTTTTGAATGGCCTATCGTAGTTTTAGAAGTTGTGATTTGAAAGGCATTTTGAATTACCTGATTGAAAAGGATGAAAATCCGTAGTGTCGTGGTTTAGTGTGTTTTGAATGTTTGGCATACAACCCTGATTTGATATGTCACCGTTAGATGCGATGATCAATAAATTTGATCAGTATAGCTAACGGATTAATGGGCATTGCTGGTTACTCAGATCGATAGATTGATCGTAGTGGGCAGCAAATTAAGTGTGTTTTAAATTTTAAGTATTTTTCATCTCTCGTCTAATGCGACTAATAGATTTAGTCGGGTCGAGGAGAGAATTGATTTAGAATTAATAGAATTATAAATTAATTAATTAAAAATTATTTCTCGTCTAATGCGACTAATGGATTTAGTCGGTTCGAGGAGAAAATTAACTTGTCAAAGAAAACAATTAAACAATTAAAATTTGTACAAAATTACTTTAATTAAATCTTATTATTTTTTATGTGGTACCGGGGGTGTATTTAGTTCAGGGTAACAATTATGGGGTGTATAAATAGTAACTGGTCTAAGCCCACTAAAGCTTTTTTCTCTTGCGCAAGGGGGTGCATTCTGTCAAAGGGTAGTAATTTGGGGGGTGTTAATAGCAACTGGGCCAAGCCCAAATAATTTTGAATTCGTTGGTTCATGTGTAGCGCAGGTGTATGGTTTATGGTGTGTGCTCATGATCAGAGACGCTGGATCTCATACATGGTCATCTAAGGGCCTGTGTACGCTTAAATTGAGGATGCATGATAAGGATGGCGCACTGAATCATGTTCAGTGGCGCAGACAAGTGGCCATGGGAGGGCCACTTGTCATCATCCGGTTACGCGCAAACGAACATAAAAAAGGGGGGTCTCTCACCGGTCTCCCCCTTTTTTCCTTTCTCGTTTCTCTCTCTACCCTTTCTTTTGCTCTCTCCTCTCTCTTCCTCACACTCAAGCAAACCCAGAAAGCAACCCACAACCCGCCGTCGGCCACCGTCCCTACCACCCCAAACCACCGTAAAAACCCAGTTCCCGGTTGATCTTCAACTGGAGAACTCAAACCTTCAAACCTCATAAACCCAGAATACTTAGAAACACGAACTGCGATGAAGATCTTCATGATCTTCATCGTCCCCGCCCCCAACCTTCAATCACAAACCCAGAATCATAAGAATCCTAACCCTAACCCTTGCATACAAACCCTAAACCTATTAATCTATGAGCCCTAAACTCGAATCAAGGCCCTAACTTCTCAACTTCCCAGGGAGATTACAACAATCAAACACATCAACAAACAATTGAATCCCTTAAGCTAAGTGTCGAGTACTATTTACCTTATGTTCTTGTATTCTGGACGTGTAAGCTCCTCGATTCGTCTTCTGATCCCTCTCTCTTTTTCGCAGGTTCGAAGATGAAGAAACAAGCTCAGGCGTTTACAGCGCTTAAGATTTAATTTGCGTTTTGATTTGTGGATTTGATTTGTTACGCCTTTGGATCCTTGGGCCTGGGCGGGATGAATGAGATTAGGGTTTGTCTGGCTGTAGCAGCGGCGCAGAGGAGGAAGGCGAGGCTAGGGTTTGCGTGAGGGGAGGGAGAAGGTGAACAGGACCGGGTCGGTTTGACCCGCCTGTTGACCCAACCGTTGATCCATGGCCCAATTCCTTTCGTTTTTGGCCCAAAACGCAACGAAAACAACAACAAACGACAGCCCAATACCCTTACTTGATTTGTTTAATTAATTAAATAATTAATCAGTAAATTAAACTAGTTAGTTAACCATTTTCAAATAATTTTGATAATAACAATTAATAAAAACATTCACAACAATATTAATATCAACAAATATAATGATTAAATTAATTAAATTAATATTAATATACCCATAATCCTATTATCCTAATACTACTTTTAGTTAAGATTAATAATACTAATAAATTTTTTATGGTTAGTGATAATATCTAAAAAAGAGAAATGATTATAGCAATGGGCCTGAACCAAATTGGATCTCAAATATTTGCTATTCACACCTTTATTTTGTTTTAATCAATTTAGAAGGTCATTTTATAAGAGATCGAGTTTAATAATAGGTATACTAAACCCTATGGCTCCTAATTTTTAACGCCCTTAATAAATTGACAGATGCAAATTATATCGGGTAAATTTTGGGGTATGACAGGCACAAAAGATTGGGACATGTTAGCTTAAGAAGATTATCTCAACTCAACAAACTCAATTTGGTAAGAGGTCTCCCAAATCTGAAGTTCAACTCAAATGCTCTTTGTGAAGCATGTTAGAAGGGAAAGTTTTTAAAAACCTCTTTTAAATCTAAAAATGTTGTTTCCTCCTCTAGACCATTAGAACTTCTGCATATTAATTTATTTGGTCCAGTTAAAACTGCATCAATCACAGGCAAGAAGTACGGATTGGTTATTGTTGAAGACTACAACAGATAAACATGGGTAAAATTCTTAAAACACAAAGATGAATCACATACTGTGTTCTTTGACTTCTGTAAGCAAGTTCAAAATGAAAAGGGACTTAAAATCATAAAGGTTAGAAGTGATCATGGAGGAGAATTTGAGAACCATCTCTTCGAGAATTTCTTTAAAGATAATGGAATCTCTCATAATTTCTCCTGTCCTAGAACTCCTCAACAGAATGGGGTGGTAGAACGTAAGAACGGAACATTATAAGAAATGGCTAGAACTATGTTTAATGAAGCTAATATGGCTAAGCATTTCTGGGCAGAAGGTGTAAACACAACATACTATATTCAAAATAGAGTCTCCATAAGACCTATTCTTGAAAAGACCCCCTATGAACTATGGAAGAATAGGAAACTCAACATTTCATATTTTCATCCGTTTGGTTGTACTTGTTTTATTCTTAATATTAAAGAACATATGAACAAGTTTGATTCTAAGGCACAAAAGTATTTTCTGCTAGGATACTCTGAACGCTCAAAAGGCTATCGAGTATATAATACAGAAACCTTGATTGTTGAAGAAGATTGAAAATTTTGAAGATACAGATGAAAAATTCACGAATCTTGATGATTCAGAAGATAAAGACGTGTCAGAAGTCCCCTCAATCACATCAACCATGGAGAACCTGAGAATCTATGAAGAGACCCCTCATAAAAGATTCCCAAGACTCACTACACATCATCCAGAAGATGTCATAATTGGGAAGAAAGATGACCCTATCAGAACTAGAGCATTTCTGAGAAATAATGAGAATTCATTAGTTGGTTTAGTGTCAATAAATGAGCCAACTTCAATAAATGAATCCCTTCAAGATACAGTTTGGATTATTTCCATGCAAGAAGAATTAAACCAATTCACCAGAAATGATGTATGGGATATTGTTCCGAGACCTGAAGGATTCAACATAATTGGAACAAAGTGGGTGTTTAGAAACAAGATGAATGAGCAAGGAGAAGTTATCAGAAACAAGGCACAACTGGTTGCTCAAGGGTATAGTCAACAAGAAGGTATTGACTATAATGAAACCTTTTCCCCAGTCGCCAGGTTAGAATCTATCATATTATTAATTGCTTATGTTGCTCAATATAACATAACATTATATCAAATGGATGTTAAAAGTGCATTTTTAAATGGTTATATTGAAGAAGAAGTGTATGTTCATCAACCTCTTAGATTTGAAGATTCAATATATCCTGAACATGTTTTTAAACTAAAAAATCTTTATATGGACTAAAACAAGCTCCCCTGAGCTTGGTACGAACGTTTAAGTTCATTCCTTCTAGAAAAAGATTTCACCAGAGGGAAAGTTGATACAACACTATTTTGTAAACCATTTAAAAATGATATCTTAATCTATCAAATATATGTGGATGATATTATTTGTGAAACCTATAATATCTCTCTTGGAAGAGAATTTGCTGAGTCTATGCAGGCAAAATTTGAAATGAGCATGATGGGTGAGCTAAAATTCTTTCTGGGAATTCAAATAATTCAAACTTCTGAAGGTACTTACATACATCAAACAAAGTATGTCAAGGAACTTCTGAATAAATTTAAGCTATTAGAAAGTAAAGAAGCAAAAACCCCAATGCATCCTACTTGCATTTTAGGTAAAGAAGAGGTAAGTAAGAAGGTAGACCAGAAGCTCTATAGAGGTATGATTGGTTCACTACTCTACCTAACTGCATCTAGACCTGATATTCTATTTAGTGTCTGCTTATGTGCAAGATTCCAATCAGATCCTAGAGAATCACACTTGACTACTGTCAAGAGAATTCTGAGGTATCTGAAAGGTACTACTAATGTTGGACTTTATTACAGAAAATCCAAAGAGTTCAATTTAGTAGGTTATTGTGATGCTAATTTTGCTGGAGACAGAGTAGAACATAAAAGTACATCTAGAAGCTGTCAATTTCAAGGAAATAATCTGATCTCCTGGTACAGCAAAAAGTAAGCCACAATTGCACTATGAACTACAGAAGAAGAATATGTTGCTGTTGCAGGCTGTAACACTCAAATGCTTAGGATGAAAAGTCAATTAGAGGATTATCACATCTATGAGCGTAAGATTCCTATTTTTTGTGATAACACTTCTGCTATCTGTCTTTCTAAAAGTCCTATACTACACTCCAAAGCTAAACACATAGAAATTAAGCATCATTTCATTAGGGACTATATTCAGAAAGGGATATTAAGCTTAAACTTCACTGATACAGACCATCAATGATGTTTTCACAAAATCTCTTTCTGAAGATAGATTCAAATTTATTCTAAAGAATATTTGAATGGAATTGTGTCCGGAATGAAATCATGATCAATATCTATTGTGATTCGGTTGCCTAAAAACTTAACCACCTGATTTACAACTTCTCACAAGTTATACACAGGAATCATCTAGAAATATCTTACCTACTTAGTTCAAAAGTTTGTTTTCTAAGATGAATCAGAAGTTGAGTAGATAAAACTGCTAGTTCACGTTAACCTGAGAATTTGAGCATATGTTCAATCTCTGAAAGGTCGCGCGTGCAAAGCTAATGAGTCATAAGTCATTGGTAACTGTTGCATTAATTTCTCTACGTTATCCCTAAATGTCTTTAATCATAACTCTACTATTCCTTGGTTGTGTAAACATTTTTTTCATAATGCATGCGAATCTATGCATTGATTACCCTGGCAAAACGTTTCATTCCCCTTGTATCTCACTTATAAAAGCTCGTCCTGTGTGAAAAATCCTACAGTACCCTAAAACCAATATGTGTCAGTTGTTTTCTAAATCTTCTTTTTTGTCATGTCTTCCCAACCAACCCTCGCGGTGATCAAAGAAAAATACTTATGGTTATCCAGAAGCAATGATCACTTTATCGACCGTTGCTATCAACAAGGATGGAAACCTTATGTTGTCTTTCTTAATGGTCCTATCTTTATAAACCTGGTAAAAGAATTATGGATCAATGCTTCAGTTAGTGAAGACAATATGAGCATTACTTCCTCCATCCATGAATTTTAGTTCACCATCTCTAAAGACTTCATTGCAGAAGTAATTGGGTGTCCCTCTAGGAACAATGCTGCATGTCTAACCGTATTTGACTATGTCAATGCATTTGTCATTCAAATGACCTGAGCAGACTAGCTCGTCGTATCCGCAACAACCCATACTCTCTCTCTCCAACAAAACAAGTCTGGTTTCGTCTCATTGTCTCGAACCAAATGCCTCGAGGAAAATTCCACAAAATCTTGTCTTCAAGAGATAGGTTCTTGATCAACCTTCTGGAATTAAACAGGCCAATCAATCTTGCTGCCATTATCTTTGGAAACTTGAGTGAGTCTCTGAAAGATTTCAAGTGCGGTCAAGACTTCTTCGTACTATATGGTAGAATCTTGTCCGCTATGTTCGAGTCTGCAGGCATTGTGAGCACTTTTCGCTCCACAGATCTTCTAAACAAAGAAGAAGTACTGCTTGCTGAACCTAGTGAACGTTTTCCCTTCACTGGAGGAAACTATGAGTATGATTACTAGGAGTCTATGTCTTAGATATTGGTGTCTGTAAATGTCTGTTTAATGAATTTTTCCTTTTTTGTTTGTCATTTTGTCTGGGATAACAATGATTTTAATACTTATAATCGTTTACCTGACAAAAATGCTCATACATTTTTACATTTTTTTGATTATGACAAAAAGGGGGAGAATTAATTAAGTTAAGTATTAGAAATTTTGAAGTACTCATTAAAAGATATATATCTCAAAAGGAGGAAAAAATTGATATTCTGATTCTGAAAAAAGCTTAACATGTCTGATATGCTAATCTTTAAACACATAAAGGAAAATACTATTCTAAATGATCTGAACATTTATAACAAGTACAAAGTAAAAAAAAATATTTCTGAAAGTCTGCAGATAAATTCTGAAAGAAAGAACTTCTCAAGAAGTGCACGAACTCATGCTGAATGAAAGATCTTCTGAAGCAAAAAGTTCTTTATACGATATTTGAAAGAAAGATACTTTAGAACTTCTAGAAGATACACAAATTACTCGGGGAAATTATTATTTACATATCTCTTCAAGTATTTATTTCAGGGGGAGATTATACATCTTAGGGGGAGACTATTTCTCTTATTATATACAAAATTTCTGAACAGAATGTAAATGTTTTGTCATCATCAAAAAGGGGGAGATTGTTAGAACATAGTTTGGTTATAATCATATTTGTAGTGTTTTGATGATAACAAGCAAATAAATTTTGTATAAAGTAAATGTGGTACTCTAATTGTATGTTTCTGATTTCAGAAGATGTTCCAATACAAGTACCATCAGAACTTGATACTCAAAGATGAACAAATGCAAAGATAATCAAGTCTTAAGGCAACTTCTGATAAAGCACCAGATCGCTGCGAACACACTGATACAGAAGCTGTATTCAAGGTTGAACGGAAGTTCATGAAGTCTGACTCAAAAATAAAGATACCGTTAAAAACATAATCATTAGCAAGACGGCTGCAACACTCAAAAAGTGAAACTCCCAAGGTTAACGGAAGAAGCTATCCACATGCAACTCATTGGAGAAAACAAAAATGAAAAGCAAACACACAAGCATTCAATGCTTCATCCAAGAATCAAGTTAACAGACAAAAAAATCTTGAGCTATATATTCAAGTTCGTTTGAAATAACAAAGACAACGATTACTCACACGAACATCATTATTTAGAAAATTTTCAAAGTGTGAAGATACATCAAAACTCGCAAAAGAAAAGTTTTCTTATCCATATTCTAAGTTCAAACTTTCTGTACTAAATATTAGTGAAATATCACAGCTGTGATTAAAGCTTTATAGAAGCAATCCTAAACACTTTCATTTGAAGTTACTCTGTAACAGTTCCTTGAGAGACCAGTTGGGTTAGAAGTCTCAAGAAGTCTAGGACTAGTTCAGTATTAGAAGTTGGTTAGTCACAAACAGTTGGTTTGTGCAGGTTGTTAGTCACCAGCAGCTGGCTCGTGCATTGTATTGTTATTCACACCTGTTGGCTGTGCAATTGTAATTAAGTTCTGATTATAGTGGATTAAGTCCTCGTTGAGAGAGGGAAATCACCTGTGGAGGGTGGACTGGAGTAGTTTGAGTTGCAAACGAACCAGGATAAAAGTAACTGTGTTCTGTCTATTGTTGCCCAAAGCGAAAAAGAAAAAAACTTATTCAACCTCCCTTTCTAAGTGTTTTCTCAACCTTCAATTGGTATCAGAGCGCTTGGTTCTGGGTGCAAACACTTAACCTTGTCAGAAAAAGATTCAGAAAGAAAACACTAAGGCAAATGAATTAAACAACAATGGTTATACAAGACCCCCTGTGTTCGATGGAGAAAATTTTGAATATTGGAAAGATAGAATAGAAAGTTTCTTTCTAGGACAAGATCCTGACCTATGGGATATTATGGTAGATGGCTACAATCATCCTGAAGATGCGGGTAAAAAGATAGATAGGATGAACATGACTGATAAACAAAAGAAAGAATTCAAAAGTCATCATAAAGACAGAACTATCTTGCTAAGTGCTATCTCACATGCAAAATACGAGAAAATCACAAACAGAGATACGACACACGATATATTTGAGTCACCCAAAATGACTCATGAAGGCAATGCTCAAGTCAAAGAGACAAAAGCTCTGGCCTTCATCCAGAAGTATGAAGCTTTCAAGATGGAAGATGACGAGACCATTGAAGCCATGTTCTCGAGGTTTCAAACTCTGAGTGTTGGCTTAAGAGTTCTAAACAAAGGATATACGAAAGCTGATCATGTCAAGAAAATAATCAGAAGTCTACCAAGAAGATAGAGGCCAATGGTTACAGCGTTCAAAGTCATAAAAAATCTAGATGAAGTATCCCTTGAAGAACTCATCAGTGCTCTAAGAAGTCACGAGATTGAGCTCGATGGAAATGAGCCTCCAAAAGAAAGGTAAGACTATAGCTCTTAAATCTGTTAAAAAATTTGAAATTAATGCTTTGCAGGCTAAGGAAGAATGCTTAAGCGAATCTGAATCAGAGGAGGAAGATGAGTTGTCTCTTCTTTCCAGAAGAGTGAATCAACTCTGGAAGAACAAGCAAAGGAAGTTCAGAAACTTCAGAAGACCATAATACAATGGAGAATCCTCTAAATACAAAAGGACGAGCATAAAAGGTAATGTATGCTATGAATGTAATGAACCAGAACACTTCAAGAGTGAATGTCCCAGACTGCAAAGAGAATGATCGCCGTTCTGGCCGCTCTTGCCCAGACCAACGCGCTTATTCAGCAGCAAAACGACAGGATCGGGGCACTCGAGCAAAAACGCTGTTCGAAGACTCCCCCCGGTCACAAACCTCGCTCTCAGCGCGACATGGTTCCCAAGAAACGCCCTCGTCCACCCTCCCTCAGGGAGAATGCGGGTCCCTCCTCCAAGAAAGGGTCAAGCGACCGCCGCTCCCGACACCGATCACATTCCCCTCGATCAAAAAGAAGATCCCGGTTACCCCCGGCAAAGCACGACGATAACCGGAGGCGACACAGGTGGAGTCGCAGCAGATCCTTCACTCCTTCCGCCAGCGACGACGAAGAGGAGCACAGAGTCCCTCTGTCCCACTCAATCATGGAAGCGCCCCTGCCGGCCGTTCTTGAAAACCCCCCGCCGCTGGGCACATACGACGGGACCACTGATCCAGAAAAGCACGTAGAGAACATCGACGCCCTTCTAGATTACAGAGGAGTGTTCGGTGCCATCAAATGTCGTTTGTTCCCTACCACCCTGCACAAAGGAGCCATGACTACGTATAAAAGTTTGCCCGATGAATCCGTCACTTCGTGGAAAGTGCTCGGGGAACTATTTTCCAAACACTTCAAGGCCTCCCGAAGACACCCCAAGTCAGAAGCCTCCATGGAAGCCATCATCCAAGGAAAAGACGAGTCCCTACGAGCTTATATAGAAAGATTCAACAAGGAAGCAGTGCAAGTATCCACAACTGCCCATATGAAGAAATTCTTGCTCGAACGAGGCCTCCGGCCATGCTCAGACTTCGCCAAAGCCGCCGGGATCGAAACACCACCCACTCTGGATGAGTTCTTTCTCAAAGCCCAAGAATATATACAATATGTGGTAAAGGAGGCCGCTCATGCACTGCGTAACTCCAGGCAGGAAAAAAGCAGTAAAAATGGCCGCCAAGACGATTCTCGTCGGGGAACGGACAAAAGGAAAGACGACAAGGGCCGAGATCCCAAGGACTACAAAGCCCCAGCCGGGAAGTTCCGAGAGTACACCTCACTCAATACTTTGACGGAACGCATCTTAAGCGAATGCGCGAACGCCGAATTTCAGACGGGCAAGGTCCGCTTACCAAAGACCATGCCGGCGCGACCAAACGTGGATAAATCGAAGTTCTGCCGATTCCACAAGGGCCACGGGCACAACACTGAGGGCTGCATCCACCTGAAGGACGCCATAAAAATATTAATTCGGGATGGACACCTGAAGCAATACGCGAAGAAGCAAGAGGCTGCCAAAGAAGCCAAACCGATCACCGAGGAAAAGCCGACGGAGGATACGCTCGCCATGCAAGTAGCCATGAGCATCACCAGGCCAGAAGACTTTTACCTCCCTAATTGGGCCAGATAGGCAACCGCCCCCTCTCCTCACAGCTCATGGGAAATGTTCCCCTCTGCCATGGTCATATCCGGCGGGGAATTCAGCAAAATCATCGTCGGATTCGTAAAACAAAAATTCGACGAGCTACTCTCAGCCAGTTCGAGCAAAGCCACTGCGCTCAACCACGCCAAAGGCAGCCCATCCTCTATATCTTTCTACAGAGAGGAACTGCCCGACGGAGCGCCCAATGCGACCATCCCCCTCCTCATCCGGGCTCGGATGGCCAACTTTGACATGCGACGCATACTAGTCGATCAAGGGAGTTCGGTGGACATCATGTACTCCCAACGGTTCAAAATATTGCAGCTCAACGACAGCCACCTTACCCCTTATGTAGGATCAGACCTACAAGGTTTCAACGACACTGTGACAAAACCGAGGGGGTTCGTCGACCTCATCGTTTCCATTAGATCGGAGGAAACCGCGAGGGCCGTCAAAGTCCAATTCCTGGTCATCGACTGCCCCTCAATCTACCAGTGCATCTTGGGACGCCCGACCCTGGCCGAGTTAATCGCGGTCCCCTCAATCGTGCACCTCAAACTCAAATACAACACGGCCAAAGGACATGTCGCGACACTCAAAGGCGACATTGAAGCAGCCAGAAGTTGCTTCGAAGCCTCCGCCAAAGGTCTAAGTTCGATAAAGACAGCCCCTCAAGACAAGACAGCGACCATCACCATCTCCGAACCCAACAAACCAATTCCGCGCTTCGACACTGTCGACCTAGACAGCCGCTTCCTTAAGGAACCCGAACAGGGCACACACTCGGGGACATTAGAGGAGGGCTTCCGGCCGATTCCAGACGGAGATTTCGAGCCCGTAGCCTTCGGGGAGGATCCGACCAGAGGAGTCAAGATTGGAGTAGACTTACCGGAGCTCGCCAAAAGACAACTCAAAGCTTGCCTCCGCGAGAATGCCGACCTGTTCGCCTGGAGTGCAACCGAGATGCCCGGACTCGACCCAGAAGTGGCATGCCATCACCTGACTATCGACCCCGCCTGCAAGGCTATCGCCCAGAGGAGGAGGAAGCAATCACCAGAGAAAACGGTCGCGACCAAACTAGCTGTAAAAGACCTCCTAGAGGCCAAATTTATATCAGAGGCCAAGTACACCACTTGGCTCTCCAATGTTGTACTTGTTAAAAAATCAAATGGAAAATGGCGCATGTGCATTGACTACACCGACCTTAATAGGGCTTTCCTTAAAGACGCGTATCTCCTACCCAATATAGACAAACTAGTTGATAATTCTGCCAGTTTTAAATTACTGTCGTTTATGGACGCATATTCCGGGTATAACCAAATACCCATGTCTAAAACTGACAAAAAATACACGGCCTTCATGACCGAATCGGGCAACTATTACTACAATGTAATGCCCTTCGGTCTAAAGAACACCGACGCAACATACCAACGCATGATGAACAAAGTATTCCAGACCAAAATTGGCGATATGCTGAGGTCTACATGGACGACATGATCATCAAATCCCAAAAAGAAACCGATCATGCCACCCACCTCAAAAAAGTCTTCGAGCAAGCCCGAAAGTGCAAAATGAGGTTCAACCCCGAGAAGTGTATTTCGGTGTCCGAGCAGGAAAATTCCTCGGTTTCTACCTGACCAAAAGAGGAATCGAGGCGAATCCAGACAAATGCATGGCCTTCTCGGACTTACCCACTCCGAACTCGAAGAAATCAATCCAAACACTAAACGACATGCTCACGTCTTTATCCAGGGTTGTGGCCAAATCCGCTCAACATGCCCTGCCCCTATTCAAACTCCTGCATAAAGAAACCGCCTTCGAATAGACGGAGGAATGCGAGCGCGCTCTCTCCCATCTCAAGCAAGCCCTCTCAAGCCCACCAGTCTTATCCCGACCCGAAGCTGGAGAGACCTTGTATCTCTACCTCGCCGTGGCCACCGAAGTCGTCAGTGCAGCCTTAATACGAGAAACCCTGGAAGGCCAAAGACCCATTTATTTCACGAGCAAAGTGATCCAAGGACCCGAAGTTAGATACCAGCAGATCGAAAAAGCCGGACTCGCACTAGTGACTGCAGCAAGAAGACTCAGGCACTACTTCTTGGCCCACACTATAATCATGCGAACCGAGCTACCCATAAAACAATTGCTTGCACGTACAGACATGGCCGGGAGGATGCTCCACTGGTCGTTAGAACACGCAGAATTCGACGTAAAGTACGAAGGAGGAAAGGCCCTCAAAGCACAGGTCCTTGCAGATTTTGTGGCCGAAATGGCTTTCCTCGAAACAACAAACAACAATGCCCGAAGATGGACCCTGTATGTAGACGGGGCATCGAGCTCATCCGGGATCGGGGCAGGAGTTATCCTAGAAATCGGGGAAGGGACTCTCATAGAGGTGTCCCTCTCCCTCTCATTCCCAACATCCAACAATCAGGCCGAATACGAAGCTCTGCTCGCCGGATTGCGCCTTGCAAACGACCTAGAAGCCGAGGATATCAAGGTGTTCACTAACTCCCAACTGGTCGCTTCCCATATCTCGGGCGAATATCAAGTCAAAAGCGAGAATCTCGCCGAGTACTTAACCCTCGTGCGCAGAAGACTAGCCCGATTCAGGAGCGCCAGAGTAAAACACATCCCAAGAGAACACAATTCTCGAGCGGATGTCCTGTCAAAACTAGCTAGCACGAGGAAGAAGGGGGGAAACAAATCTGTGATCCAAGAAATACTACCAAAACCCAGCGCCGATTCTTCGTCCAGGCTAGCGCTCGTAAACGCAATCGGAGATGCGTCCTGCTGGATGACCCTCATATACAACTATTTAACAAGCGACCTTCTGCCCGCCGATCTCAAAGAGGCCTCCGTAATCCGGAGGAGAGCCTACTCGTACGTCTTGATCGAAAATCGACTCTACAGACGAGGATTCTCAATGCCTCTCCTTAAATGCATCGACGAGGGCACGACCCCCCACATACTCCGAGAAATACACGAAGGAATCAACTCCCAACACCTAGGAGGAAGATCCCTCGCTCGGAAAGTACTCCGGGCCGGATACTATTGGCCCACCATGCAGCACGACACCAAAGAATACGTAAAGAGATGCGACAAATGCCAGTATTTTGGGGACATGCACCTCGCACCCCCCAACTAACTCAAGTCTTTGTCGTCTCCCTGGCCATTTGCCTGGTGGGGCATGGATCTCCTTGGTCCGTTCGTGACCGGGAGCAATCAGAACAAATACCTCATAGCCACGGCAAACTACTTCACCAAATGGATCGAAGCCGAACCATTGGCCAAAATCACATCTCTCAACGCGCTCCGTTTCTACAAAAGGAACATCCTCGCCCGGTTCGGCATACCTCTGGCCATCATCACCGACAACGGTACCCAGTTCATCGATGGGCGCTTTCAAGAGTTCATCACGAAATTAGGGACCAAACAACACTTCACGTCTGTCGAACACCCCCAGACAAACGGGTAAGCCGAGGCCGCCAACAGAGTAATCCTGAGGGACATTAGAAGAAGACTAGACGAGAGCAAAAAGGGATGGGTCGAGGAACTACACAACGTCCTCTGGGCCTATCGTACCACCCCACACTCCACCACTAGGGAGACCCCCTTCCGACTTACATATGGGACAGAGGCCGTAATCCCCGTCGAAGTACACTTACCCACCAGGCGCACCGAGGAACCCCTCAAAACAGAGGGCAACCTCGAGGCAATTAGAGAAGAGCTCGACCTGGTCGAAGAAATCTGAACGGGAGCCGCACTGCGCGAAGCCTCGCTCAAACAAAAAATTGCCCTACGACACGATGCAAATGTCATTAAACGGGAATTCGAGGTAGATAGCCTAGTACTCAAAAGAAACCACAAAGACTCCCGAGGGGGCAAACTGGCCGCCAACTGGGAGGGCCCCTATTGCATCCGAGCAAAGACCGAAAACGGGGCGTATTATCTGGAAAACCTGCAAGGAGAAGAACTCGCTCGACCTTGGAACGCTGAAAAGCTCAAACAATACTACAGCTAAAACACAGGTGCGGCTCGGGTACACGCTGAGCACCTACAGAAATAAAACAAAAAGACAAAAGTCTGCTCTCTTAATCGAGCGGACTCCTTGTCCTTCGGGGGGGGGGGCACGAATACCGAGCACTCCCGTCGTAAACAAGTACCATGTCGGCAGAACACCCCGCTCGCGAGGGGACCGTTCACGCCATGAGGCTCGGAACTCAGCACAACAAAATCTGAGACTCACCTCCCGCCAGGCACATGTCCCCGGCAATCGACCACAGTTCCACACACTTGGCGATCAATACGTTACAGTCGAGCAAATCTTCCAAATAAGAAAAATAAAAACAGATAAGCACACGGAAAACGCAACAGCATTACTTTATTCATCGTTCAAGGGAGTTACAAAACAAACACCAAATAAAAAGCAAACGCTTTACTCCGCCCGACGGGAAAATTCCTCCAAATGAAGATACTGATACCAATCTTCATCTCATTCAGTCTCAGAACCATCAACGTCAACCACGACTCTCATGCCAGATGACTGAGCCTGAGCATCCGAGCCTCGGGCCCCCTGGGAACGAGAAGCAGAGCCGGTCAAAACCTTCTTCTCATTCTCCTTCTTCACTCCACGAGAGCACGAGGTTGAAGAAACTTTTCTTCCCTTAGTGCCACCCATTCCTGCGTAAAAATGAAGAAGGAAAGGCCCATGAGACCTCCTTTTATAGAAGAAGAAGGAGGATAGAAACGCTTGGAAAACGGAGAAAGTAATTAATGAACAAAAAACTTTGGGAACCGGTGACACACCACCCAAGAAACCAAAACACATGCACACAAACTTCGAGGAAACGGGCGCAATGAACAAAGGCGTTAAAAAACTAAGTACTTCTTAAAGAAAACGAGCAAAAAGCCCGGGAATGTGCCCAACTACGGCCGCGAAGACCGAGCTGGTAATATACTTACAAAATCAAAATGGGGGCATACCCCCCGGAATAGCATTACAAAAAACAGAGGCTCACAGGCCAAACACTTAAACACTTAAACATAGAAAACCTTCAAGCACCTTCCTCCATCTGAACTTCCTCGGCTTCCTGAGTCGCTGGCTCTTCCCTAGAGACCCGAGAGACAATCTGGTCACCCTCCACACGATGGTACAGCCTGGTGACCTCGGTCACCAATTCCACCCCAGGATTCTTCAACTTAAGCTGGGCCACGGTGGAATTATAGGTGTCCTCGGCAGCAGCAACACAATCGCCCCCCAAGACTCTGATATACTGGATCAAATCCGCCCGGGTCAAGAGAGCCCACTCCTCTTCTGTCTCGTCCTCAGCAAGAGCCTGAGATCGGCGAAGAGAGGCCTCCTTCACCGAGGAAGATAACATCGCTCCATACAGGGTCTGAGAGAGCAAAGTGTATTGACCTTTCACGTCCGCCAGGGCATCTTCCTTCGCATTCGGCCGAGCCTTCATGATCGCCAGCTCCTCGCCCTGCTCTTTCAGCATCTGGTCTCGATCTGCCAGAGCAAACGTCTTCACCTTAACATCCTCCTCGAGCAACCTCACTGCCTCCGCAGACAAGGGCGCCAAACGAGCATAAAGGATAGCCAACTCAAGGACCCGAACCACGGCTGAAGCATCTTGCACCAGGAACCTTTGACGAACAGAGGGCTCCAAACCCTCAATATGGAGGGACTCAGCACGAGGAATGGTCAAAGAGGGCCCTCCCTCAAAGAACCGGGGCTGGAGGAAGCATGAAGGGATGGTGAAGATATCGCCAACCTCCTCTTGGGTCAGATCCACAGCCTCAACCCTCTGCCGCTTGTGACGAACCAGTGCATCCGGATCTGGCTGCGGACAAAGAGGAGAAGGAAGCACCGTGACCGGCCTCAGGGATTCACCCTGGTCAGAAGCTCGTAGTGGGGAACCAACTGCAGCTGGGGAGGATGAGGAAGTGCCTGAGCCTGCCGCCGAAGACCTCTGCACGACAGCCACCCTAGAACCAGCACTTTTCTTGACAATCCCTTTGGCTTTTCTCGCCTGCCTGAGCATCCGATCATGACGCGCCCGGTCCATTGATTCTGCAAAGAAAAATACACAAAAAACGTGAGAAATCAGCCCGTCATGAGACCACTACCAAGAAAGTTACAAAAACAATAAAGACAAGTCAAAACGCAAGACGAAAGAAAAGGGGAGGGGCAGATACCCAGATAGGCAAATGCCCCTTCATCAGTCCCCCCCACCCAGAAGTTCCTTTATACTAATCACACCCGGTTCCCTGACGATCTCCCCGTCTTCACCAACGATGGGCGTCCCCGACCGATCCACCTTGGCAACCGAAGGAAGGCCTTGCACGAATTTCTGAAGAATAGCGTAACCCCCCCGAGCGTCCTCATCCATGTCTGAAATCTTGGTGATATACTAGTCAGCCCCATACTCAAAATGATCCCGAGACCAAAAGAACCTGAACTTTTGCCTGCGAGCAGTGATAGGCTCCCCAATATCATTAAGCACCGGACAACCGTGGATATCCAAAGTCGGTACTCGAGCGAAAACACTATCTCGGGCCTCCTGGGACTGAGGGCGGATGAGGAAGAAGCGGGGCTTATAATTCTTCAGAGAATCTGAGTAGGATTTAAAAATCTTCTTAGACTGCTTCAAGGACACCCATCCGAAACGGCCTTCCCTCACTGTGCGTTGCACGCAGAATATATAGAAAAACAAAGGGATCGTCACCCCTATTTTCAGATGTGAACATACCAACTCGAACGCCCGGATGAAGGCAATCGAATTGGCGTGAAGCTGTCCGAGGGCCACCTCCAGGTGGTTGAGAACGGCCATCTGGAACTCGGTGAAAGGAACACAAAATCCTATCTCCTGGAAGACCACCTCGTACATTGGGATCGGGTCGGGGGTAAACACATCGCAAATGCGGTCCTCTTCATCCGGGACAAGAACCGACCATCCATTCCCAATCTCCGTAAAGATATCTGAATCGCCCTTCACGAAATAACTCTCGATGTCGAGCGCTTCTTGGTGCACCCAGGCCGACGGGGGCACCTCCTGCCGGGCCGGAGGAGTAGAAGATGATGAGCCCGATACCGACGGACGCCTTTCTTCGGCCATATTCACCTGAAACACAGGGGAGAATAATGAATTCGACAATTCAATCAAATCCACCCTTCCACCACCGTCCAGAGTGAAAGGGCGCACCAACGGCCCAGAGACCGAATGGTCCGCGTCCTTGCCCCCTTCCAGAAAAGCACGACCCAAGCAGGAAGAGACTCGCGCCCGAGGGAAGGGCAAAGACGCAGGCAACGTCATTACAACCTACTCTCCTAGAGAAAACGCTAAAAAACACAGTCACAGTTGATCAATACTCCTAAACCGCAATCAACGGGCTGAATGGTATCCTCGAGAGAAAGATTCAGCCATACACAGCCGTCAGCGGCGGAGAAATCCTCCATCTCCGCCACCTATCGCTAGCTTCAACCTATATCTTCGTCGAAAATCACTCCTAAAAGACCTATCCTAACCACATGCAAACGATTCCTAACAATCATCAAAGCATGAAAAGCCATAAACAAAGGCAAAAACGAACTTACCAGTAAGATTTTCGTAGAAGAAACGAAGAACAGAAAGAAGATCACCACAACAAAGCTCTCGGTCGGCAGCGGAGAGGAGAGAACGAAGCAAAGGAATTTGAAAAGTTTGGGGAAAATGGCAAATCCTGATATTTATAGGCTGCTGAAGACATCACATGCGCCGCACGTGCAACTTTGTGAAACGGTATGGCCATCATTAACCCTAGCAGCCTATGTATAGGGTAGCCATCATTTCGCATTAAATGCGACACGTCCCCCTACTAACTTTCCTGAAACGACACGCTTCCTGACTCCCGGCCTAACCCTTCCTCTCCCCGGGAGCTTCAGGCCTATCCCCCTCAGATGCTCAGGGCACATGTCCCCGGAAGATCCCCCGGATCAACTTCCTCTAAGTCGTCACTCCCACGAGCAGAAGAGATGACTTGGGGGGTTCCTGTTCTGGACCGACCCAATCATTCTAATTGGGCCAATCCAGCCTTCGACCCGAGGCGCCTTAACCCACGCGTGGCAGCCTCCCCCGAACCGCTCCGGGCAAACGCCCAGGACAACCGACCACGAGAAAGCCTCGTGCCCGGTAAGCGGCTAGCTCGCGTGTCACCTAAATCCCCACCTTAGAAGGAGGAGTCAATTCCGTATAAGGACACCCTATAAGTAGCCCTCTCACCACAGAGGGCAAGGTAATATTTTCTTACCCCAAAATTCTCTCACTTTGTTGTACCTTGTGGAACACATACTTACTTTGGCATCGGAGTGCCTTGTAGGTACAACCCTTTTTTCCCCTCTCAACCGTTCTGGACTTCAAGCGTTCATTGTTGCTGGCCATCTGATCTGCTCGGTAAGATCACATAGCATTCATGGCCACCACCGAAAATAATTCAAACTCAGAGGCATAAACTAATGAGGTATTTTCAGAACTTACTAGAGAAGAGCTAGAGGAAAGTCTCTCGGAACTTCAAGAGAACCACAATTGATTATAAATCAAATATAAGAAGTTAAAGAAAAATTTAGTAGCTGAAACAGAAAAACTTAAAATTGAGAATGCTGAGCTTAAAGATAATAATCTGAAACTCATAGAGGATCTGAAAACTCAAAAAATCATTGTTAGAAAGTGCTTTAAGTACTAAAGATATTTTGAAATAATATGACGATGTTTTTCAAAAATTTCTTGCTAAAAGTATAAACAGAAGCAAAATAGCTTCTATGATTTATGGTGTAAGTAGAAACAATAGAACTAGTATTGGCTATAATACACCCAAAGGAAAGGAACCATATCAACCTAAACCGATTGATGAAATGACAATCACATATAAACCTTTGCATACACAATTTAATTTTGGACACACTTATGACATCAAATATACATCCTATTTTGATAGTTCTCATGCCAGACCTAAAGTCAAACATAACTTTAGGCACACTAACACAAAAGGACCCAAAAAGATATGGGTACCTAAGAAGAAAATAATCTATGTTGCAGATGTCCTTAGCAGTGAAGTCAAGACACCAGTCATGGTATCTGGACTCTGGATGCTCGCGTCACATGACGGGAAGAAAGTCTATGTTCCAAAGCTTAGAACTTAAATCTGGCGGGGACGTTAGATTTAGAGGAAACCAAAAAGGAAATATTATTTGGTTCAAGAACTATCGGTAACGGTAACTCTCCCTCTATAACTAATGTTTTACTAGTAGACAAATTAGCCCATAACTTGTTGTCTATAAGTCAATTAAGTGACAACGGCTATGACATAATCTTTAATCAAGAGTCTTTCTGAAATTGATCTTTTTACTGGTAAGAGAAGGAACAACATTTATAAAATTGATCTTTCTGAACTTAAAACTCAGAAAGTAACTTGTCTTCTGTCAGTTAATGATGAGCAATGGGTTTGGCACAAAAGACTGGGACATGTTAGCTTAAGAAGATTATCTCAACTCAACAAACTCAATTTGGTAAGATGTCTCCCAAATCTTAAGTTAAACTCAAATGCTCTCTGTGAAGTATGTTAGACGGGAAAGTTTTCAAAAACCTCTTTTAAATCTAAAAATGTTGTTTCCTCCTCTAGACCGTTAGAACTTCTGCATATTGATTTATTTGGTCCAGTTAAAACTGCATCAATCAAAGGCAAGAAGTACGTATTGGTTATTGTTGATGACTACAACAGATAAACATGGGTAAAATTCTTAAAACACAAAGATGAATCACATACTGTGTTCTTTGACTTTTGTAACCAAGTTCAAAATGAAAAAGGACTTAAAATCATAAAGGTTAGAAGTGATCATGGAGGAGAATTTGAGAACCATCTCTTCAAGAATTTCTTTAAAGATAATGGAATCTCTCATAATTTCTCCTGTCCTAGAACTCCTCAACAGAATGGGGTGGTAGAACGTAAGAACAGAACATTACAAGAACTGGCTAGAACTATGTTTAATGAAGCTAATAAGGCTAAGCATTTCTGGGCAGAAGGTGTAAACACAACATACTATATTCAAAATAGATTCTCCATAAGACCTATTCTTGAAAAGACCCCCTATGAACTATGGAAGAATAGGAAACCCAACATTTCATGTTTTAATCCCTTTGGTTGTACTTGTTTTATTCTTAATACTAAAGAACGTCTGAACAGGTTTGATTCTAAAGCAAAAAAGTGTTTTCTGCTAGGATACTCTAAACGCTCAAAAGGCTATCGAGTATATAATACAGAAACTTTGATTGTTGAAGAATCAATCAATATCGGATTTGATGGTAAGCTTGGCCATCAAAAGCCAAAGCAGATTGAAAATTTTGAAGATACAGATGAACAATTCACGAATCTTGATGATTCAGAAGATACATGTCAGAAGTCCCCTCAATCACATCAACCATGGGGAACCTGAGAATCTCGGAAGAGACCCCTCATAAAAGATTTCCAAAACTCACTACACATCATCCAGAAGATGTCGTACTTGGGAAGAAAGATGACCCTATCAGAACTAGAGCATTTTTTAGAAATAATGAGAATTCATTATTTGGTTTAGTGTCAATAGTTGAGCCAACTTCAGTAGATGAATCCCTTCAATATACAGATTGGATTATTGCCTGAAGGATTCAACATAATTGGAACAAAGTGGGTGTTTAGAAACAAGATGAATGAGCAAGGAGATGTTATCAGAAACAAGGCACGACTGGTTACTCAAGGGTATAGTCAATAAGAAGGTATGACTATAATGAAACCTTTGCCCCAGTCGCCGGGTTAGAATCTATCAGATTATTAATTTCTTATGCTGCTCAATATAACATAACATTATATCAAATGGATGTTAAAAGTGCATTTTTAAATGGTTATATTGAAGAAGAAGTGTATGTTCATCAACCTCTTGGATTTGAAGATTCAATATATCCTGAACATGTTTTTAAACTAAAGAAATCTTTATATGGACTAAAACAAGCTCCCCCGAGCTTGGTATGAACGTTTAAGCTCATTCCTTCACGAAAAAGATTTCACCAGAGGGAAAGTTGATACAACACTATTTCGTAAATAATTTAAAAATGATATCTTAATCTGTCAAATATATGTGGATGATATTATTTTTGAAACTTATAATATTTCTTTTGGAAGGGAATTTGCTGAGTCTATGCAGGCAAAATTTGAAATGAGCATGATGGGTGAGCTAAAATTCTTTCTGGGAATTCAAATAATCGAAACTTCTGAAGGTACTTACATACATCAAACAAAGTATGTCAAGGAACTTCTGAATAAATTTAAGCTATTAGAAAGTAAAGAAGCAAAGACCCCAATGCATCCTACTTGCATTTTAGGTAAAGAAGAGGTAAGTAAGAAGGTAGACCAGACGCTCTACAGAGGTATGATTGGTTCACTATTCTACCTAACTGCATCTAGACCTGATATTCTGTTTAGTGTCTGCTTATGTTAAAGATTCCAATCAGATCCTAGAGAACCACACTTGACTACTGTCAAGAGAATTTTGAGGTATGTGAAAGGTACTACTAATGCTGGACTTTGTTAGAGAAAATCCAAAGAGTTCAATTTAGTAGGTTATTGTGATGCTGATTTTGCTGGAGACAGAGTAGAACATAAAAGTACATCTAGAAGCTGTAAGTTTCAAGGAAATAATCTGATCTCCTGGTACAGCAAAAAGCAAGCCACAATTGCACTATGAACTACAGAAGCAGAATACGTTGCTGTTGCAGGCTGTAGCACTCAAATGCTTTGGATGAAAAGTCAGTTAGAGGATTATCACATCTATGAGCATAAGATTCCTATTTTTTTGTGATAACACTTTTGCTATCTATATTTCTAAAAGTCCTATCCTACACTCCAAAGCTAAACACATAGAAATTAAGCATCATTTCATTAGGGACTATATTCAGAAAGGGATATTAAGCTTAAACTTAACTGATACAGACCATCGATGGGCTGATGTTTTCACAAAACCTCTTTCTGAAGATAGATTCAAATTCATTCTAAAGAATATTAGAATGGAATTGTGTCCTGAACGAAATCATGATCAATATCTATTGTGATTCGGTTGCCTAAAAATTGAACCACCTAATTTACAACTTCTCACAAGTTATACACAGGAATCATCTAGAAATATCTGACCTACTTTGTTCAAAAGTTTGTTTTCTAAGATGAATCAGAAGTTGAGTAGATAAAACTGCTAGTTCACGTTAACCTGAGAATTTGAGCATATGTTCAATCTCTGAAAGGTCGCGCGTGCAAAGCTAATGAGTCATAAGTCATTGGTAACTGTTGCATTAATTTCTCTACGTTATCCCTAAATGTCTTTAATCATAACTCTACTATTCCTTGGTCGCTTAAACATTTTTTCATAATGCATGCGAATCTATGCATTGATTACCCTGGAAAAACGTTTCACTCCCCTTGTATCTCACTTATAAAAGCCCGTTCTGTGTCAAAAATCCTACAGTACCCTAAAACCAATATGTGTTAGTTGTTTTCTAAATCTTCTTTTCTATCATGTCTTCCCAACCAACCCTCACGGTGATCAAAGAAAAATACTTATGGTTAGCCAGAAGCAATGATCACTTTATCGACCGTTGCTATCAACAAGGATGGAAACCTTATGTTGTCATTCTTAATGTTCCTATCTTTATCAACCTGGTAAAAGAATTCTGGATTAATGCTTTAGTTAGTGAAGACAATTTGAGCATTACTTCCTCCATCCATGAATTTTAGTTCACCATCATCTGAAGACTTCATTGCTGAAGTAATTGGGAGTCCCTCTAAGAACAATGCTGCATGTCTAACCGTATTTGACTATGCCAATGCATTTGTCATTCAAATGACCTGAGCAAACTAGCTCGTCGTATCCGCAGCAACCCATACTCTCTCTCTCCAACAAAACAAGTCTGGTTTCGTCTCATTCTCTCGAACCAAATTCCTCGAGGAAAACTATGAGTATGATTACTAGGAGTCTATGTCTTAGATATTGGTGTCTAAAAATGTCTGTTTAATGAATTTTTCCTTTTTGTTTATCATTTTGTCTCGGATAACATTGATTTTAATACTTATAATTGTTTACCTGACAAAAATGCTCATACATTTTTACATCTTTTTGATTATGACAAAAAGGGGGATAATTAATTAAGTTAAGTATTAGAAATTTTGAAGTACTCATTAAAAGATATATATCTCAAAAGGAGGAGAAAATTGATATTCTGATTCTGAAAAAAGCTTAACATGTCTGATATGCTGATCATTAAACACATAAAGGAAAATACTATTCTAAATGATCTGAACATTTGTAACAAGTACAAAGTAAAAAAAAAAGTTTATGAAAGTCTGCAGATAAATTCTGATAGAAAGAACTTCTCAAGAAGTGCACGAACTCATTATGAATGAAAGATCTTCTGAAGAAAAAAGTGTTCTATACGATATCTGAAAGAAAGATACTTTAGAACTTCTAGAAGATACGCAAATTACTCAGGGAAATTATTATTTACATTTCTCTTCAAGTATTTATTTCAGGGGGGAGATTATACATCTTAGGGGGAGACTATTTCTCTTATTATATACAAAATTTCTGAACAGAATGTAAATGTTTTGTCATCATCAAAAAGGGGGAGATTGTTAGAACATAGTTTGGTTATAATCATATTTGTAGTGTTTTGATGATAACAAGCAAATAAATTTTGTATAAAGTAAATGTGGTACTCTAATTGTATGTTTCTGATTTCAGAAGATGTTTCAATACAAGTACCATCTGAACTTGATACGCAAAGATGAACAAATGCAAAGATACTTAAGTCTTAAGGCAACTTCTGATAAAGCACCAAATCGCTGCGAACACACTGATATAGAAGCTGTATTCAAGGCTGAACAGAAGTTCATGATGTCTGATTCAGAAATAAAGATACCGTTAAAAACATAATCATTAGCAAGACGGATGCAACACTCAAAAAGTGCAACTCCCAAGGTTAATTGAAGAAGCTATCCACATACAGCTCATTGGAGAACAAAAATGAAAAGCAAACACGCAAGCATTCAATGCTTCGTCCAAGAATCAAGTTAACGGACAAAAAATCTTGAGCTATATATTCATGTTCGTTTGAAACAACAAAGACAACGATTACGCACACGAACATCATTATTCTGAAAATTATCATAGTGTGAAGATACATCAAAACTCACTGAAGAAAAGTTTTCATATCCATATTCTGAGTTCAAACTTTCTATATTAGTGAAATATCACAGCTCGGATTAACGCTTTATAGAAGGAATCCTAAACACTTTCATTTGAATTTACTCTGTAACAGTTCCTTGTGAGACCAGTTGGGTCAGAAGTCTCTAGAAGTCTAGAACTAGTTGACTCTTAGAAGTTGGTTAGTCACAAACAGTTGGCTTGTGCGGGTTGTTAATCATCAGCAGTTGGCTCGTGCATTGTATTATTAGTCACACCAGTTGGTTGTGCAATTGTAATCAAGTTCTGATTATAGTGGATTAAGTCCTTGTTGAGAGAGGCAAATCACCTATGGAGGGTGGACTGGAGTAGTTTGAGTTGCAAACGAACCAGGATAAAAATAACTGTGTTCTGTCTATTGTTGCTCAAAGCGAAAAAGAAAAAAACTTATTCAACCCCCCTTCTAAGTGTTTTCTCAACCTTCAACCTTAATGTAAGTAATTGCTATGATAATGTGACAACTAGGAGACAACAAACTTATAACAACATCCACCTAAAAAATGGATATTTTAAACATAAGACATGTATGTAACCTAATTCCTAAGAACACAAAGAAAACGAACAATAGACAACATTTATTCTTGTTATAGAATTTCTCTTGTATATTTGGTTGATTTGTCTACTGAGTAGAGTTTTTAATAACACTAACTACCACTATCTCAAGTTTTTATTAAATAATACAATTATTACATCACCAAGACTTTAATAATATATAGCACTATCTACCACTATCTCAAGTAAAGAATATCTAAGATACAAGAATTATAACTAATATTTATATTTAAACTGAAACTGCAGTGGAAAATCACCTTTGAATCAGAAGCAAAATTATAAATTCTTTCTTTGCCAAGTAGTTACATTTGATGTCTTGTATCCTAAAATTGAGAAGTGAATCATTTATTAATATTATATGAAGTCTAAAAGGATAAAACAAAGTATAAAACATAAGCATACACTAATATAAAACAAAAGATACCATACAGATAAATAAAAAATTAGCATGTTCAGCAAAGTTTATGTAACCTTAGACTTTATTCACGTCCAAAGTTCAATAAAATGCATTAAATATCATAAAGAAAGACTGAGTATTTCATTTCCACCTTTGTTCATGCCTATGAACATTGTTAGTACTATTTAAGGGTAATTTAGTATTTTAGTATGTTGCCTATGTGGCCATAGTTTTTTGCGCATAAATAGATTAGGAGTAGTTGTCATTTGAACTGAATCATTTTCACAGTCTTATGTAGTCGCCATTTACAGAGAATATACTATTCTTTTTTGCTTTCATTTCTTAAACCTTGTGCACTAACAATTGGTATAGAAACCTCCGGTTCGAATCCATGAAGAAACACAGGAAACACGAGTGAAATGGTGAGGCTGATTGATTTTGGTTCTTGTATTCGTGTTGAATCTTGAACAAAATCGAAAAAGAATCACATTTTCTGATTCTGCGAGATTGGGAAACACTGTGTTGGTGAGATCTGAATGACTTGCTCAAGGTTAAAATGAGTGGAAGTAATTTGAATACAAAACTTCCGGTGCTTGATGGAAAGAACTGGAATAGATAGATGATTCAAATGCGTGTGTTGTTCGGTGCTCAAGATGTTCTTGAGCTTGTTACCGAAGGTTATGTTCTGGTTGGAGCAGATGCAATAGAGGAACAAAGAGAAACGCAGAGAGAAATAAGGAAGAGAGATCAAAAGGCGTTGTTCTTCATCCATCAGTGTTTGGATGTAAACGTGTTTGAGAACATCGTTGATTCGACGATAGCGAAGGAGGCGTAGGACACACTGGTAAGATGTTACGGTGGTGACGCATCAGTGAAGAAAGTGAAGCTTCAGTCCCTGAGAAAGTAGTATGAGAATCTCGACATGAAGAACAACGAGAAGGTTTCTGAGTACATCTCCAGAGTGATTCTGATCACTAATGAGATGAAAGCTTGTGGAGAAACCCTTTCTGAACAAGTAATCATAGAGAAGGTATGGAGGTCTCTTAATCCTCAATTTGATTACATTGTTGTAGCAATTAAACATTCTAAAGATCTGGACACCATGAGAATAGAAGAGTTGCAAAGCAGTCTAGAGGCGCAAGAGTTGTGTCTGACTGAAAGAACTTCTAAGAGGGAGGCTGAGTAGGCTCTGAAAGCTTTTTTTTGTCAAGAAGGACCAGAAGAAGAATAAACGTGGTGATAGATTCCAGAATTCAGAAACCTCTACTTCTGATGAGAAGAAATATCAGAAGGGAAAGGAGAAGTTTGACAAGAAGAAGGTTCAATGTTACTGTTGCAAACAGTTTGACCATTTTGCTAAAGATTGCTGGTCAAATAAGGGAAGGAAATCAAAAGAAGCAAATATAGCCAGAGGATATTTTGATGATGAACCTGTGCTGTTTATGGCTTCTGAGTCTGATGGAAAGTTTTTTGGCAGATCGGTGGTATATGGACACTGGATGTTCAAATCACTTGACTGGAAACAAACAATGGCATATAGATTTTAACTCCAGAAGGAGGACAAAGATCAGATGTGCTGATGATAAGTACCTTAATGCAGAAGATATGGGAAATGTCAAAGTTAAAGTGAAGAATGTGAAGAATGTTCTGATCAAGGATGTTTGGTATGTTCTCAGAATTAAGAGCAATCAGATGAGTATGGGTCATCTCATTGAGAAAGGTTTCTCAGTTATCATGAAGGACAATCTCTTGAAGTTGTATGATTCCATCAGAAGCTAATTATGGAATATAAACAGGGAAGCAATAGAACATTCAAGGTGAATATGGAGACAGTTGAAACAGAATGTCTTAGTACAGAAGACGCTGAATGTGATAGTAAGTTATGGCACAAGAGGTCGGGGCATCTGAACTACAGAATCCTAGGGCATCTGAGTTTCAAGAAGCTCGTGCGTGGCATTCAGAAGATTGTGAAGCCTGAGAAGTCATGTGAGGTATGCATGAAAGGAAAGCAACCCAGATTTCCATTTGGGTCAGAAGCAGCCCCAAGAGCAAAACATGCTTTGGGAGTAGTGCATTCTGATGTGTGTGGACCATTTTCAAAACCTTCACTTGGGAAAATAGATATTTTGTGTCTTTTGTGGATGAGTTCACAAAAATGACGTGGGTAACACTCATTAAGTTTAAAAATGAGGTGTTTACTGTTTTCCAGAAGTTCTAGGTGATGGCTGAGAAACAGAGTGGTCAAAAGCTGAAGATTCAGAGAACAGGTGGTGGAGGTGAGTATAACTCTATAGAATTTCAGAAGTTCTGTGATGAGAATGGAATTGAGCATGAGGTTATTGTTCCCTATACTCCTCAACACAATGGTCTTGCTGAAAGAAGAAATCGTACTTTGCTTGATATAACGAGAAGCATGCTGAAGGAGAAGAAGCTTCCTAACATCTTGTGAGGAGAAGCTATAGCCACTTCCGCGTATGTGCTTCATAGGTGTCCAACGAAGAAGCTGAAGGAAATTGTTCCTTTAAAGAAGTGGACTGGAGATAAGCAAATCGTTAGTCATCTGAAGTTGTTTGGTTCTGTATGTTATAAACATGTTCCAGAAGCTAGAAGATAGAAGCTAGATGATAGAAGTAAAGTAATGATTTTGGTAGGGTACCACAGTACAGGTGCTTACAAGCTTTATTATCCATAAACTAATAAAGTTGAAGTCAGCAGAGACGTCATTGTAAAAGAGTCAGAAGCTTGGATTGGAGTAAGTTTCTATCCAATTCTGAAGATAAATTATAACTTGAAAGTTCTGAAGAAGAGTCAGAGTCAGAAGATGATTCTGAAGACTCTGAAGATGAGTCAAATGGTGAATCTGATTCTGATCCAGATTTTGAATTTGGTGGTGATCATGTTTCTGGAAGGAAAAACTCTGAAGGACAAGCTTCTAAAGATGATCATGTTTCGGGTGGTAATCATGACTCTGAAGGTGAACCATCTCAAGGTAGTCCAGCCTCTAACGCCGGTCATGATTCTGAAGTTGGAACTTCTGAAGAAAGAACTTTTCAAGGTGATCTAATTTTCAAAGATCAAAGGATAGTACCTTCGGAAGTCTCCAAAAGCACAGAACTCATCCTTTCCTCCATTACTAGCACTCTCGTGCGGCGCTTGTCTAATCGTGCCAACCCACCTCGTTACATCCTCGACATTAATGTCACCATTCCTTACTGCAACCATTATCCTAAGACATCTAACAACCAAAGCAGACCAAATAGTATTGATCGTGTCAGAGACACAAATCTAATACAACGGGAATAAGGACATTAACGAATTTGACCAACTAGTCGACCATGCTCTGATACCACTAATGTAACACCCCTTTCAAATACCCAAACATTTAAACATATAATCAGAGTAAATAAGTAAGCATATAAACAAAGGGCGTCACATCGACGTTTAAAAAAAAACTAAAAGCTTTCAAAAACCAACATCATTCATCATCAAATATACAATTATACCTGGTCATCAAGGTAACACCTTTCACTTGTCATGATTCATCAAGAATATGCATTCACAGCGGAAATAATAAATACTCATGTATTTCATAAATGATCATGTCCCATACCATAATAATATCACAATCATAATCCACAAGATAATATAACGTCATATCCAAGATATTCGGCACTATGGCCTCTCAACAACAAATAACAAAACATACATGTTCACAAGATAATATCATAATACATATCCAAAACAAACATGAGTTCAACACTACTAATCCCAACCCAGTGTTACATGACCAAAGCATTGACTCACTACCTAATCACCCAACAAACACGGACGCTCTCCAGTTAAACCTCGCACGAGCTACTAATCGTCAGAACCTGCATGTTACCAACAAAGGGCAACATTCAAACAGAAGGGTGAGAATTCAAATCATTATGAAGAAAGTATAATAAAGTACAACGATTTAACTAACATTCATAGGAATTCACCACACCTTGCATAGTCAAGTAAATAGTATTATCTGATATAATTCACATGTTCAAGTATGTAACAAAGTTCAATAGTATAATATTCAAAAGAATCCAATACTATTATTCCAAATATGCACATAAACCATCAATTATCACATATTCACATTTATCACTAAATCATGTTTCAAAACATCCCCAAATTCAATTATCACATCTCATTCACACATAACAATCACATAATCGTATATATTCAAACATCACATAACACCAATGTGACTCAATGCAAGACATGTGACTCTATGCATGTGGTACCAAATGTGAACCCAACGTTTCACCGTTTTCCGATTCAATATCTAGAATTCAAGCCACGCTTCCGATCCGGGTAAGATCAAAGCCCACCCAACATAAACATATAGCTTACCGCTTCTATATACATCTCAAGGATCAAGCCATTGCTTGTATTTCAAAGCAAACCACCTCTATCTCAAGGAAAACTATGCTATGAATGTATGTACAATTATCACCAACACATATGCAATTAAGATCATCTCTACCATCTTAACATTCCGCATATCACAATAATTCAACTCTATGAATTATCCACCAATTGTACATATACACATTCATAACGAATATACTATTCACATATATAGGCCAATTATCAAATACGAACACAAATTTTAATTAACACTAGTAATCATACTATCTCATGTTAATTCACATTTGCCAATATATATGAATACACACTTTCACAATCAATAACCTAATCGCTCGGATTCATGCCATACGGCTACCCACAGAGAATCATTATCAAAACAACATCATTGGCAGAGAAATATATTATTCTCAACATAAATATTCAACCAAAACACAATTATGATTAAATTTTCAAAATACCGTAATTTACCGATAAACCGAATAATTCATCCAAGTCCAAGTATATTCTAATCAATTAGACTCATTAAAATTAATTCAACTATTAATTTAATCAACCAATTAATATCACACAATATTAATTCCAATCCACTTATATTTCTATCCCATTTTCTAATTTCTAATATCCTAATGTTTTCATTATATATAATCCTACAAGTATGATTCATTTCCATTATTTTTCATTATATAAGTATATCTCTAGTAACAATAGGAAACATAAATAAATAAAAAACAGAATACAACATGAAGATAGAAACAAAAAAAGAAGCCACATGCACATAGTGAAATAGAAATGAAATGAAAATATCCTAGGGTTGTTTCAATTCCGATTTCCAATCTATATATATATATATATATATATATATATATATATATATATATATATATATATATATATATATATATAGTTACAGTAAGTGGCATAGAATTTGCACTTTACATCATAGAAAACAAAAGAAAAACAAGCTTCAGTGAAGAGAAAAGGAACATATGTATTAAAAGGGTGCGCTACAGTAACAGGATAATTCCCACTCCACATTACATAGATAATACTTCACTCTACAGTAATGAAAATAATTCCTTTCAATTTTTTGCTACAATACTAGAAAATAATGAAACCGGAACACACCTAATACATAATTATTTCTACAATATCATATTCAATTGGTATGGTATCCATATATGTCAATTAGTGATTCTCAATCATCCTCTAATTTCACCAATGTATCAATTTTTAATATTAAAACATTTTTCTAACATTAATTTTTTTATGGATTTCAACCGACAACAAGCCTAATCATGTTAAGCTACCCATTGGCTCAATCATACTAACCCATAATAATAAGGATTCTCCCCCTTACCTCTTGAATTTCTTCAAACCGTAGCTTTCACTTTTGTTCCTCTTTTGCTCCTCTTCCCCTCTTTCTCGTCTCAGCAAAATGGCAAATGAAAAATTATACTCCTAATCCTCACAAAACCCTTACTAACTTATTTGTCATAATGGGCTTAATAGAATAACACCCCCAATTTACTTCTACTTCTAATAATTAGGCCCAATAAACACAAATATACACATAGTCAATTAATTCAATTAATTATTATATTACATAATAAATAATTAACACACCAATTAAAATAAAATAATATAATAAAATAAATACGGATAAAATCCTCTAATAACTCAATGTCTCATATTTTTCAGTCTAATCTTAATTATTTGGAAAATTCCCAAAACGCTAAATATTAACTCATTAATATTTATAATACTAAAAATATTAAAAATTTTGATTAAATATTGATCCGCTATCCCAAACTAATACCGACTAAATCGTCCCAAAATGCGAAAATTTCAATAAACATCACAAATGACTAAATTAAGCAAATAATTATTTTTACGGGCGTTACAATTGCTTTAGCTGCAAATAATAATTGGCCTCTGAGGCATCTGGATGTGAATTCCGCATTTGTGAACGGTCTGTTACAAGAAGAGGTATATGTGTCATAACTTCCTGGATTTGTGAAAAAGAATCAGGAAGGGATGGTGTACAAGTTACATAAAGCCTTGTATTGATTGAAACAAGCGCCCAGAGCCTGGAACTTGAAGATTGATTTTTTTTTCAAGAAGTAGGGGTTTTAGAAATGTGAGATAGAATATGGAGTTTATGTACAAAATTCTGGAGGCAATATGATTCTGGTGTGTCTCTATGTTGATGACATATTGCTAACAGGAAGCCGTCAAAAGGATATAATCAAGTTCAAGGAGGTGTTCATGAATGAGTTTGAGATGACTGATATGGGAAATATGGTATACTTTCTAGGGATGGAGATTTTGTACTCGAAAGAAGGTATCATTTTGCACCAGCTGAAGTATGAACTTGAGCTTCTAAAGAGATTTAAGCTACAGAACTGTAAGGCTGCTATCACTCCATCAGAAACTAATCATAAATTAGATTCTGACTCTGATGGTGAGGATGTGGATGCTACAACCTTCAAATAGTTGGTTGGTTCTCTAAGGTATTTGTGTAATACCAGACCTGATATTTGCTATGTAGTTGGAATGGTCAGTAGGTTCATGAGAAAACCTAAGTGGTTCCATTACCAAGCTGCTGTCAGGATTTTGAGGTATATCAAGGGAACTCTGAAGTATGTAGTACTATTCCCTTCTGGAAGAAAGACAGATTCAGAGTTGATGAGTTACTCTAATTTTGATTGGTATGGAGATAGATTTGATAGAAGAAGTTCTTCTGGATACTTGTTTAAGTTTCTGGGAGGTCCTATTTCTTGGTGTTCCAAGAAGCAGTCTGTTGTTGCACTATCAACGTGTGAAGCTGAGTACATTGCAGGTTCTATAGCTGCATGTCAAGCTGCGTGGCTTCTAAATCTATTGCATGAGCTAAAGATCAAAGTTGATAAGCCTCTGAAGTTGATGAATGATAACAAGTTTGCAATCAATCTCACCAAGAACCCAATACTACACGGGAGAAGCAAGCATATTGATACAAAGTATCATTTTCCGAGGAGTCAAGTCCAGAACGGGGTACTAGAAGTTGTGCATTGTAGCACCCAGAAGCAACTGGCAGATGTTTTGACGAAGGCAATCAAGACAGATCAATTTCTTCACTTAAGGGATGGAATTGGTGTTGTTAGTTTTGTATAGGAAATCCTAAATTAAGGGATGGTATTGAAGGATAATTTAGTATTTTAGTATGTTGCCTATGTGGCCCTAGTTTTTTGTGTATAAATAGACTAGGAGTAGTTGTCATTTGAACTGAATCATTTTCACAGTCTTTTGTAGCCGTCATTTATAGAGAATATAATATTCTTTTTGCTTTCATTTCTTAAACCTTGTGCACTAATAAGTACAATTTGACCAAAACAAATATCAAACATAATCATTGGATTCATTACTCCCTCCTTCCCACAATGAGTAATCCATTGGGTCATTTCACACATATCAAAAAAAGTGTATAAACGTAAGAGAGATTAATATTTTTACTATAGTGCCCCTATCATATATTGGGAATGATGAAATTTGTATTAATTAGATGGTAGAATTGGAAAATGTGTGTTGGAAATTGAAATGGATCATTCATTTTGGGACATTATTATATTCCAAATGGATCACTTATTATGGGACATAAGGAGTATACTACATGGTGCTAGATGGTGCTAATGCTAAAATTTTCATAAACTCTAGAGCTGAGATACAATATAAGACAAACTACAATAATTCTATAAATTATTCCATACTAGGAACAAGAAAACCGACAACAACACTTTCATCCTTAACCTATCCTTCACTCCTTTTAAAAGAGTGAAGAAATCTTATCTCTATAGAAACTATTGAAGAAATATAAAAAACAAAAATCAAACAAGAAAATGAAGAAGCAATTCAATCATTGTAAGAGTTTTATCTGTTTCATCACTCTTTTGTCCAATAATAAATTCTTGCATGAACACTAGTAGATTCTATATTATTCTTCCACTAACCTTGATATTTCTCTTCAGGGCCGACCTTTTCCCAGCGCAACAGGCTATACAGCGTTGGGCCTCATATTTTTGAGGGGCCCATTTTTTTAATTCTTAAATATAATATATATTACAATTTCCAAAACGAAAAGTGATTTTATTTCTTCATTTTTCCCAAACTTCTCGTTTTTGTCTCCAAATTACAGCAAGCAAGCGGTGCTCTTTCTTCTCCAAACGGTCACATTCTCTTTCTTCTCCAAACATCTTTTTCTTTAAAGTTCAAACAAGTAAACAACGCTTGCTTTCTGCTCCAATGGTGCTCTATTTCTTCTACTTTAATCCAAAACGAAACGCTCTTTCTTACCTAAGTTCGCCGTCAACAAAATAAAGCGAGACACCACGACAACGAAACGAAACACCACATAACAGATTTACGGCGATGAGACAAAACCAAACACCACACATTATATTTATGGCAATGAGACTAAACAAAACGAGATTCCACATAAGGGCGACGAAACGAAAGAGAGACACCACATAACATATTCACGACGACAAGATGAGATACCACATAATAGTGACGAGACGAAACAAAACAAGATATCACATAACAGCGACGACATTGTTGTGCAATCGGTAAGTTTCTTGAAACTGATATGCTTTTCTATGTTATTTGTTATTTAATTTGTGTTTCTTCTTGGTCTTTTGAAATTGACATAAATGGTTTATGAGTTATGACTTATGCGATGTGAGCAAAGCAATTGAGTTATTCACTTATTTTGATGTGAGCAACATTAACAGTAATAGAGCAAGTGTTGATGTGTATTTGGTTTTTAATTTTAATGGTATGCGTGTTTGGTGGTTTATGAGTTATAATTTACTAATGAATTTTGGACTTTTGTATTTCCTGTGTTAATGTTGGTCTGCTATATATTTGTTTTAGTTTATAAATGATTTTTAGAATTTACAAGTGAATAATAATTTAAAAATTGTATTATTAATTATCATGATAATAATTTTTATTATAGGAATAAAATTTAACAACAGGACTGCAAATAGATTGCAGTGTTGAGTTGATCATTAGCCTTAAACCTCTTAAGATGTCTCTTACAAATAGAAAATATGAATGTATAAATGATAAACATAAGAACATGGCCTCAAAATAGATTGGGTCGGCCCTGTTTCTCTTATTATTATTACTTGAAATGTGAATTTATAGTGTCTAATTATTTTTGTCCATGAACATGACCACAGATTGGTTTTGCAATAAACCATGAAAAAGAGAAAAATCAAAAACCCATTCACTTCAAAAGCATTTGTAATTCGCTATTCGGAGAGAGTGGTAAAAACAACTTACCAAAACCATCCTTCATCCTCTCCAAAACATCCCGACTCATCACCACCGAAGCAGTGGCTTTCGCCAAACATGCGGCTGCCAAAACCCTATCCACAAAGTTACTGGAATTTTGCTCCGTCGCACATCTCTTCTGCCTCCTAGACATAAACCTCAGCCTTAAGAAATAAAACCCGTCCATTTTTCTGTCTACAATTTCGACCAGAATTTCACCATTAACACCTTAGGCGAGAATTTCACCACATACACCTAACGCAATTGACGTGTTCAAGAATTACTCCATCGATTTATTCAGCGATGAGCATAACATATATAAAAGATATAACTAAAGCTCTTCCACTCGCCACAACAGTTTCAAAACCTACACCATCAACACCAACACTTCTGAAGAAGACTTCAACTACTACATAACCAGTTCCGCCGCCGGATCCGGCGAATTCAAAACCTACACTCAACATAAAAACGTGCCTAACTTAATATTCACCACTTACACCCCTGAACACTGCCGACACCGTCAGAAGAGAATAAACCTTCACAAGCTAAAGCAATTCCGTAAACACATGTAACAAGAGTTTCAGTAACTACGACAAGACTCTGTCTATGCTGTTAACGCTTTCAAACCGTATTGTCGCTGCGTCAGACAACATCACCGTCGTAGCAAAAAAATTCAAAACTATGGGTTTTATATAGAAACATGATAACATAATGAAATTGTGTGCTATGCTACACATTAGGAAGCGTCAAACATGAATGTTTCACTTAATAACTTTATCCCATAAGTGTTCATTTCAATAACCAAGCATAAAAAAATAATGAATGATTCAAAGATGAACTAGAAACCATTCAATTTTACAATGATGCTTCACATAACTATTTTAAGTAATTATTCAACTATAAGAAATAATTGGCCCAATTGTATATGTACTTTTAAACTTAAAACTCATCCCTATCTTAGCATCTAATCATTGTTTTAAATTGCGATCGTGGATACGGCTGCGGTTGCGATCATGGTTTTAAATTATTTAATCGTCGTAGTATTTTATTTGATTGACTTTGTTTTGGGTGTGTGATCGAGCACGTAGGCGGAGCGGGTAAATTAGAAATGTCGGAATAGCATTAATTTAGTAATAATAGAGTTGGGTAATATTATTATTAGTAATATTATTGATATTAATATTATTAATAGAATTAAGGAAATTATGTTATTATTAGTGGCTAAGGGCCAGAGTGGTATTTTACTTATAAGTATATAAAGGTCTAAGGAGAGGAATTAGGTTTTTAGAATCACTTGTGCATTTGGAGGTTAAGGCCTTAGGAAGAGCAAGGAGGCCACTAAGAGATTTCCCCATAGTCAAAGCAATTTCTGGAATTGAGGTAAGGGGGGAGAATGGGTTCATTATAGGTGGTATAATCATGAGAGGGTAGTGAGGGGTCCTTACCCTCGTAGAAATTTTATGCGTTAATTCTGTTTGTGTATGATTATTTGATGTATTAGTGATGAATTTGTATGATTGAATTAATATGAAATCTATATTTGTTATTGTTGTCATGTGGTTGTTGCTATTGTTGCATTGTTTCTGTGTCGAAGGGATTCAATTAGGAATCGTGGTTGACTTATTATGAATCGGTGAGACGATACTGTAATTAAGTGAGAAACAATTGTTGTTGGAGGAAGTTAATACCGAAAAAAATTTTGACGAGAGGCTAAGAATTAACCAGGGAGAAGTATGAAATTTCTGGGTTCTATTTACTAAGCGAGAAAGAGATTAAAAGGATTGGTGGGGGACCCTTTAATGTTAAGGGGAGACTGCCCCATGGTCTTTGGAAGAAGACACAGACGTCCCATGGTGTGCATTTGGGACGGGGGGCCCTATCAAGGGGTGGGCGCCCCACACTTAATTCATTGTATTTTTGTTTTGAATTTAATTACTGTAAGTGTACCATTATGCTTAACCATAGGAAATTGTTTCTAATAAAAACATAATTAATTTGGGATGAGAGTCCCATATAGTGGGAAGACCACTCCACACCCCATATCATTTCTTTTCTTTCTCCGTTTTGATCGCCATGCCCTGTAGCTTAATTTAATGTATTATTAGTTAACTTCGTATAAAAACAATAATGATATTGTTCTGGACTGGGCCAAGGGTAGGCCCAACATAGTTTCGGCCCAGTAAACCTCAGAGGCCCAAGCTCCTCGGTGACTCACCTCTGGGTCTAAGGCACCCATCTTAGATGTGCTCGGCAAGACCATCTTCGTGGACCAAGTAGCACCCAGCCGGACTGGACCCCGAGTCGGCCGACCCTCGGCACCACGCTCCCCACGAGCTGGTTGATGCCCGGCACATGCGCTCCCCATGAGCATCTTCATCGTCGAGGACCCCCGCTCCTCGCAGGGCTCCTTCATATCCAACCCTCCGAATAATACGGAGCCAACGTGGCTCCTAAAAGACCGCGTCTCCCTTGAACTTCGGAGCGGTTAACCAGGACAGAGGGCACTCACGCACCTCCGATATTTCCGCTCAGGAAACCTGGAAGTCTCCTAGTTGGGCTTGGAAGTCCAACCCAGTAGCGAGATCATGGCCCAGCGCTGGGGGCTATAAATACCCTCTTTCACTAGAGGGTCAGGTATTCACTTCTTACTCACTTTAGCTTGTACTTGCGCTCCATTGCTCGTCAACTTACTTTGGCATCGGAGTACCTTGCAGGTACACCCCCCTCCTCCTTCCTAGAAGATCCAGTCCGAGCAGCCAGCGACGATTCTTCTGATCAGGTACGATCAATGGCGCCTTCTGTGGGAATCAAGCTTCCCCGTCTTTAACAAACAAAGATTAAAGCTAATCCTTTCACGATCGTCATGGCTGACAACAACAACATCCCAAGCGCTGATCCCTTCCTCCTGCAACAGCTAATCGAGGATTCCACCCGCGAGGGGGCGAATCGTCGTAGGCAGGAAGGAAATTGGCATACCCCCGCCGGGCAGAGAAGGCCCGGGCATGAGACCTCGCAACCTAGGAGGCAGCAGATCTAGAGCATCCAGCAGCTGCAGGGCCTCCAACAGGTTCAGAACGTCGAACAAGTTCCTTCCGAGGGACACGTTCAGAACGGGGAAGATGAGCGAGCCCGAACCCACAATGGGCCAGAACATCCCCAAAATGAGAATGAGACTGACGCCAGGGACGGGCATACTGCCTCCTCGTTCACCCACACCTCCGACAGGCGAAGAGTCCGTCACGAAGAAGAGGAAGAACAGATCAACATCCCCGAGGGCGCCGACCCCACCGCTGTCCTCCTGCTCAAAGAACTGCAGAAGACAAACAGCCTCCTCCGAATCCAGGACGACCGTATCCACGAGCTGGAAAGGAAGCGACGACACCGAGGAGACACCGAGGAGGCACTATCGGTCGCGTTCCTATTCCTCCTCACGCTCACCACCGAGGAGACACCGTCGGCGTTCCCCATCTTCTTCACGCAATCCACCTAGGAGATACCATCGCCGGAGATCATATTCTCGCTCTCCACCTCGAAAGAGCAGGAGAAATCAGAGACCGGAAGCCACTGAAGCAAGAAGCCTCTCCCCTGAACGGGATCACCGAGGCCCTTCCAAAGCTGTGCTGAAACCCCGCGAACGTCCCCCTCCCCGGGACAACCGCGCTAGCCCGGACAAGGTCCAGGGAAAGCCCCGGCGAGGCAGACACTCAACCTCCCCGGGACCAAGTGACGAGGAGGACTTCCGCAACCCTTTGTCCGAAAACATCCGGAGAGCCTGCCTCCCCCGGGGGATGGAGAAACCACCAGTTTTGGACCAATACGACGGGACCACTGGCTCTGACGACCATATCCGGAGCATCGAAGCCATCATGGATTATCACGTCGTCAAGGGCTCCATCAAATGCCGCATCTTTCCGACCACTCTCAGGAAAGGAGCGATGACTTGGTACAGAAACCTCCGCCCCAATTCCATCCACTCCTGGACCGAGCTCAAGGAACTCTTCTTGAGCCACTTCACGGCCTCCCGTCGGCAACCAAAATCGGAAGCAAATCTCGAAGCCGTGATCCAAGGACCCAACATACCCCTTCGGGATTACCTCGACAAGTTCAACAAAGAAGCCGTCCAAGTACAGACGGCCGACTACATGAAAAGATACCTCCTAAAACGAGGACTTCTCCCCGGAAGCAACTTCAAGAAAGCCATAAAAATTGAGAAGGTACACACTATGAACGCCCTCCTCCGCAAAGCCCAAGCATTCATCGCTTTCGAGGTAGGCGAAGCAGCTGCGATCAAAGCTTTGAGGGGCAATGATGCTGCTCGCAGCTCAAACCTCGACGACTCAAGTTCGCGTCGAGGACATGACAAAAGGAGAGACGATAGGTCCCGTGACACCAAAGAGCGCCAAGGACCGGCAGGTCGGTTCAACGACTACACTCCCTTGAACGTCTCGCGCGAAAAAATCCTGGCCGAATGCCAAAACACCGAGTTCAAGAACTCCAGCATCAGCCCCTCGAAGTCGAATCCCATCAGACCGGGGACGGACAAATCCAAATATTGCAAGTACCACAAGAGTCACGGGAATCTGACCGACGAATGCATACATCTCAAAGATGCCATCGAGACCCTGATTAAAGAGGGCCGCCTGTCGAAGTACACGAAGAAGGGAGAACCTCCCCGAAGAGAAGCCCCTCAGAGCTCTGACGAGGGAAATTCACCAGACAGCATACTGTTTCAAGTCACGCTGTCCATAACTCGACCGGAAGACTTCATTCCTTCGGTCGGCGTGACGACTGCCTTCAGCGCGTGGGAACACTTCCCGACCGCAATGGTCATCTCCAACGGCGGTGACCCCGACTCTCTCACCATCAGCTCAGTAAAAAGAAAATTCGATGAGCTGATCAGCGCCAATTCGGATCTCGCCCCTACTCTGCGGAAGTTCAAAGAAAAATCAGATCCGATCACTTTCTACTTGGAAGAGCTGCCCGGCGGAGCTCCGAACGCCACGATCCCCTTGCTCGTCCGAGCCAGAATGGCAAACTTCGACGTCCGTCGAGTCCTGGTCGACGAAGGAAGCTCGATCGACATCATGTATTCTCACCTCTTCCGGACACTCCAGCTAGACGGCTCACACCTCACTCCTTATGTGGGTTCTGATCTCCAAGGCTTCAACGGGGATACCACCAAACCGTGGGGTTACGTTGAACTGATCGTCACTTTCGGGGAAGGGGAAGCATCCAGGCAGGTCAAGACGATATTCTTGGTGATCGACTGCAAGACTCTCTACAACTGCATCATCGGACGCCCTACTCTGGCCGAGCTCACTGCCGTCCCTTCCACCGTGCACCTGAAGATGAAATTCTACACAAAGCGGGGACGAGTGGCCACTATCAACACAGACATCGAAGCCGCTAGAAGGATCTTCGATGCCTCCGTAAAGGGGTTGCAACTGATCGCCCCTCCATCAGACTCCAACAAGAAGCCGAGGGCCGAAGACCAACATCCTCGGGAAGATCAACATCCGCCAACAAACGTCAGCTCAGTCGACCTGGATGCTCGGTTCACAGAGGAAGAGCTGAAGAATGGCGAAGAGACGAGACCAAAGGTAACTCACCCCGTCCGGCCTATCCCAGACGGGGACTTCGACCTCATCCCGCTGGGCGACAACCCCGACAAAGCGGTAAAAATCGGCAAGGACATCCCAGATCTACCGAGGAAGCAGCTCGTAGCATGTCTCCAAGCCAACGCCGACTTGTTCGCCTGGAGCGCAGCGGAAATGCTCGGACTCGACCCTGAGGTCGCCTGCCACCACCTCTCCATTGATCCAGCCGTGAAGGCAGTAGTTCAACGTAGGCACCGGCAGTCCCCCGAGAAAGCGGAGGCTGCCGAGAAAGCTGTAAAAGACCTCTTAGAGGAAAATTTTATTTCCGAGGCCAAGTATTCAACTTGGCTCTCAAACGTTGTACTTGTCAAAAAATCTAATGGAAAATGGAGAATGTGTGTTGATTATACCGATGTTAACCGGGCATGTCCCAAAGATGCTTATCCATTGCCTAATACTGATAGGCTGGTCGACAACTCGGCCGGCTATAAACTGTTATCATTTATGGATGCTTATTCAAGTTACAATCAAATCCCCATGGCGAGGTGCGACAAGCAGTGCACGGCATTCATGACTGAGTCGGGTAACTATTACTACATCGTAATGCCCTTCGGACTCAAGAACGCCGGAGCCACATACCAGCGGATGATGAACAAGGTTTTCCGAGGAGAGATCGGCGACACCCTCGAGGTATATATGGACGACATGATCGTCAAATCTCGAGAGGACTCCGATCACACAGCACATCTTGAACGGGTGTTCGAGCAGGCCAGATCCTGCAAGATGCGTTGCAACCCAGAGAAGTGAACCTTCGGAGTACGGGCGGGCAAGTTCCTCGGCTTCTATCTAATCGAGCGAGGAATAGAAGCCAACCCCGATAAATACCGAGCATTCTCGGAACTTCCTACCCCTAACAATAAAAAATCTATCCAAGTATTAAACGGGATGCTCACGGCACTATCCCGCTTCGTCGCAAAATCCGCCCAGCATGCCCTCCCATTTTTCAAGTTGCTTCGGAAAGAAGCGACCTTTGAATGGTCCGAGGAGTGCGAGCAAGCACTATCCCATCTCAAACAAGTGCTCTCCAAACCGCCCGTCCTCTCCCGACCAGATAGCAACGAGATTCTATATCTCTACCTGGCCGTCACAAACGAGGCGGCCAGCGCGGCCTTAATCCGAGAAGCGGAAGACAGACAGAAGCCAGTATACTTCACAAGTAAAGCCCTACAAGGGCCCGAGGTGTGATATCAACAGATAGAGAAAGTCGCGCTGGCCCTAATAACGGCTGCCAGGAGGCTGAGGTACTACTTCCTCGCCCACACCATTGTCGTCCGGACAGACCAACCCATTAAACAACTTCTCAGCCGACCAGACATGGCCGGGAGAATGCTAAGATGGTCCCTCGAGCTATCCGAATTCGACATACAGTACGAGGGTAGGAAGGCACTGAAAGCTCAGGCGCTCGCCGATTTCGTGGCCGAAATGACCTCAATTTCCAACTGCCCAACTCCCACCGAAAATAAGTGGACCATCTATGTAGATGGCGCTTCGAGCAACTCGGGAAGCGGAGCCGGCATTATCCTAGAAAACGACGAGGGGCTCATAATCGAAGTATCCTTAGTCTTATCTTTTACCACGTCGAACAACCAGGCCGAATACGAGGCTCTCCTAGCAGGCCTGCGTCTCGCCGAAGACGTGGGGGCTCGGGAGGTCATGATTTATACCGACTCCCAGCTCGTCACTTCCCAAGTCAGCGGCGATTACCAAGCCAAAAACGACACACTAGCCGAGTATCTCACTCTCGTCAAAGAGAAAATGAAAAGATTCTCAAAGGCAGACGTCGCGCATATTCCCCGGGAACATAACTCACGTGCCGACATATTATCCAAACTTGCGAGCACAAGAAAGAAAGGTGGCAACAAGTCGGTAATCCAAGAAATCTTGCCCAGACCGAGCATAAGCAAAAAATGCGCAAGCTCTACAAGTATTCGCTATCGGGGACGACCATTGCTGGATGACCCCGGTATATAACTTCCTCACCAAAGACGAACTTCCCGCTGACGCGAAGGAAGCTTCGGCTATTAAGAGACGAGCCTGCTCGTACACTATCACCGAGAACAAACTATACCGACGAGGCTTCTCCATCCCTCTCCTTAAATGTGTCGACGCCTCGCAAGCACTTGAGATACTCCAAGAGCTCCACGAGGGGATCAACGGCCAACATCTCGGCTGCCGGTCACTAGCGAGGAAAGCTCTTAGAGCCGGTTACTATTGGCCGACCATGCAGCAAGACGCCAAAGAACATGTCCGGAAATGCGACAAGTGTCAGCGTCATGCCGACATGCACTTGGCTCCCCCGAACGAACTTAAATCTCTCTCCTTGCCTTGGCCCTTCTCCACCCGGGGAATGGACCTTCTCGGACCTTTCCCGGTTGGCTCGTACCAGAATAAATACCTAGTGGTCGCTGTGGATTACTTCACGAAATGGATAGAAGCCGAAGCGCTCGCCAAGATCACGTCTCAAAACGTGCTCCGTTTCTACAAACGAAACATACTCGCTCGGTTTGGGGTACCATAGGCTATAGTCACCGACAATGGCACCCAATTCACTGACAGAAAGTTCCAAGAGTTTGTGGCCAAGCTCGGCACGAAACAACATTTCACCTCAGTCGAGCATCCTCAGACAAACGGGCAAGCCGAAGCAGCCAATCGAGTCATCCTCCGGGGACTGAAGAGGAGACTCGGCGAAGCTAAAAAGGCTTGGGTCGAAGAACTACATAGTGTACTTTGGGCATATAGGACAACCCCCCATTCGAGCACGGGCGAGACTCCGTTTAGACTAACCTACGGCACCGAAGCCGTGATCCCCGTGGAAATCCGAGAACCTTCTCGGCGCACCGAGTCACCCCTCGAAGAAGAGCTCAATGACGAGGCTATGAGGGAAGAGCTCGATATGGTTGAGGAGATCCGAACAGGATCTTCCCTCCGAGAAGCAAAATTGAAACAACAGATAGCTCTCCGCCACAACGCCAAAGTTATCAAGCGCGAATTCGAAGTCGGCGCCCTAGTGCTCCGCAGAAACATGAAAGACTCGCGCGAGGGCAAACTAGCCCCGAATTGGGAAGGCCCATACCGAGTTTACGATAAAACCGAGAATGACGCCAATTACCTCGAGAATCTCCTCGGAGAAAAACTTGCTCGACCTTGGAACGCTGAAAAGCTCAGACGCTATTATAGTTAGACACAACCTAACACTCCCCGGATAGCCGCACCGAACACAGGTGGTAACCGGGCATGGACCCGCGTCATTGGTACGAATGCGAGTGCTCCACGACAGCAACGGTCGGATTTCTCCATCAAATGGAAGGACCAATTACACGGCGGATTCTACACCTAGGTCCTCCGCGGCAGTACCTGCACGGCGGAACCCCAGCTCGCGATGGGATCGTTCACGCCGCGAGCACTTGGCCCCGACCGCGGTCTCGTGCCCGCTAATAGTGCACACCCGCTCTGCGCACCCGGCCCGTACACCACACGCCCAGGCAATCAACCTTGGTCCGAGCATAAGCGATAAACAGAATATTTCTAAGTGTTGGAACGCCTCCCCGGAACAACCATAACCCAGACCTACGAGCAGCCAACAGTAAAAATCCAAACATACAAGGATTGAAAGGCATGAATAACGAAATTATAAAACATTAACTGCCGACCAAATCGGCCGGCGATATCCAGATATTACAACAAAATATCAGGCACGCAGGCCCCAAAAATAATCCGGGCATAGCTCAAAAAACAAAAACCGGCACGCAGGCCGAATAAGACAGGCACGCAGGCCCAAAATAAAACTGACTATTCTTCGCTCCCAGGAGATTCAGGCACCAACACGCCATCCACGATCTTCGAAGAAAGACCAATGTTTTCATCTTTCAAACCATGGTTTAAGAGCTTCAGTTGACGGATGGCACAGTTGAACCCGGCTTCAACCATCTCGGCAAGGCTCATCTTCAGCCCGTCTATCTTCTCGACAAGCTCAGGACTTCAACGCAGCAACATCTGGGAACTCGTCGGCTGAAGGCGCCCATTCCAGCTGGAGGTCGGCAAACTTTTTCTTCTCCGCCGCAATCTCCCCGTCCTTCTGTTTCAGAGCAGCGTCAATTTTCTCCTTCAGCTTTTTACGATCAGCCTCCATAGCTTTCACCTTATCCTCAGCCTGCTTCTTGGCCGACTCCGCCTTCTTCAAAGCCTCGGCCGAACCCGAGCCACCGTTGGCCAACACTTGTGCCATCCCCAAAACCGTTATCACGGCGGCGCTATCGCTCGCTAGCTGTTTCTGGAGGGCCGGGGGGTCCATCTCGCTGACCCGACGGGCTTCATCCGGAGAAGTAACTAGGGGAAACTTTTCAAAATAACCCCCATCTTTGTAGCAAGGAGGCAGTACGAAGGCACGCACGGAGCCCAGATTCGACGGCTCATGACGTGCCGCCTCGGTATGACGAGCCTTCTTGGGAGACCTCTCGTCCAAGTTCACCCGAGGAGAGCCAGCCGAGGCCGAGTTCTCTCCAGCACCAGTTCCCCGAGCCTTCTTCTAACGAATCTTCTTCGCGTCCTGAGTCACCATCTTCAGGAGCTTGTCATCCTTCTCCGGCATAGCATCTGAAAAAAGGAAACGAACAGGTTAGCAAAAACACCGAACAAAAAGGGCAAAGCAAGGTAAATAGACACGACCTAACAGCGCCCGAGTCTCCTCGGGGGTCCGACAAGATAACAGGGCCTTAGTGTTAATGGCCCGCGCCTCCACCTTCGGCACACCATTCTCGTCCAGAACAGGGTCCCCATTCTTCGTCACCCACTGAGACAGGGTGAAACCATCCACGTATTTACAGAGGGCCGAGTACGACTCTGTATCCTGCTCGTCCAGATCTCCGTCTTCCCAAGCATAGTTTTTCGGGGGTGACGAGAAGTGGCCCTTCCACCAAAAGAACGGGAACTCCGTGCAGAATTCCCTTACTACCTGCCCGTCCTCGTCCCTCTCTAACTCCCCGGACTCGTCCCGCACGACTACCATATCAGACACCGCAGAATAAGCCGCCTGGCTGCGCGGACGGACGAGGAAGTACCGTTCCTTGAAACCTTTCACCGAGTCGGTGTACATCCTGAAAAGTTTTCTGTCGGCATTCCTGAACGAGACCCAACTATATCGCCCGTCTGCCATCTGCCTTTGGACGCGAAAACACCTGTCGAACAGAGCGGTCGTAGCACCGATACCCAGATAGTCACAGACAATCTCGAATGCTCGCATAAAAGCAAAAGCATTCGGATGTAATTGGGATGGTGCCAGAGCAAGGAACGCCATCATCGAAGTCTGGAAGCCGGAGAAGGGCAACCGGAAACCGAGCTCTTTGAATATATATTCATACATCGCAAAACTGTCCCCGTTAAACCGAGAACATATACGCTCGTCTGGGGATGGGCAACCTATTTGGTAATTCGGCACGTCACCCTCTCCCAAAACCTCAATTTCCTTGAAAGCTCCATCTAAAGACTCGGTATATCGGGAAACGACCGTCAGAGGTTCGTCGGCTACCCAGTCGAGCGCAACCTTGCAATCGTAACTGAATAGCGGCATTGGGGAAACCCCTCCCTCGGCGTCCTAACCGGGGGAATCGACATGGTCGTCTTCGGCTGCGAAGGGCGTATTTCGAACTTCGACGATTTCGACATCGGAGCTGCTCGCCGTCGTATCTTCCGATCCGCTAGCACTCGAATCAGATTCACCTGCACGCAGAAGGGAAAAGTGAATTCGACAGTCCATCAAATCCACCCTTCCACCGCAACACAAGCGAAAGCGTAGAGCAGGAGCAGAAGAGCCCCCGGCTAAACCCCCCTCGAGGAAAGACACCCGTCAACCGAGGACTCACGACAAACTTAACATAGGGGACACAACGGTAAAAATCAGATCTAAAAGGGGACAAGAACCTAACCGCGTACGTCGTCTACTCCACAAACTAAGCCCCGGGCATCGCCTGGATAACCCGAGGAGGAAGTAGTGACTGTGCGTAGGACTCAGCCGACATGGATGACGAAGACCGCAAAAGTAAGAAATCGCAAAATCCCTAAAACCCTACGGGAAAAGAATAAAGCAACAAAGAGAGATGCGAACTTACTTGAAGACATAATGACGGTGGCTAGGAGAAACTCTTCGGCAAATGGCGGTGGTCGCGAGTAACAATAGGACGAACAGCTGTTTCCGAGGATCGTCTGCCTGAAGCCGAGCAAGTAAACAGAGAGAAGAAAGCGCCTAAATGAGGGGACTCACCCCTTTTTATAGGAAAAGGGCTCAGAAGGCGAAGCGTCGCGCCCCCTGACAAGCGCCGCCTCCTAGACCCTAGGCGATCATTACCTATGCCACGTCAGCGCGTGTCGCCCACGCGCGACTTTTCGTTCCAATCCACAGATCGTGCCTTCCGAGCACAACCGCTAGACGAGGATTCATCCCGCCGAGCATTACCAAGGTCTTGAAGTCCTGGTATTATCAAAGTCACAGCTCCTTGACCAGAAAGCTCCGACTTGGGGGGCTCCTGTTCTGGACTGAGCCAAGGGTAGGCCCAACATATTTTCGGCCCAGAAAATCTCAGAGGCCCAAGCTCCTCGGTATCTCACCTCTGGGTCTAAGGCACCCATCTTAGATGTGCTCGACAAGACCATCTTCGTGGACCAAGTAGCACCCGGCCGGACTGGACCCTGAGTCGGTCGACCCTCGGCACCACGCTCCCCACGAGCTGGCTGATGCCCGGCACATGCGCTCCCCATGAGCACCTTCATCGCCGAGGACCCCCGCTCCTCGCAGGGCTCCTTCATATCCAACCCTCTGAATAATACAGAGCCAACGTGGCTCCTAAAAGACCGCGTCTCCCTTGAACTTCGGAGCGGTTAACCAGGAAAGAGGGCACTCACGCACCTCCGATATTTCCGCTCAGGAAACCTGGCAGTCTCCTAGTTGGGCTTGGAAGTCCAACCCAGTAGCGAGATCATGGCCCAGCGCTGGGGGCTATAAATACCCTCTTTCACTAGAGGGTCAGGTATTCACTTCTTACTCACTTTAGCTTGTATTTGCGCTCCATTGCTCGTCAACTTACTTTGGCATCGGAGTACCTTGCAGGTACACCCCCCCTCCTCCTTCCTAGAAGATCCAGTCCGAGCAGCCAGCGACGATTCTTCTGATCAGGTACGATCAGATATTAATAATGGATAATATTAGTGAAGGATTAATATTTGGAGAATTTTAGAATTGATATATTGGTTAGTGACTGAGTGGTGGTATAAGTCACAAAGATTAGTTTTACAGCTAGTAAACATAGGAGTTGGTTTATACTAGCAGCAATATTACTTTAGCAAGAAAATAATATCAGTGGAAGTGTATTATCAGTATTGAATATCAGTCCAGGTGTGGATTGGCAATTAACAAGTTTTATTCGAAATAATGTAGTTATTGGTTGTGTGTTGTATTTGGACAGCGAGTGTAATTCCGACGTGAATTACGGTAAACGTTGTTTACGTGTGATCATGAGGATCGTGTACTATACATAATGTTTGATTTAAATATGTATATTGTTTGTTGGTGCATAACATATCATAGCATTGGGACTGCTAGGTGAAAATCTTTGGTAGATGACTGGTAGGTCCGGACTCACTTGTGGAGTTGTGTTGGAGATAATTCGTTTCTCGGTGGAGTGTATGCGAATTATCCAGATTTCTTGGGAATCGGGTTCGATTGAATGAACCGTGTTTTGGTACCACATGCATTTGTGTCAAATCATAGAGTCACATCGCATTATTGTGATTGATTGTTGAATTGTGATTGAATTGATATGTGTGTTATTGATATGTGATAATGTGTGATTGGTGTGAGTACTACTCCTTAGCATGGATTATTCACCGTTATTTATTGAATGTAGTTCTTACCCCTTTCTTTCTTGTTTGTTGTGTCTGTGCTTCTTCGGGAGTACGGATAATTCAGGTACTTAAGCTATACGTGGAGTACGTGTTGCTTGATCGAGTCTTAGGAGTCGCTCTGATACGTAACACAGGAATTTTTGGGAATTTATTTTCAAATGTTATTTTATTGAATTTTGTTACGTGTCGCTTTTAAATTCTAATTTTTGGAGAACCACAAGTTAAGGTGGATTTTATTTATTGGTGGAAAGTGTGCCGAGATTTATTTTAAATAAAAACTATTTCCGCTGTATTATTGATTTTTGTGAGAAACGAATAAATAAAGTATTGAGACTTTAGTTTCTGTTTTATTTGAAAGATGTGACATTCCACTTGTGTTGTATTACTCTGATAATATTATTACTATTTTACCAAAATTTTTAAATTGGGAAAAGTGGGGTGTTACAATTGGTATCAGAGCAGGTCGGTTCAACCGGCCAGATGTAATAGAGTCAGTCCTTAGTTTAGGAGTTGACTTGTGTGTTCTTCTAACTGTATTTTGGATTGTTGGACAGAATGGCAGGAAGGAATGATGCTTTGCTGCTGCACTACAAGCTATGGCACAGTCGGTGCAGAGTAACAACAATCAAAATGTTGGAGATCTGCAGTTTCGCAACTTAGAGAGGTTCCAGAGCAACAAACCGCCTAAGTTTGAAGGTGGTATCATTGATCTAGATAATGCATAGAAATGGCTGAAGGCTATTGAGAAGATCTTCAGGACCATGGGATGAGGATCAGAAGGTATAGTTTGGTACGCACATACTGGAAGGTGAAGCTGAGGACTTGTAGGATAACAGTCGTCAGGTGAAGCTGAGGTTTCATCTAATTTATTCACCAATTTAGGTTTGAGTGCAAGTCATTTGATTAAAACTTCATTACAAGAGTATGGGTTCATTCCTTTAGAGTTTATATTGGGCCATTTTCAATGATGGAGGCATTTGATGAAACTTCGACTTTTGGTCAAAGTCAACCATGGGCTTTTGTCTTGTGATGTTGGGTCAAGATACGGAGAGAAGAGATTTGGGAATTTGAAAAAATAGCACATGGAGAAAAGACTTGAAATTGGAAGTGGAGGAAAAAGAAAGTTGTCACTAGAGGAAATAATGTATTACATGTCAAACTTCATTACAAGTCAAATTCATATCAAATTCCAAGTACTATACAAGAAGAAAATACAAATTCACAACAATTGACTTTTAACTCCTAAGTTTGACCAAATCAGTTTGACTTTCAAGAAAAGTGTTTCAACTTAACAACAAATCCATTCTATACTTGATTCATGTCACTAGCTATGGCCAAGATTCATATTCTATTACGATACTATAATCCGTATAAAATCTACCACAAGCCTATTCCATTCTAGCTTCATTTTGACCTTCATTCTTCCATCAATTCTAGGCTGCCTTGTGTCTACAAATCATCATATCATTCCAGTTCCTTCTTCGAGTTCCAAATTCATGTTCAATCAACACTGCACCATTCAAGAATCAAATAAAAAACAGTCATGAGTAAAAGAAAACATTCAGTCATAGTACCACATCAAACCTTTGGTCCTGCATAATTTATTCACATACCTGCTGCTACTTTCCATACAAACTGAAGCCAAACCGGGTCAGCCCCATACCATACATATTAAACCTGTCAAGCAAAAATATAAACAGCTCATCAACAAGAATCCCTAACCACTCACTTCAGAAAGAGAGAGACTGAAGCATATCCTTTAGGCTGCTCATCAGATAAAAAAAGAAATTCAGCAAACCCTTTTTCACAATTACCAATAACTAACCAAACCACCCATTATTCACAGACCCTGCATAATCCATTAACAGCCATACTTAATAGAAATTCTAACCGCCTAACTACCTCCAACAGAATCTTAACTGTCCAAAACAGAAACTCATAACTAACTTCCAATTCAGCTATAACAACTATCCTAACTGTCAAAAACCAAGGTAACTAACACTAAACCGCCGCTGCCGTCGCCCATTCGTCATTCTCCTCTTGGCAACCAAAAATCTCGTCCTTCTCCTCTTGACAAACCCCCATCTGCCTCATCCCGCGAACTCCTCAAACCAAAAGTCTGAAGAAGATGAAAATTCATGTGATGTGAAGATGTTGTTGATAGAGGCTGATCCGAAGAAGAAGCACATGAAGTTCATACTTCATAACCTTTAAATTCTGAATCTGAATCTAATTATTCAAGTAAGACTCTTTCAACTTCATACTTTCATTATCCATAGTTTTTTTAAAAAAATCATTGATTGTTTGTTTCACTCTAATAGATAGTTTGTTTCCCTCTAATAGATTGTTTGGTTCATTCTAATTTTGTTTTTATTTTAGGGTTTATTTTCTTCCTCATGGAAATTATTAACAGGTAGCTTCTGTTCTTTTTTTTGCTAGCTTCTGATGTTAAAAGGCTTATAATTTTGAGTTTTTAAAGGTTTAAAGCTGAGTTTTTTTTTGCAGGTGTCTTTGAAATTTGGGTTTTTCCATATGGCTCTAATGGTGTTCTTTTTGTGTGGTAAGTAGGAGGTCAGTTGTTGATTAATCCATTTGATCACTTGCTTATTATGGTTAGTTAGCACTAATGTTTGAATAATTTTGGTTTTGTTTGTGCCATTCAACTTTAGACTTTTATGACATTTTGATATCTTTCATGTACTGTTTTGTGTTTTTGAGGTGCTTGAATTATCTTGGGGTTATATATAATGAAAAAGGAAATATTTCAACCTATCCTTTATTTTTTAATATATATGCGTGTAACTCCCCGACATCTTTCACTGTCAAATTTTAGGTATCTTGAGGTACTTCAGATTCTGCAGATTAAGCCTTTGAAGATGTATCTTCCATGTACTGCTTTGTCAAATTTATGACCAACAAGGTACTTGGATTAGCACTTTCTTCTCACCATTTGTGCTCCATTTTCCTTTTCATCCATGTTGATAAGTAGTTTATAAGAAACCATTTGAATTTTCACTAGAAGATTGTACCTTTTTTCCAAGTGAATGATTTGTTCTTAGTTTTTAGTTTTTCAGTGTGTGTTTTATGAACTAATATTAATCTTATGTCTCAATAACTTGCTTACTCGGTTGTATTTTTATAGATCCAGTTTTTTGGTGTGAAGATGGTGTGAAGACGGTTGCAGCCATGTCTGAACTTGTCTGAAAGAATTTGATGGTAAATGTTAGCTGTTTGATTAAATGTCTGAAAGAATTTGATTGAGTTGTTTGTTGAATTGTCTCTGTTCTCTGTAAAATGTTGGTTACAATGATATTGTTTTTGTCTATACGTTTGAAATAATCTATGCTGTATTTACCTTGCTAAACGTAATCAAATTTGCCTAACTATCACTTTTTTTTGTGCAGAAGTTATCATGCAACAAATGAATTTATAATAAAACACAATCTTATTTTGGTATAAAGTAATGCATGTTGCAACAGATTTATTTTTCAGTGGACAAGAAGTTAACAACTGCCAGTAACTAGCAATGTAGGCTAGGTATGTTTTTACTCTGATGGTATAGAATCATACATTTTGATTCCTATAAATACAAACGATATAGGATAAATTCATATATTTTGAATCCTATAAATGCAAGCTACTATTATGTTCTTTATACTAAGGATGATGCTTTTATAGAAAAAATTGAACTTATGTGTAAAATTCTATGTTGGGTGTAATAACTAGAAGCCGCCATTGTTATTTATGTTCAATACTGTTGAGGTAAACATTTCAAATTAAGATTATTTATACATAATATTTATACATAATTATAGATTCTGAAATTTTTAATAAAGATTTTCCATACATAATTTTCATATAACTCATTTAGATGTTATGTTACAGATTGAAAAGTTACAGCATGAGAATCAAGAGTTAGAATTTGTCATAGACATGTATGGCGGGTGATTATCATAAAAGCATGCCACAGTTGCTTTTGAACAAAGGCGTTCTGCCATAAAATTTGAAATAGAGGACTTAGGGTCCAACATGATGCAACTTAATGAAACAAATTGAAAATCAAATCAATTCTATGTTGGGTGTTCTTAGTTCTTATTCTGTCTATTTCGCTGTCTATTTCTCTTTGTATTTGTACTAAACTTTGTATTCTTGGTACAACTTGTGCCATATTTGGTTATCAAATCAATTTATTTTTCTTTTTAAAAATAAATTCTAAGAATACAATATATAATATGTGTTTGGTTTAGTAAAAATGTTTGGTCTTTATAGTATTTGGTTCAGTAAAAAAATTTGGTGTCTGTACTGTTTAGTCGCATGATACTATGCATGAGTATTTTAATAAATGTTATGATGACATACAATTATTAGCAGGATAGAATATGAGTTTCATATTAGATTTTTTAGATTAAAAATGTTTTTAAAATTAAAGATGTTAATATATCTTCTTTGATGTTTAAAAACTAATACAACAATGTTCTATATCACGCTTTTTAACATGTCTTCTACTTTATATAAAAAAATTACTAAAATAAAAATTAGAGTAGATTGATATATTTATTTCTATCATAAAAAATAAATTAATTTTAAAAGTGAGAAAATGATAAAGACGCGAGCCATAGGCTGCATGGGATGAATATATTGTCGGTTCATACTAATTTATTTATTTTTTACGATAAATTAAAATTAACGAGATTTGTTGTGAATTCAATGCCAAGAACAAAGTATAAAACAAGGAAGAAGAGGAACACAATAATTGGTTATAACCGTTATTCTTTTACTTTCTCTTAAAACAAGATTACAAGTTTACAAGAATAACAAATAACCTCTCTCACCCTAAATTAGGATTTGCAGCTTAGCAATGATGAGAGACTAGTATGCTATTTATAATAAAACCTAACATACTAACTAATGGGCTTTTTCAGCAAGGCCCATTACACAAGCCAACTTAATACACAAGCTAACTTAACAAATTAGGGTTTAAACACTAAAACCTAATTTAACATGCTAACAACTCTAGCATCTTCGACATCTGCATGCTAGACCCATCTTCGACTACAGCATGCACACTTCGACACCAGCATGTGAACAATCCTTCGACTTCATGCTTAACTCTGTCGAACTGTCGAACCAAGAAGCTACCCTTCGACCATACTAGAGTTCGATCCAATATCTCACAAATCTCCACCTTGGACCTAACTCTACAACGTCAAGGAACAGACTAGCTTTCTTCATGCAGCTTTATCAACTGCATACAGTAGAAAAACTTGCAACTCGGCAATGTCTTGGTGATCATATCAGCAGCATTGTCTTCAGTCGAAACCTTCAGCACTTGGACTTCTCCACGCTCGATTACTCCTCTGACGAAATGCAGCCTCACATCAATGTGCTTAGTTCGCTCATGATAGGCTGAATTCTTCGACAGGTGTATTGCACTTTGACTATCACATTTAACAGTGATACCTCGACCTTGAAGTTTTAGCTCCTTCGCAAAACCTTCAAGCCACAATGCTTCTTTCACAGCTTCAGTTAGGGCAATATACTCCGCTTCAGTGGTTGATAGAGCAACAACTTTCTGAAGTGTTGCTTTCCAACTAATTGCAGTGCCAAACATAGTGAAAACATATCCAGAAATAGATTTTCTGGAATCCATACAACCTGCATAATCAGAGTCGACATATCCTTCTATTACTGCTTTACTATCTTCACCCAAGGCTCCACCATAAATTAGGACTCTATTCAGAGACCCATTTATGTACCTTAAAATCCACTTCAATGCTTGCCAGTGAGCCTTTCCAGGATTCGCCATGTACCTGCTTACAAGACTTACTGCGTATGCTATGTCGGGTCTAGTACAGACCATAGCATACATCAAAGAACCAACTATATTAGCATATGGGATGCTATTCATATAGGCTCTTTCGACATCAGTACTGGGACACTGATCAATACTCAGCTTGAATTGAGGGTTTGTTGGAGTCACAACTGGCTTCGAATTCGACATACCAAACTTTTCAAGAATCTTCCGTAGATATGCCTCTTGAGATAGACATAACTTCGACTTCTTTCTATCTCTTCGAATGTCAATTCCAAGAATCCTGGAAGCAGCTCCCAAATCCTTCATATCGAACTCCTTATTGAGTTCAGCCTTCACCCTCATCACATCTTCAACATTGTTGCTTGCTATGAGAATATCATCCACATAAAGCAACAAAATAACAAATGAATTACCAGGTCGAAATCTGAAGTAAACGCAGTGGTCGAACTGACTTCTAATGAAACTTATGCGTGCCATGAACTTGTCGAATCTCCTATTCCACTGTCGAGGAGATTGTTTCAGCCCATACAAAGATCTCTTTAACTTGCACACATAATCTTCCTTCCCCTTTTCGACATACCCTTCAGGTTGCCTCATCAGGATCGTTTCATCTAAATCACCATACAAGAACGCAGTCTTCACATCCATTTGTTCCAGTTCAAGGTCGAACTGTGCCACCATGGCAAGCAACATTCGAATGGACCTATGCTTTACAACAGGAGAAAACACATCATTGAAGTCGACACCTTCTTTCTGAGTGAAACCCCTTGCAACTAACCTTGCCTTGTATCTTTTCGACGTCACTCCTTCAATTCCTTCCTTAACTTTGAAAATCCATTTACAGCTGACTAACCTTGCCCCAGCAGGTTTCTTGATCAGTTCCCAAGTGTGATTATCATGAAGAGATTTCATCTCATCATCCATGGCCTTCAGCCATTCAGTCTTATTTCGACTCCTCATAACTTCCTTATAGTCTCTAGGTTCTTCGTCTAGAACCTCACTTGCAGAGATGAAGGCATAAGCTATAAGATCTGCATATCCAAGTCTCTGAGGTGGCTTGATGACTCTTCTCGACCTATCTCTTGACAATAGGTAGTCATCGTCAGTTTCCTCAACTTCAGCATCTTCCGCTTCTTCTTCGACTTCATCTGGGATATGCAATTGAGCATCAACATGCTCCACCTCAACAGGAATCTCTACCTGTTCCAGCTCTTCGTCAGATGTTTCTGTACTTCGACCAACATCATCAGTTTTCTTAAAAGCCATTTCAGTTTCATTGAAAACAACATCTCGACTGGTGATACACCTCCTGTGACCTGGCTCTAGGCACCATAGCCTATAAGCTTTGACTCCTTCTGGGTATCCCATGAACATGCATTTCAGAGCTCTAGGTTCGACCTTGTCTTGCCTAATGTGAGCATAGGCTACGCAGCCAAATACTCTCAGTTTGTCGAGATCTGGTGGATGTCCCGACCAAACTTCTTCAGGTGTCTTCATATCTAACGCTGTCGAAGGACATCTGTTTATCAGATATGTTGCTGTCGAAACAGCCTCAGCCCAGAACACCTTCTTTAAACCGGCACTAGTCAACATGCATCTGACTCTCTCCAAAATAGTTCGATTAAACCTTTCAGCCAAACCATTTTGCTGTGGAGTACCTGCAGTAGTTCTATGCCTTGCAATACCAGAGGCAGCACAAAAACTGTCGAATGCCTCATTGCAAAATTCAAGGCCATTGTCGGTTCTCAACCTCTTGACCTTTCTGCCAGTCTGATTTTCAACCAGAGTCTTCCAACTTTTGAAATTCTCAAAAGTTTCATCCTTAGTCTTCTGGATGAATACCCATAATTTTCTGGAATAATCATCTACTATGGATAGAAAATACCTTGCTCCTGAATGTGATGGACACCTTGCAGGCCCCCAAAGATCAGCATGGATGTAATCAAGGGATCCATGTGTTCTTTGTTTGCCTTTGTTGAACTTCACTCTGCAAGATTTTCCAAGTACACAGGGTTCACAAAACTTCAGCTTTTCGATTTTGTCTCCACCAAGCAGATTTTGTTTCCCTAATTCGACCAGACCCCTTTCACTGACATGGCCCAATCTCATGTGCCAGATTTCTGTTTTCGACAAAGGTTTCGTGGATGCAACATTTGTCGAACCACTTACAACTTCAGCCTCAAGGGTATACAAGCCTTGTTTCTTCACGCCTCTCAAGACTTCCTTCGAACCCTTCATGACTCTTAGGATGCTTTTCTCTCCTTGGAAAACATATCCTTTCTTGTCGAATTCACCAAGAGAAAGCAGATTTCTCTTCAAATCAGGAACATACCTGACTTCAGTCAATAACCTTATTGACTCATCATGGAGCTTGAATCTCACAGATCCAACACCTGCAATCTTGCAAGCCTTGTTGTTTCCCAGCAATACTGATCCACCATCTTGATCACATAATTCCTCGAACAAGTCTTTGTTTGGAGTCATGTGCCAAGTGCAACCTGAATCCATAATCCACTCCTTCTTAGAGTCACTGCTTGAAACCACAAGAACATCAGATGATTCGAAATCATCTTGAACAATGGCAGCGTTGCCATTATCCTTACCTCCATGATATTTCAAGCGTTCAGGGCACACCTTTCTTGTGTGACCCTCCTTCTTACAATGGTAGCATCGAATGCCAGATGCTTCGCCACTGTAAGTCTTCGACTGGCTTTTGCCTTTCTTCTTGTCGAACTTACCATCCTTTCGTAAGAGTTTTCCTTTAACGGCCAAACCTTCGCCAACAGTCGAAGGTTTATGCTCCTTTCGTTCATTCAAGTCCTTAGAGTACAAGGCTGATTGAACTTCTTCAAACGTCAGGGACTCCCTTCCATACAAGAGAGTTTCTTTGAAGTGAGCATGTGATCGAGGCAAAGAACACAATAGTAACAGCGCTTGATCTTCATCATCGATCTTCACATCAATATTTTCAAGATCAAGAATCAGCTTGTTGAACATATCCAACTGCTCAGCCAATACTTTGTCTTCAATCATCTTGAATGAATACAAAGCTTGCTTCAGGTAGAGTCGATTTACCAGCGATTTGGTCATATACAAACTTTCAAGTTTCACCCATAACCCTGATGCCGTCGTCTCCTTTGATACCTGCCGGAGAACCTTATCACCAAGGCTCAACAAAATTGCGCTGTGTGCTTTCTCGATCATATTCTTCTTCTCCGCTGCCGTCAATTCTGCATTCATGGCTGCCTCTCCCTTCAACGCTTCCAAACACCCCTGCTGAACCAGTAGGGCTTTCATCTTCAAGCGCCACAGACCGAAATCATTCACTCCGGTGAACTTTTCAATCTCATACTTTGTTGAAGGCATCTTCTCCACGCTCACCGCACCAATTTGTTGTGAATTCAATGCCAAGAACAAAGTATAAAACAAGGAAGAAGAGGAACACAATAATTGGTTATAACCGTTATTCTTTTACTTTCTCTTAAAACAAGATTACAAGTTTACAAGAATAACAAATAACCTCTCTCACCCTAAATTAGGATTTGCAGCTTAGCAATGATGAGAGACTAGTATGCTATTTATAATAAAACCTAACATACTAACTAATGGGCTTTTTCAGCAAGGCCCATTACACAAGCCAACTTAATACACAAGCTAACTTAACAAATTAGGGTTTAAACACTAAAACCTAATTTAACATGCTAACAACTCTAGCATCTTCGACATCTGCATGCTAGACCCATCTTCGACTACAGCATGCACACTTCGACACCAGCATGTGAACAATCCTTCGACTTCATGCTTAACTCTGTCGAACTGTCGAACCAAGAAGCTACCCTTCGACCATACTAGAGTTCGATCCAATATCTCACAAGATTAATGATAAATAAGAATGTTAATGGCACATTGTATTCATGATAAATATGAATTAATTTATTTTAATTTTATTAAATACAGAAATTAAGATTAAACAATGACTTGATTATATAGTTTTGTATAAATTCGATGTTTCATAAACAACTGTTATTCTTTCCATTAAAATTAAACAATACTTTTTAATTTCATACCTCATAATTAAATATTATAAATTTTATCACTAAAATTCACTATTTTTACGGGCCACTATCACCACAATATATTTTTTATTTTACTCATCAAATTATTTATAAATATTTAACGCTATTAGTGATATTTATAAATATTTATAGTTATTAGACATATTGAACTTATCATGTTGCTGATGAGGTCCATATTTATTTTTAAATTATTTAAATTATTAATGATTTTATAATAACAATTATATATTACCAAACACTAAACCTTATCGAATAATCTAAGACATGAATGAACTTACCTGTGTTGACCTATTTTAAAGTTTTTTTGTGAATCATTATTTTAACTTAGAACCTAATTTTCATACTACTAATATCTTATTAGTAAATTTTTTTTAAGATCGTTAATTTCTATTTTATATATGTAATTTAATAAACTTCTTTACTTTACATTTTTCGTATCATTCATAAAATACTACACCATAAATAATGCACCCGGAAGACAGCACGGGTCTTTGACTAGTACATATTAAACCTGTCAAGCAAAAATATAAACAGCTCATCAACAAGAATCCCTAACCACTCACTTCAGAAAGAGAGAGACTGAAGCATATCCTTTAGGCTGCTCATCAGATAAAAAAAGAAATTCAGCAAACCCTTTTTCACAATTACCAATAACTAACCAAACCACCTATTATTCACAGACCCTGCATAATCCATTAACAGCCATACTTAACAGAAATTCTAACCGCCTAACTACCTTCAACAGAATCTTAACTGTCCAAAGCAGAAACTCATAACTAACTTCCAGCTCAGCTATAACAACTATCCTAACTGTCAAAAACCAAGGTAACTAACACTAACAGAATTTCCTAACAATAACTAAATGCTCACAATCTCACCATTCAATCTCTCCAACTAACTTCTAATCTAACAGTTCAGATCTCTCTATTCCTAATTGGTTGCTGAACCTCTACTTTATATATTCAGAACTTCCCTCCAATTTCGATCTTCTCCACCATTTTTTGTTCTTGACCACTTCTCACCTCTCTTCCATTCTCCTCCACCATCTTTTCAATCATCTTCAGCCATTCACACACATCATAAACTTCAACCTAACTCTCTGCAACCTCACCATCTTCATAGCTTCATCTCCATCACTTTCCCGACTCCATCATCTTCAATCTTTTTCTTTATCCCTTCTTCATCTTCAATCATCCTCTCTACTCTCCATAACCACTCAAGAACAGTTCAGAAATCTTCAATTCTTCCCTCTCTCAAATCATCGATCTTCTTCAATCTTCGACACTTCTTAGCCATGATTTGATTCATCTGTATCACAGCAAGGAACATAACAAGGATCAACGAAAAAGAAGAGATTGATAGAGAAATATAGGAAAGAAAAGGTTGTAACGAGAAAACTCACTATGGAATCTTCATCGGAATTCTTCATCAATCACTCTGCAGAAGCATCACAATTCGCCAATCGTCTTCATCTGTTCGCAACCTAAGCATCAGCCACGCATCGAGTTCAACCGAGAGTCTCTGGCTTCTTTGAATCGATATCCTTATCACTATAACGCTTCTGCTTCATCATCATCATCATCATCGATTTACAACCTCAACATTCATCGCAATAGCTTCGAGCACCAGTATGACCGTATCATCTGCAAACAATAACATCAGCATACGTAAAAAAAAGAGAGAATGAGATTGATGAGAGATAAGAGGACAGAGTCGAGGGTGAGATTCGCGACGGCAGAGAACCTCCGATTGGAGACGAAGAGAACACCGCCGCGGGAGCCTTGAACGAGGGAATTGGGATCGGCGTTTCTCTAAGTAAACCTAATTTCCCTCTTTCATTTATTTTTCTCTTTTTCTAATTAATTGTTTTTTCTTTTAATTTAATTATTTTGAATAGTAATTGAAATCTGAATCAATAATTGTATATGGATCAATGATCTTGGGCCTGTACCGAATCTCTTCTTAACACCCCCTCTGAGCCCATAACATCTTTTTTGGTAACCTGAAAACTCAAACAAAAACCTCTTTCTGGGCCACGCTTTGCACCCCTTGTATCTCTTTATTTTACTAGTTTACTTTAGATTTTTTTCTTTTATATTTTGTTAGTAATAAAAACACAATAAAAATTGCTAATCTTTTTTTAAACTTCAATACTAATTTTTGACATATAAAAATGATCACTAAAAAATATTAGTTTAGGCTAATTCTCTTTTAATTCTTTTTTTGGTTAACTAGAATTCAATTTCCTTCATAAAAACCATATAAAAATAGTAGTATTTTATTTCATTTTTGTACTATATTTTTGACTTGATATTTCGTGCTTATGTGTAATTTTGTACATTGCGCCATTCTCAATTTTTGCTTCTAACGTGACTTTATTTTCATGTCTCTTTAATTCCTAACTTTAGGTAGAAACCATGATAACATTAGGATCTAGAAATTCCCTTTAAACACTTAGGCTAGTGTCATACCCCGAAATTTGCCCATCTCATTTCATCTGAAGGGTATAAGAGATTATAGGTCCTCCAAAAAAAAGTCAACAAGAAATACCTTTTAGGTCAAAGCTCATAACTTGAGCATGGAAGATCGAATCGAGGTGAAACCAAAAGGAGGTTTTAAAGGACTCATCAGGCTTTCTAAAAAGTCCTGGAACATGGTTATATGGCAAAAAGTAAAGGAGATACAATGCGCACAAGTGGGTCGATTTTCAAGACACGCATGAAACCCTAAGTGAACAAAATCAAATTTTTAAGTAGTGGGACTATAATTTTGAATTGTCCACGTGATAATGAGCCCAAGAAGGGTCCAATGGTCTCATATAATTATTCATTTAAATTCAAATAAAAATCAAATAAAATCCTAAAAAATTATTATATGATGATATGTCCTTTTTATTAATTCAAATAAAATCCAAATATGATCCAAAGGCTAAGATTAAACGAAAATGTGCAAGGAATAGCATGAGTTCAAATTTGGAAAGATTTTATACAAATTTTCTTCCAATTTCCATGTGAGTAATGATTTGATTTATTTGCCAAAGATGGAACCCTAAAAGGAGAGATATATATGCTAAAATAATTGAGAGGGAGGGGGGACGAAAAAAAAATAAGGAGGAAACTAGGGTTTCCAAAGGAGAAAAATATTCAAGGACAAGGGAAAATTGTGGTATCCTTCTCTACAAGTATCAAAGCATTTCACACGTTCTAATCGGTCCAGGAGGTCACCAGCAGCCGATTCTACGCATCATTCAAGGCTATTCACGTCCGGAACCACCATACCTATTCTCACGGTTTGAAAATTCTTTTAAAAAACTCAAACTTTTGACTCATGCTATTTTAATTGATTCAATGCATCCATAAGTGTTCATGATGATGTTTGGAGATATTTAGACCCATCGTTTACGAGCTTTTGTGCAGGAATGGTGAAACACCATTGTTAGGGCAAGAAAAAGGAAAGCTTGCGTTCTTGTGGTTACAAGAGGTTTCAATCCAAAACGGTCCCTCTAATAAGACAGTGGGACCTTAAATACGAGGTCTGGATGCTTATGGCTTTTGTCTAACACGAAATCTTTGAGTTATAATTCTTGCAGGTTCTGCTACGAAAAATCTGTGGTTAAAACGAGGCTAGTTCGTAGCAAAATAGTGGCTTTGTTTCGTTTACAGGCTGAACGAAGAAGACAACACAAGTGGCAGCGTCTCATTCGTTGGTCAACGTTCTTGTTCTCTCTCTCACGCGTGTGACGCTCTAGTCGCCAGTCAACAGCGCTCAGACTTCTCTCCCGCTCTGATTGGCTCTACATATGACCATTGCTGCACACACGTTGAATAAAGTTGAGGGAAGAAACACAAAGGCTTGCTCTATTTGATCTAACGGAGGAAACACAACAACAACAAATGACGCGTAGCTTAGATGGTGGCTTCAGCTTGCTGGTAACCCAAGGAACCCACGCTCGAAACTGGCTGGGACCAGGTTGTTTTGTATTTTTCGTTTTTACTACTTTTCCATTATTTTTCTTTTCTTTCCCTTTAATTATTATTATTATTATAAATTAAAAATTAAGAGTAGTTTTTTTAGGTTTACAATTAATCTTTTAGGATTAGTTTTAATTAATATTGGTGATTAGGATTAGGTTTACTAATTAGTTTTTTCATAAATAATTTAGGTTAATTAAACTAATAGTTAATTGATTAATTAGGTCAAATAAATCAGGATTAATTAATTAACAATTTTAATTAGGTTAATTAGATGATTTAATTTAGGTTAATAATTAACTTAATGTAAGATTGATTTAAGTTAATTAGGGTTTGCTCAATCCCGTTGGCCATTGGCCAAAGTATTATGATTAGGGTTTTCTAGCCAACTTAGGTTTTAGCCAAACAAACTTAGAATTTTAATCGCTTCGATTAAATTAATTAATCGCGGTGGGTAATAATCAATCATCAATCGTTTATTTTAATAAAATAAAAATACATATTACTCTGCTAAACGGTTTTAACCAAAGCTAGCATTTTCCCTTTATTAAAATTCATTATTATTTGTAATCAAATCTATTGATTATGAGGGGTAACGATCAAATTAAATTATTTAAAATACATTCATTTGCTATTCGTGATAATCGAATCTATCGATTATAGTGGTTAGCAATCCTCCCTTTAATCCGTTAACCATGGTGATCAAAACTATTGATCATCGCAGCTAACGGTAACATATTAAAATCAGGGTTGTACGCCCAAACACCTAAAACACATCAAACCACAAACCACAGATTTTCATCTCTTCAATACTGCGAAACTACGAAGGTAATTCAAAAATACCTTTTCAAAACTGCGAAACGGTAATTCAAAATACCGTCAACACATTCATATCAAATTCTAAGGCGTACAATCCTGTGCCCGAACTACGTTGACTCTGATTCTCCATAAGGAGATACGTAGGCACTTGGATAACCAAGGCGAGTCCCCCTCCCTAAAATCTCAATTTCCCCCTATTCAATTATTTAGCTATTAAACCTCAATATTTTAGCCATAAACCTTTACCTTAGATTCAAAGCCAATAGGAAAGGGTTGAGGGTGCCTAACACCTTCCCTCGACCTGAATATAATGACTTACCTCGGATCTCTAAACTGCGTAGGGTTTCCTATTCGCCCTTCAGAATAGGTGGCGACTCTAAAACCTTTCATTTTTAGGGCAGGTTGCTACAGCTGGCGACTCTGCTGGGGAAACACTATAATGGTGAATTATTATGCCCCTATAGGTTTTGGCAGGGTTTAGGTTTTTGGCGAAGCATTTAGGTTTTTGGCAAATTTTTTAGGGTTTGGCTAGTTCGCCAATTTTAGGGTTTATTTATTTTTGTAAATATTTAATTTTTATTTTTATTCATTTATTTATTTATTTCACCTTTTACATCAATTAAGTAAATACATGTTTATTTAAATAATATCTGTTTATTTAAATATTTGTTGTGTATTGCATTTTAAATTGTAAGCAGCCGGAGTTCAAGGTTAGTTTTAAAATATTTAAATTTTATTTATTTACTTCCTTTGCAATTCCATTACCGCAATGCTATTTATTTATAGTAGTTTAAATAAATACCTGTTTATTTAAATAATTGCTTTTCATTATAAGCGGCCGGATTTCGAGGTTAGTTTAAATATTTAAATTTTATTTATTTATTTATTTTCCTTTGCAATTTCATTACTGCAATTTAATTAAATATTTATTTAATTGAATATTTTTATTCCTATTACATCTTCTGGGTTATATATAAATTGTTGTTAAAACCTAAGTGTGGGAATTATCTTTAAGACCAGGGGGACTTGAATCGCCTACGAGTCTTATTGATAATTCCACTCAGAGTGGGTTGAATATCCGGAAATATCCAATACGAGGCTTGACTTTGTTGAGGGCAGGACTTGGTATTTGGCTGATCTCTCTGAGAACCTACCCCAAAAATTCGAACCTCATGGATAAAATGAGTTGTTCTAAAATCCAAAGAGACAAAAAGTCTCGGCGGCTACGGACGACCCCATGAGACCTTTTAGAACACTCCCATGGAAAGGGTAGGCTCCCTAGAGCCGCTACGTCGAACCTATGAACCTAGGACTTTTGTGCTTTTGTGCTTGATATATATTTGCAATTTATATGCCACGAATCTATCCGTTTCAATTTTGCAGGTATCCCTACGTGGTCCCTAACCTGTAGGGACTCTAATTTCTAAGACCACGTCTTTCCCACGAAGGACATCACCATCTATGCATTCCCTAACATGTAGGGATTTTATTTTTAAATCCTTGTATCTACAACTACGCGTCCTTCCCACGAGGGACATCTTCGTTTACGCACGTCAATTGGTCTCTCAATGGCCATGAGATATAGTGACTGTCTCGAACGGTCACTCTGTGCTTGCTCCTACGAACCCCCTAGCCAATAGGGATTTTCTTTTACGTCCATGCATTTTTACAACGACGTGTTCTTTCCATGAAGGACATCCTCATTAATGCACGTTGATTGGTCTCGCGATGGCCATGAGAGCTGGTGACTGTCTTGAACGGTCAACCCGTGCTTGCTCCCGCACCCTCTAGCTTGAAGGGTCTTGGATTTCCATCTATACATCTTCAATCCCTAGACTGTAGGGAGTTCACTCCGTCTTATATTATCCTTAGATAGGTTGCGTTCCACATAGAGAACCTTCCCACGAGGGACAACTTCGTAAGTACACGTCGAACGACCTCTCGAAGGTCATGAGACTTGGTGACTGTCCTGAACGGTCATCAGCTGCTACTTTCCGCGTACCCCTTAATCTGAGGGATTCCCATTGGCGTATTATAATCTCAAGTTCGCACGTATGTCACTAGGGTCTAATGTCGTCCCTAAATCCGCATAGACTATCCTTAGGATTATATCTATCGCACGTCCGAATTGCATTACATACAAGGAGTCATAATATACAAAAATAAAGGGGTCCTTTGCATACGCGTGCAGTCGCATTTTCGTGCATTCATACATTTACATTCACATTTGCATTTCTACCTTCACCCGCATCCATACTTACCATGCTAGCCGGTTTCTCGCAACTTTCAAAGAACTAAAAGGATTATCAACTATGGAGAAAGGAGGATAAATTATTGAAAACGATCTCGGCCTTGCTACAAAAAAGAGGAATTCCTTTCACCATGCCTTCCGCATGTCCATGCCTTTTCGCAGCAAGATTATGCCAAGATTATCGTCGAGCAAGGATCAGTTCAACAAAGAAGTTCCCTCATAGATACACTTAAGGGGTACCTAGTCATAAAGGGGTTCATCTACGAACATAGCAAAGTTTACAAGGACGCTCTACGATAGCCTGGGGGTAAGGGTCAGTCTGACTGGGGCAATACCCTAAGCAAAGACGCATAACTATGATGGAGAGAAGGCAACGTGTGATAACTCCACACCAAGGGGGAAAAGGGTCATAGGTCTCCCTATGAATCTACAAATTCTGAAGGTTACGAATGGTGTGATACTATCCTTATGAAAAGCAAAAGAGGTTCAGTCAAAGGAAACTCATGAAGTTCCGATACGACGAAAACCCACCTCTAACAGTTCATTCCCGACAGGTTTGACATGTCCAAGGAGAACTCGAGGTTACCCTTCACTTCTACAAGTTCATCAACTAAGGAGTAAAACAAGGTCAATGGATCTACAAACGAGGTTGTCCCTAGGATCAATAGGTGTTTATCATGCTCAGAATTTCAACCCCTACGATCGCTAAGTGTTGCTCAAGATAAAAAGTTGTACCTTCGGATTAGCAATTCCAATGGGACGACCATGCAGGTTTTGGAGTCAATTCATTTCGCTCACTATTACGACTTTCCAGGTTTTTGGATTATTAACAAACTTAAGGGAGAATGACGAATACAAATAACTAAGTCCAGCTAAACATATGCTTTCAAGGTAAGACCGAGCCGAGGATGTACAGGCATTGTTTCAATTCCCAAACAGTGGAGAAATAAGGATGTTAATCACTCGTTACCCCCTCGAGCCAGGAGTTGGAGTTTGTTTTTACTTTTTCAATTAAACCTTGATTTCAACCAGGGGCAGGGTAGATTTCAATTAATTCAATGATGTATTTTGGTTGTCAAGAGAATCAGTCAATCCAAGCAAGGTTAAAGAAAAGGTTCAAGCATAAGGACCAAGCAAAGCAGAGGTTCAAGCACATCTTCTTCCTCGTATTCATCCAAGAATGAGGAAGTAATGGAGATAGCATTCACAACAATCTTCTTCCTCATTACATCATTCAAGATCGAGGAAGTATCAAAGGCGAAGCTTACAAATCAAAGTCGACATGGCAATAACAAATTTCATATCCAAGGATCAAATCTCAAAGGAGTATTCACAAAAAGGAGAAAAAAGCGCCCGCTAAGTCAAAACAAAAAAAAACAAAAAAAAACAAAAATGACTTAGGCAAAAAAATTAGGGCATCCCGATGGATCAAAGTCAAAGGAATTGGTTCATGCAAAAATAAGGGATAAAAAAAAAACAAAGGCGAAATACAAAGGATAATCTTGTGACTGCTAAACCATCAAAGCTTCACATCAATGCTTGGATCTCTACTAAGGCTTTTGCTTAACATCAAAAACTGAAACAATTCTCTTACATACAAAGCACATCCATTGGATTAGGCGAATTTCTAGGATCTGGAGAACATCAAGGAGAAAGGGGTGGGTTAAATAAATTTTGAGCCTTATATCCATTGTTTCTTAAAACCGTGAACCAGGCCAAGTTACAACATTCAAAAGTCCTAATTGAGGCAAGGTTAACCATGAAAGCATATTAAGAAGGATTTTGTTATACCGACTCCTAAAGTTTGTTAAAACTATTTCTAACCGCTGCGCTTCTTCAAGCATTCATTTCTAATCATCCAGTCCTAAATCATAAAGGACTTCGATTTCAAAACTTGCATGCACATTGCATTGGAGTTACTTCTCAAAGGGTACAACGTCGTATACGAATATACACTTAGCATCGAGGAAATCTCGAAATTGGTTTAATCAAAGGTGATCACTTCTAATAAAGACTCTGGAATAGGGGGAACCACATCTAGGGGGTTCTCCTAAACAGGGGCAAAATTTCAAGGATCACGGGGGCATGTCAAACATGGGAAGAATTTAAATTCAAAAGGGTAAAACACTATGGGTAGCCCTCCATATCCTGGAGATCAAGGGCATACCCTTCAACCTAAACGCTGGAGTACATTGGTACAACGAGGTTATTCCTCGGGGCACTTCCTTCATGGCTTGGAGAACATGGGGATCCTTTCTCCACTAAACATTGGGGTATTGGGTATCAAACCCATAAGATGTGGAGAATCTCCAAAGGTTAAAGGTGTGGAGAACCTCCAAAGGTTAAAGGCGTGGAGTATTTCACAAAATCAAACTGGGGCAAGGCGCACAACAAAAGGGAAAGGCATTCTCGCACTTTACAACATCCGACAAATCTTTCTTCTAACTACGATCCTCAAAAACAGGGATTGGGAAGTCGCGTTAGCACCACACCCCACCTTATCAAACAAACCTGCAACTCCAGCGAGCTATATACGCTTTGGTTATCAACAACCTATCATCGGAGTATCATGCAGATACATATAAATCATGCATTACATACATTGGTTGATACAGTACACCACACTTTTCAGGCGATCTTATTTAAGACGAATTGTCATCCTTTCCAGGAACCTCCCCAAGTAATCTCTTTTGAGACATCTTTCAGCCTTTTCAGGTAATCTTCTCTAAGACAAATCGTACGATCATTTATAGGAATCTTCTCAGGTGGTCTTCTTCAAGATAAATCGTCACCCTTTTCAGGAACCTTTTTAGGTAGTCTTCTTTAAGACAATCCTTTTCTACGAACCTTTTCAGGTAGTCTTCTCTAAGACAATCATCGTCATTTCTAAGAACCTTTTTAGGTAGTTTTCTTTAAGACAAATCCTACGATCCTTTCTAGGAACCTCTTCAGGTAGTCTTCTTCAGGACATTATTTTTCTAAGTACCTTTTTAGGTAGCCTTCTTTAAAACAATTCGTCATCATTTTCAGGAACCTCTTCAGGTGGTCTTCTTTAAGACATTCTACGAACCTTTCTGGGTGGTCTTTTCTAAGACATTCACTATCCTCTCCAAGAACCTCTTTTGGTAGCCTTTGTAAAACATTTTCAGCCTTTTCAGGCAGTCTTCTTTAAGACATTCCTCATTCTTCACTAAGAACCTTTTTCAAGTAGTCATTTTTTAGACAAATTTTCATATCCATTCCAAAAACCTTTTCAGGTAGTTTTACAGAAGACATTACTGTGTTCCACTCATGACATCAACCAAACATACGCATGAGCATAAGCATTACCCGCATACATAAACATTACCAAGCCGGCATAAGCATAGCCGTGGTGTAGGTGCAAATAAGGTTTAAACAAGTTCAATAAGGAGATAAAATCTTGGGGATGATATCAGCACCAGCATCAACATACATACATACGCATTAGCATACGCATATCATCTAGTGCATTTACATACTAACAAAAGCCCAGTTTCCAATCCTCGTGTTGTGAAAGGTGTATTTTTCGACCCACGTGCCGCGAGTTTCCAACCCTCGTGTTGTGAAAGGAGTGTTTCCGACCCTCGTGTCGTGAGTGTCCAACCCTCGTGTTGTGACTGGTTTATTTTCCGACCCACGTGTCGTGAGTTTCCAACCCTCGTGTTGTGATAGGTGTGTATTCCGACCCACGTGTCGTGAGTTTCCAACCCTCGTGTTGTGATAGGTGTGTATTCCGACCCTCGAGTCATGAGTGTCTAAACATATCGTTTCCTTGCCGACCCTCGAGTCGCGAGAATCATCTTCATACATTTACAGGATATCGTCGAGGATTTTACATGGATAAACTTGCTAGCGCTATAGCAAGTGAATCTTTTTCATGCAGGTAAGTTTGCTAGAACTATAGCAAATGGCTCATCTTATGCAGGTACGCTTGTCAAAACCATGGCAGGTAATTCCTTCGATACAGGTAAGTTTGCTAGAACTATAGCAAATAATCCCTAATGGTGCAGGTAAGCTTGTCCGAACAAGGGAAAGTGAGTCCTAATGGTGCAGGTGAGCTTGTCAAAACTATGACAAGTAATCCCTAATGGTGTAGGTGAAATTTGTCCCAACCTAGACAAATGATCCAAATGGTGTAGGAGAAATTTGTCCCAACCAGGGCAAATGATCCAAATGGTGTAGGAGAAATTTGTCCGAACCAGGGCAAATGATCCAAATGGTGTAGGAGAAATTTGTCCGAACCAGGGCGAATGATCCAAATGGTGCAGGTGAGCTTGCGATAACCCTCGCAAATGATCCTAATGGTGCAGGTGAGTTTGCTATAACCCTAGCAAATGATCCTAATGGTGCAGGTAAGTTTTCTATAATCATAGCAAATGATCCTATTAGTGCAAGGATTTATTTTCCCATATCAGGATTTTCTACACGGAGCTATCAATACATTTCAACCACATAGTGGTCATTCTACAATCAAATGAATATCATCAGTCCTTTTTAGGAACCTTTCCAGGCAGTCTTCAGGAGCCTTTCCAGGCAGTATTCTTTAAGACGTATTCCATCCTTTCTAGGAGCTTTTCAGGCAAACAGGGTTTTACAAAGGATTTTACAACAAGGATCTACAAAAGGGTTTCTCAATTGGGTTTCTTATCACGTTAGTCCCTCGGCAGTGATATCTTTCAAAACATCATCAATAACGCGCAAAGGCTTTATCTTTCTTTTCAGAATTACTAACATACTTCAACTAACATAACTAACAATCATGCATCATTCAACTAACATACCTCATTCATACATAGTGTGTATACATACATGGCTCTCATTTATTTTGAGAAGCTCACTGCACCATACATTACATGCATCATCACATTGCATAAAATTGTCTTTTCAGGCCATGCTACAATCAAAGCAAGTGGTTCCTTTCGAAATCATCTGCTTCACATTCTTCAAAAGAGAGGGGTATTTACCTTGGGTGGCATCTTTAAGCCCATATCCCACGAAATATTTCCAACAAAACGCAAATTTCAGGGCATTTCAGTGTCCAATCATCTTCTACCTTTAGATCACGATAGGCAGACGTGCCTATCTGATTCTTCAGGTTTAAGAAGATTGAACAGGGGCAGCTGTCATACCCCGAAATTTGCCCATCTCATTTCATCTGAAGGGTATAAGAGATTATAGGTCCTCCAAAAAAAAGTCAACAAGAAATACCTTTTAGGTCAAAGCTCATAACTTGAGCACGGAAGATCCAATCGAGGTGAAACCAAAAGGAGGTTTTAAAGGACTCATCAGGCTTTCTAAAAAGTCCTGGAACATGGTTATATGGCAAAAAGTAAAGGAGATACAATGCGCACAAGTGGGTCGATTTTCAAGACACGCATGAAACCCTAAGTGAACAAAATCAAATTTTTAAGTAGTGGGACTATAATTTTGAATTGTCCACGTGATAATGAGCCCAAGAAGGGTCCAATGGTCTCATATAATTATTCTTGTTATATTATTATATTTTTATTTGATTTTATTCATTTAAATTCAAATAAAAATCAAATAAAATCCTAAAAAATTATTATATGATGATATGTCCTTTTTATTAATTCAAATAAAATCCAAATATGATCCAAAGGCTAAGATTAAACGAAAATGTGCAAGGAATAGCATGTGTTCAAATTTGGAAAGATTTTATACAAATTTTCTTCCAATTTCCATGTGAGTAATGATTTGATTTATTTGCCAAAGATAGAACCCTAAAAGGAGAGATATATATGCTAAAATAATTGAGAGGGAGGGGGGACGAAAAAAAAATAAGGGGGAAACTAGGGTTTCAAAAGGAGAAAAATATTCAAGTACAAGGGAAAATCGTGGTATCCTTCTCTACAAGTATCAAAGCATTTCACACGTTCTAATCGGTCCAGGAGGTCACCAGCAGCCGATTCCACGCATCATTCAAGGCTATTCACGTCCGGAACCACCATACCTATTCTCACAGTTTGAAAATTCTTTTAAAAAACTCAAACTTTTGACTCATGTTATTTTAATTGATTCAATGCATCCATAAGTGTTCATGATAATGTTTGGAGATATTTAGACCCATCGTTTACGAGCTTTTTGTGACTACAAGATTACACTCAAAGATGTTTTTGATTTATGGCAAACTCAAATGAGCATTCAAACAACAAGGAGGAATTTGATCACTCATGAAAGCACAAGGTGATCCACTATGCATATAAGTCAACTCAACACAAGCTGGACATGAAAAATGCAGAAAATCAGCAGTTAGGTCGACCTACTGTCAACCTAGGTCGACCTAAAATGAAGGAAAATCCATACACCTCTGCTAGGTCGACTCACAGACCATTTAGGTCGACTCAAAATGAAGAAATCTTCATATCAGTCTGTTAGGTCGACCTACATAGCAACTAGGTCGACCTAATCTGAGAAAATGTTCCCAGAACGCACCAGAAGAGGATTCTGGTCGACCTACTCCTTCAACAGGTCGACCTAACTGGGAGCAAAATTCAGCAAGCTCTGTTAGGTCGACCTAAGCACTACAAGTGGTTGACCTAACTGATCAAGAAAGTCCAAAATTCAGTTATTCTTGATTCCAACTGCTATGCATCATATATATTGTGCAAGGGTTAATTATTCAGTAACACCAACGACTGAAAGATACACAAACGCTTCTCATCTTCGTTCTTCATCATCTCCAACACAATTACACATAATCATTCTTGCGTTGCGGGTTAGTGATGAGTTCGATAACGTCCATGGAACGGAATTGAAGATTCCTAGTGGGTGAAGGTTCGTGGGGTTTGTTGGTGAATAAAATCTGCGGGTTTTGTCCTCCACGACGGGTGGTTCTTGGGGGTTTTTATCAAGAGGCGTTCATTGAGGATTCGGCTGAGTGTAACGATTGAGGAACGGGGAGTTCAAGGAATCAAGACACTGCAGAAGGGAATCGAAGTGAAGCTCTTGGATAACCTTGATCTTGCTCAAGATTAAGGGGGAAGAAGATTCAAAGGATCGACATAATTGGTTTATCGTTTATCGCTTTGTTATCTTCTTTGTATATACTACTTTCAACATTAATGAAAGATTACCCAATTTCAATTTGGAATTGGGGGCAGACGTAGTCGTAGCGAGGACGATCGACGAACTGCCTAAACAAATATCGTGTTCTTATCGCTTTTACTTTCTCTTTTACCTTCTGTTCATAATTGGTTATAAGTGCAAAATTGATCAACGATTCGAGTGTTAAAATTGTGAATTAAAGTTCTGCACAAACATCACAATTTACCACAACTTGAATCACTATCAATTTGAACGTATCACCAAGTGTTTGTGTTTTTGCTTAATCCAATCTTACTGCATTGCAAATCAAAGTTGTCAATCTAGAAGTTAATTGGATTTCAGTTGTTAAACGTATTGGTTAGCTATCATATTACTTCACCATCAAATTCCACTTACGTTTTGGTTTTGAAACACATACGACCTTTGCAATAGCGGTCCAGAATAGACGCAAGTCGATTCAGAACCGCTTTCGCTCGAGTCTGTAGAAAAATCTGTAAAAACTTAGTGAGATCTATTCACCCCCCCTCTAGATCTATAGGCCAGCGTCTAACAAGTGGCATCAAGAGCTCTGGTTTATTCCGTGCTACGTGAAACACTTATTGGAAAGATGGCTTCTGGACCTAAAGGGGCTCATAATAGAGCTCCAGTTTTCAACGGAGAAAACTACGGCTATTGGAAGGATTGTATGTGTGTCCATATCAATGCAATTGATAGGAACATCTGGACAGCTATTGTCAATGGTCCATTTCAGATCACTATGACAAATGCAGCTGGTGCAGTTGTTCCAAAACCAGAAGATACTTGGAATGCTGAAGATGAAAAGAAATATGCATACGATTGGAAAGCGAGAAACATTCTAATCTCAGCTCTAGGAGTTGATGAATACTATCGCGTTTCCCATTGTAGATCAGCTAAAGCTATGTGGGACACATTGCAAGTTGCCCACGAGGGAACGGATGATGTAAAACTAGCTAGGATCAATACGTTAACTCAAGAGTTCAAACTTTTCCACATGGAAGATGGTGAAACCATCGAAAGCATGCAGAAAAGATTCGTTCACCTGAAAAATCGATTAAATTCTCTTGATAGACCTGTTTCCAATGCAGTTGCTACTAACAAAATCTTAAGGTGTTTGAACAGGGAATGGCAGCCCAAAGTTACAGCAATTAAGGAAGCAAATGATCTAAACACTTTAGACATTACCACTCTTTTTGGTAAACTAGAGGAACATGAACAGCATCTTAAATGCCTTGACATGCATGAGAAGAGGACAAAGAAAGAAAAGAACATGGAGAAAGAGGTAGAGAAGAAGTCAATAGCTCTAAAAGCTTCGAGCTCCAAGACCTCAAAACGAGAGCCAAAGGATAGTGACACAAGTGATGACGAAGACTCCGATGATGAGGAAATGGGACTGTTTGTGCGAAGATACAACAAATATCTAAAGAAAAATGGAGCAAAACATTCCGACAAAGGATTGATCAACTATAGAAAACAATCAAACATGTTCAAACAAGATGACGACAACAAAGGAAAGATCAAAGGTCTTTGCTTCAATTGTGGGAAAGCCGGTCACTACAAACCGGATTGTCCATACCTTAAGAAAGAAAGGGAGAAGAACCAAAGCAAAGGTCATAACAAATCTAAAAGAGCTTACATAGCATGGGAAAGTGATTCATCTAGTGAAAACTCGTCAAGCGATGAAGAAGAATCAGCAAACCTATGTTTCATGGCTCATCAAAACAAGAAAAAGAAAGCTGAAAAGTGTCTTGACATTGCCGAAAGGTTGTGGTTCCTTGATAGCGGATGTTCAAGACACATGACTGGAGACCTATCTCTTTTCGTTGAGTTTCAAGCAAAGAAAAAGGGGTATGTCACCTATGGAGATAACAATCGGGGAGCCATACTTGGTAAAGGAAGTGTAGGTAACCCTTCTACCACTACTATAACTGATGTGCTGCTAGTAGAAGGTCTTAAACATAATCTTTTAAGTATAAGTCAATTGTGCGACAAAGATTTTAAAGTAATGTTTACAAATTCTGGATGCACAATAGAACATACTAAGAAAAGAGACATTATGTTTAAGGGCTTAAGAGTAAACAACATCTACATGCTAAACTTGGATGAGGTATCTAAGTCTAGTACCAAATGTCTAGTTGCTCTAGGCGATGACTCATGGCTTTGGCATAGACGTCTCGCCCACATAAATTTTGACTTACTAAATAAAGTTGTCTCAAAAGATTTAGTAATCGGCTTACCCAAAATGAAGTTTTCAAAAGATCATCCATGTGATGCTTGTCAAAAGGGAAAGCAAACAAAAACCTCTTTTAAATCAAAGAACGTGGTTTCAACATCACGCCCTCTTGAACTACTTCACATGGATCTCTTTGGCCCTTCAAGGACTAAAAGCATAGGTGGAAACACCTATGGTTTTGTCATTGTCGATGATTACTCGAGATTTTGTTGGACAATCTTTTTACCTAGTAAGGATCAAACTTTTTCAGCCTTTACTCAATTTGCTAGATTATGTCAAAACAAAATGAACAACAAAATAGTTGCAATTCGAAGTGATCACGGTGGAGAATTTGAAAACATTTCTTTTGAAAAATACTGTGATAAACATGGAATTGAGCATAACTTTTCAGCTCCTAGAACACCTCAACAAAACGGAGTAGTTGAACGTAAAAATCGTGTTCTAGAGGAGCTGGCAAGAACAATGCTGAATGAGGGTAATCTACCAAAGTATTTCTGGGCTGACGCGATTAGTACAGCATGTTATGTTTTGAATAGGATAACAATACGTCCTATACTGAACAAAACTCCCTATGAATAACTAAAGGGTAGAAAACCAAATGTATCTCATCTCCCTGTATTCGGTTGCAAGTGTTTTGTTTTGAACAATGGTAAGGATAATCTTGGCAAATTCGACGCTAAAGCTGATGAGGGCATATTCCTTGGTTACTCACAATCTAGCAAAGCATATCGAATATATAATAAGAGATTACTTATAGTAGAAGAGTCAGTACACGTTTCTTTTGATGAATCTTATGCAAAATATGTCGAGAAAGGTCTTTCATTTAATGATGCAGGTCCATCCACTGAAGACATTGTCAAGGATAAGGAAGATGAAGATGAAAGTGTTGTAAAGAAAGATGCTGAGAGAGAGAAAGATGAGTCTCACAATGAAAATGAAAAAGAAAGCATCTCAAACAATGAAGAGCTTCCAAAGGCCTGGACAAACGTGAAAGACCATCCAATTGATAATATAATAGGAGACATCTCAAGGGGCGTTACAACACGCTCAAAGATAAGTAACTTCTGCCATCATTTTGCTTTTGTTTCACAAGTTGAGCCGAAAAACGCTAAGGATGCATTACTTGATGAGCATTGGCTAATGGCCATGCAAGAAGAATTAAACCAATTTAAACGGAATGATGTTTGGGACTTAGTCCCTCATCCGGGAGATCATCAAGTAATAGGCACTAGATGGGTTTTTCGTAACAAACTTGATGAAAACGGTGTTATTACTAGAAACAAAGCTAGATTAGTTGCCCAAGGTTACAATCAAGAGGAAGGTATTGATTATGAAGAGACATATGCTCCTGTAGCACGTCTCGAAGCTATTCGCCTCTTACTTGCTTATGCTTGTTCTAAAGACTTCAAACTATTCCAAATGGATGTTAAGAGTGCCTTTCTAAATGGCTATATAAATGAAGAAGTCTATGTTGCTCAGCCACCCGGCTTTGAGAATTACATGTATCCGACTCATGTTTATAAGCTGAAACGTGCTCTATACGGTCTTAAACAAGCCCCTCGGGCTTGGTACGAACGTTTGAGCAAATTTCTCCTTAGTCAAGGGTACTCTAGAGGTAAAGTTGATACTACTCTCTTTATTAAAAGAAAAGATAAGGATATTCTCTTAGTCCAAATTTATGTAGATGATATTATATTTGGATCCACTAATGCAAAACTTGTCAAAGACTTTTCTAAGCTTATGCATAGTGAATTTGAGATGAGTCTCATGGGTGAGCTAAATTTCTTCCTTGGCCTACAAATCAAGCAACTCAGTCATGGAACGTTTGTGAATCAAACTAAATATTGTACGGAGCTGCTCAAAAGATTTGGAATGAGTGAAGCAAAGGAAATTGACACACCTATGGCAACAAATACAAATCTAGACAAAGATGAGAAAGGTAAAGAGGTTGACGTGAAATTATACCGAGGTATGATAGGTTCACTATTGTATCTTACTGCCTCAAGACCAGACATCATGTTTAGTGTGTGTATGTGTGCAAGATATCAATCTTGTCCAAAAGAATCTCACTTGAAAGCTGTCAAAAGAATTCTGCGATACTTACGTGGAACTACTACATATGGCCTATGGTATCCAAAAGGAAATGAGTGTCATTTGGTAGGATTCTCCGATTCAGATTTTGCTGGCTGCAAATCCGATAGAAAAAGCACTAGTGGAACGTGTCATCTATTCTCAAACTCATTAATAAGTTGGCATAGTAAGAAACAAGTATCGGTTGCATTATCCACTGCTGAGGCAGAATATGTAGCTGCTGGAAGCTGCTGTGCACAAATATTATGGCTCAAGCAACAACTTCTTGACTTTGGTATTAAGCTTGATCACATACCTATCATGTGCGACAACACAAGCGCCATAAACTTGAGTAAAAATCCTGTCTTACACTCACGTACCAAACACATTGAAATAAGGCATCACTTTCTACGAGATCATGTAGAGAAAGGAGATGTTACTTTTGAACATGTAGAAAGCAAGAAGCAACTAGCTGACATCTTCACCAAACCGCTAGCAACGAAGCAATATTTCAACATTCGTAGGGAATTAGGGATACTCGATATCTCTAATTTGGGTTAATTACGTTTGTTTTCTCTTAATATTATTTCTTTACCTTATGTATATATCTATTTGTCTTGCTAACATCCTTTTTAGCATAAAGGTGGTTCATCATCAAGCCAGGCGTCATATTGAAAAAGCGGTAACGTAATTGTTGTTCACTTCCAAAAATATTATTGATACTATAATATGCTATCAATTAACATGCTTATAGTGACCTCATGCATAAAAACTGCTCCTGCTCACATATGTGTCTCATTCTACCATTAACTACCTTTTACCTACTACACTATACATGCTAGCATTATTATCTATGGTGCTCTTGTTATTCTTCTATTCTCCTGTTTCTCTTTTTGATGTTGTCAAAGGGGGAGATAAATACAATAGATGCTGAGTGTACGGGGGAGCTTTGTGAAGAGACTTCTTGGTTGAGAGATAGATGTTGGATGTACGGGGGAGCCTTGTTGAGTCTTCATCACTTACTACCAAAGCTTTTGAGTATTGGTTTGCCATCATCAAAAAGGGGGAGTTTGTGACTACAAGATTACACTCAAAGATGTTTTTGATTTATGGCAAACTCAAATGAGCATTCAAACAACAAGGAGGAATTTGATCACTCATGAAAGCACAAGGTGATCCACTATGCATATAAGTCAACTCAACACAAGCTGGACATGAAAAATGCAGAAAATCAGCAGTTAGGTCGACCTACTGTCAACCTAGGTCGACCTAAAATGAAGGAAAATCCATACACCTCTGCTAGGTCGACTCACAGACCATTTAGGTCGACTCAAAATGAAGAAATCTTCATATCAGTCTGTTAGGTCGACCTACATAGCAACTAGGTCGACCTAATCTGAGAAAATGTTCCCAGAACGCACCAGAAGAGGATTCTGGTCGACCTACTCCTTCAACAGGTCGACCTAACTGGGAGCAAAATTCAGCAAGCTCTGTTAGGTCGACCTAAGCACTACAAGTGGTCGACCTAACTGATCAAGAAAGTCCAAAATTCAGTTATTCTTGATTCCAACTGCTATGCATCATATATATTGTGCAAGGGTTAATTATTCAGTAACACCAACGACTGAAAGATACACAAACGCTTCTCATCTTCGTTCTTCATCATCTCCAACACAATTACACATAATCATTCTTGCGTTGCGGGTTAGTGATGAGTTCGATAACGTCCATGGAACGGAATTGAAGATTCCTAGTGGGTGAAGGTTCGTGGGGTTTGTTGGTGAATAAAATCTGCGGGTTTTGTCCTCCACGACGGGTGGTTCTTGGGGGTTTTTATCAAGAGGCGTTCATTGAGGATTCGGCTGAGTGTAACGATTGAGGAACGGGGAGTTCAAGGAATCAAGACACTGCAGAAGGGAATCGAAGTGAAGCTCTTGGATAACCTTGATCTTGCTCAAGATTAAGGGGGAAGAAGATTCAAAGGATCGACATAATTGGTTTATCGTTTATCGCTTTGTTATCTTCTTTGTATATACTACTTTCAACATTAATGAAAGATTACCCAATTTCAATTTGGAATTGGGGGCAGACGTAGTCGTAGCGAGGACGATCGACGAACTGCCTAAACAAATATCGTGTTCTTATCGCTTTTACTTTCTCTTTTACCTTCTGTTCATAATTGGTTATAAGTGCAAAATTGATCAACGATTCGAGTGTTAAAATTGTGAATTAAAGTTCTGCACAAACATCACAATTTACCACAACTTGAATCACTATCAATTTGAACGTATCACCAAGTGTTTGTGTTTTTGCTTAATCCAATCTTACTGCATTGCAAATCAAAGTTGTCAATCTAGAAGTTAATTGGATTTCAGTTGTTAAACGTATTGGTTAGCTATCATATTACTTCACCATCAAATTCCACTTACGTTTTGGTTTTGAAACACATACGACCTTTGCAATAGCGGTCCAGAATAGACGCAAGTCGATTCAGAACCGCTTTCGCTCGAGTCTGTAGAAAAATCTGTAAAAACTTAGTGAGATCTATTCACCCCCCCTCTAGATCTATAGGCCAGCGTCTAACACTTTTGTGCAGGAATGGTGAAACGCCATTGTTAGGGCAAGAAAAAGGAAAGCTTGCGTTCTTGTGGTTACAAGAGGTTTCAATCCAAAACGGTCCCTCTAATAAGACCGTGGGACCTTAAATACGAGGTCTGGATGCTTATGGCTTTTGTCTAACACGAAATCTTTGAGTTTTAATTCTTGCAGGTTCTGCTACGAAAAATCCGTGGTTAAAACGAGGCTAGTTCGTAGCAAAATAGTGGCTTTGTTTCGTTTACAGGCTGAACGAAGAAGACAACACAAGTGGCAGCGTCTCATTCGTTGGTCAACGTTCTTGTTCTCTCTCTCACGCGTGTGACGCTCTAGTTCGCCAGTCAACAGCGCTCAGACTTCTCTCCCACTCTGATTGGCTCTGCATATGACCATTGGGGCCCACACGTTGAATAAAGTTGAGGGAAGAAACACAAAGGCTTACTCTATTTGATCTAACGGAGGAAACACAACAACAACAACAAATGACGCGTAGCTTAGATGGTGGCTTCAGGTTGCTGGTAACCCAAGGATCCCCTGCTCGAAACTGGCTGGGACCAGGTTGTTTTGTATTTTTCGTTTTTACTACTTTTCCATTATTTTTCTTTTCTTTCGCTTTAATTATTATTATTATTATTATAAATTAAAAATTAAGAGTAGTTTTTTTAGGTTTACAATTAATCTTTTAGGATTAGTTTTAATTAATATTGGTGATTAGGATTAGGTTTACTAATTAGTTTTTTCATAAATAATTTAGGTTAATTAAACTAATAGTTAATTGATTAATTAGGTCAAATAAATCAGGATTAATTAATTAAAAATTTTAATTAGGTTAATTAGATTATTTAATTTAGGTTAATAATTAACTTAATGTAAGATTGATTTAAGTTAATTAGGGTTTGCTCAATCCCGTTGGCCATTGGGCAAAGTATTAGGATTAGGGTTTTCTAGCCAACTTAGGTTTTAGCCAAACAAACTTAGAATTTTATTCGCTTCGATTAAATTAATTAATCGCGGTGGGTAATAATCAATCATCAACAGTTTATTTTAATAAAATAAAAATACATATTACTCTGCTAAACGGTTTTAACCAAAGCTAGCATTTTCCCTTTATTAAAATTCGTTATTATTTGTAATCAAATCTATTGATTATGAGGGGTAACGATCAAATTAAATTATTTAAAATACATTCATTTGCTATTCGTGATAATCGAATCTATCGATTATAGTGGTTAGCAATCCTCCCTTTAATCCGTTAACCATGGTGATCAAAACTATTGATCATCGCAGCTAACGGTAACATATTAAAATCAGGGTTGTACGCCCAAACACTTAAAACACATCAAACCACAAACCACAGATTTTCATCTCTTCAATACTGCGAAACTACGAAGGTAATTCAAAATACCTTTTCAAAACTGCGAAACGGTAATTCAAAATACCGTCAACACATTCATATCAAATTCTAAGGCGTACAATCCTGTGCCCGAACTACGTTGACTCTGATTCTCCATAAGGAGATACGTAGGCACTTGGATAACCAAGGCGAGTCCCCCTCCCTAAAATCTCAATTTTCCCCTATTCAATTCTTTAGCTATTAAACCTCAATATTTTAGCCATAAACCTTTACCTTAGATTCAAAGCCAATAGGAAAGGGTTGAGGGTGCCTAACACCTTCCCCCGACCTGAATATAATAACTTACCTCGAATCTCTAAACTGCGTAGGGTTTCCTATTCTTCCTTCAGAATAGGTGGCGACTCTAAAACCTTTCATTTTTAGGGCAGGTTGCTACAGCTAGTTACTTCATTTTAGGCTAGTTTGCTTTTCCTTTTTCTTTTCGACTTTAAAACATTTAATAAAGGAAGAGGCGGATCACACTTTTCTAATAGTGGGAGAGAAATGAGTGGGATTTATTCCCTAATCTGTTTCTCAATCACTTAGTGAGAGAGAAATGAGTGGGATTCATTCCCTAATCTGTTTCTCAATCACTATATAATGGGAGAGAAATGAGTGGGATTCATTCCCTAATCTGCTTCTCTACCATTATACACTCTTATGTGATTCAACTCGCAGATTAATTCCCCTTAAAAATCACCGATCAAAAACATCTAATAAAGGCTCAGACCTAAACAAAGTAATGAAGTGGTGCGAAGCCTTGTATTGGGTTTTGTTCATCATAAAGTTACATAAAAAACACAAACCAACCTTCTCTCTTCTCTCTCTTGCCTTCAGGGCGTTCTTTCCTTTAATCAGACATGTTGCTTCCTTTCAATTGCAGACAGGTAATGCATAAGACTCCACTCAACGAGCTGCTATCCTAATGCTAGAATGTGAATGTAACTTCGTCCACTAAAAAACACAAAACAAACTAAAAATTTTGAGCCGAACTACGGCGCCTTGATTCCTGAAAAGGATACGTAGGCATTGGGTCGCGGGGCCTAAGCGAGCACAACTATTTATAAACCTTATTTTCCCCGTGTTTCATTTTCTTTCATTTTCATGCATTCCCTTAGTGATTAAGCTTTAGATTTATACACCCTTAGAATAGAACAAACATAGGTGGATACCATCGAGTACGATGGGCGTGAGGGGTGCTAGCACCTTCCCCTTGCGTAACCGACTCCCGTACCCTACCTTTGGTCGCAAGACCTTCTCTTATCCTTTCTTCATTCTAGGTTTTATGATATTCCTTTCCCTCTTTAGGATAAATATATTGGTGGCGACTTTGTTCACATTTTACGAGCGTGCGACAGCTGGCGACTCTACTGGGGACCCTAGCTTTTGTTTGTTTTCTTTTCTTTGGGTGTTTATTTATTGCTTTATTGCTTTATTGCTTTATTGCTTTATTGCTTTATATCTTTATGCCTTGCATTTTATTTTCCTATACTATGGATTATTATTATGCCGTTCTGTTGGGATGGGATGTTACTGATTCGAGGTAAAAGGCCCAATACCCAGGCCAGAGTGATACTTAGGCTACCTAGGATAGAGTGGATAGTCATGACGCCAACAGAATGTCAGGTTCTATTGATTGCAATCATGAGACCCACGACCAGTTGAGGTTCAAATGGGATACCATTGTTGGCATGTATTTGCAACAATGATGGTGTCTCAGGAGAACTATTAACGCTGGTAACCTTTTGACCTACCTTATACTAGATCCTACCTGTGAGAGGGGTTGGGAAATTTTGTTTTGCAGGAAAACATGCCTCCATCCTACCCCATGCCATTCAGACTATCTATCATAATCAACGTCGAATCTCTGAAACTGGAAGGGTCGACCTTACGTGACTTATGCAAAGGTTATCTATCATAATCAACGTCTAACCTCTGAATCTGGAGGGTTCAACCATCTTTGACTTATGCACAAGCTATTTATTCAGAAAGCAACGTCGAACCTCTGAATTTGGAGGGTTCAACCATCTTTGACTTATGCACCGCCTATTTATCAAGAAAGCAACATTGAACCTCTAAATCTAGAGGATTCGACCATATCTTATTGACCATGAGAAGTTATTATCACAAGAGGCCTTGATCCTTGATCCTGATTCCTACTGCATTTGCATCATCATTAACATTTTTGCATTCATGCATGTGCATCCATGGTTACCAAGACTCTTACCACTCTTCCTCTCCATCAGATCATACAAGACAATTCCTCGACACCAATATTTGACAAGAGCTCATAGACGAAGAATCATGGGGGATTATGAACAAGATCAAGCTACTATCAAAGAACCCCATGCCTCCTCATGGGGGCACCTTCCACCACCGGAGCCTAAAAGACTTTGTGTTTGTCAAAGAACATTTCATTTGCATCAGAATAAGGCCAAGCCTGCCATTATATAGATTTCTCTAGTATTTTCAATTGTACTATTTTCGTTGTTATCAAGTACTTCTTATTGTAAGAAACTCATTCTGTTTGAATAAATAAAATAATGCAATATATATGTTTTTCTCAAATCATTTCATTTTTGTCATTATGTTCATTGATATTCAACTCATTTGTCTTAAGCAACTAAAAAAAGGAGAGTGATGAAAATCAAACACACATGAATCACTAATTGTATGATTTTGGAACCAAGATCCTATTGACGATGTACAGGCATTGTTTCAATTCCTAAACACCAGAGTTATAAGGGAGTGAAACCTTCGTCAACCCCTTTGAGCCTAAGGAGTAGTAGTCTCTTTTCAAAAAATACAAAACCCTCAATCTTAACCAAGGCATGGTAGTCTTCAGTTAGTGCGACCGAGCGCTCAACTTTCAGGTATTCCATCAGAGGATTGATCATATCTCAGATCTCACAACAAAAGAAGAAGAGCACAATCCACAATGGATGTCTCTCATTCACTGAGAAGAAGGCAGTCGCTACCTTTTCTACAAGTCATACACAAAAGCCATAGAACTTGTTTCCGAACGAGACAACAAATGAAAAGAAAGTTATGAATCATGATAAAAAGAAAGAAACAATAGCCCGCTAAGTCAAAAGAAAAAAAAACTTTGAATCAAATGACTTAGGCAAAAATTAGGGCATATCCCGCTGGACAACGAAAACCAAAATCAAAAAAAAACTTTTTTGTCCAGGCAAATATTAGGGAAGCAAAAAGCAAAGAAAAAATCCTCCAAGGGACAAGTTATTATGATCATCAACAAAAAGCACCAAACGGTGATTGCCACCTCCATCAAAGCCACAAAGGATCCTCATCCATCACAATCCTTCCTGAAGGGCGAATGCTTGTGTCAAACCGACTGAACGTAGGACTCGAGAACATCACAAAGAATGGGTGGGTTAAGTAGAACTTGAGCATTTATCCTTTGCTTCTTAAACCGTGAACCCGACCACGTTACATCCCTAAAAAGTCCTAATTGAAGCAGGGTTCGTTCCGAAAGCATACAAACTGTAAAATCATGTCAAACTGACTCCTAATGTTGTTGTGTCACGTATGTTAGTATCAGTACAACATTTTGACAAATAAAAACTTTTCTTTGAGATTAACATGTGCATTGCATCCTCATTATCTCTTTCAAAACAAAATCATCTCTAATCTGAAAGTAAGTACTTGATACCAAGGAAAGTTCAACATTGAAATTCCATCGAGTAACCTTACAATGGCAAAGGTTGGTCAGTCACTGAGCAAATATCTGAAGCATCCATTTGGTGGAAGAGTTCCTTTCAATCTGGGGCATTCATTCCATGATCAACACTGGGGCAGATCATTGCAAATCTCCATGATTCAAGCATTATCAAAGTCCTACATCAAAAGATCATACAAGTTGGGGCAAGCTAGTAACAATTCATCTCTTCATCTTCAATCAAGTGTCAGATATCAAGACAAGTGTCGAGGAGTCAAGCTAAACACCTCACCTTCACAAGGGCTATCCTTCAAGCTATGACCTTTCCACAAAGGCATCCCCCATCCACTCCTTATATCTTGGAAACAATCATTACACTCATAATCATACAATCATCATGCATATCATTGCATTCTCATTATTATTTTTCCCACATGATCCAATCATCGATAAAGCAGGGGCATCCACCTCATCTTGAATCAAGCAGAGTTCTGAACTCCATCCAATCTATTCCCTACACAAAGTAGAAACCATGATCAATCAGTACACTGCATGTATAACTCATCACATTGCATCTCCAGAAGTGCATTAAATAAATCAAATATTTGCATGCGAAGCATAAGCCAAGTTACTCATCAAATAAGGTCCCTACAAGCAATTAATTGATATTCCACTGGATCACTCAGAGTTACCATTGTGGTGTCATCCCCCAAAGTCAATCATGTTCATCTTTCTTCAAACCAGAGCTGATGTTTTGTGTTCAACCTAGAGTTGATCTTCCTTTCATCTTTTAACCCCGAGTTAATTACACGTTCCCACTCAACCCAGAGTTGACGGTTATTTCCTTTAATCTCTCTTTCCCACTCAACCCAGAGTTGACGGTTATCTTCTTTCTTTCCCACTCAACCCAGAGTTGACGGTTATCCTTTGTTCAATCTAGAATTGATTGTTTCCCTTTCCCACTCAACCCAGAGTTGACGGTCATCTTCTTTATCTCCCACTTAACCCAGAGTTGACGGTTATTTTTTACTCAATCCAGAATTGATTCCTTTTCCCACTCAACCCAAAGTTGACGGTCACCTTTTATCCAAAATTGATTCCTTTTCCCACTCAACCCAGAGTTGACGGTCACCTTTTATCCAAAATTGATTATTCCCACTCAACCCAGAGTTGACGGTCACCTTTTGTTCGTCCCGCTCAACCCAGAGTTGACGGTTATCTTCTTTTTTTCCCACTCAAACCAGAGTTGACGGTTATCTTCTTTCTTCCCCACTTAACCCAGAGTTGACGGTCATCTTTTCTCCTTTCCCACTCAACCCAGAGTTGACGGTTGTTTCCACTTGTTCACTTTCCCCTCTCAACCCAGAGTTGGCGGTCATCCTTTATTCAATCCAAAATTGACTTCTCCTTTTTCCCACTCAACCTAGAGTTGACGGTTACCTTTTGTCTTTTCCCACTCAACCAAGAGTTGACGGTTATCTTTTCTTCTTTCCCCACTCAACCCAGAGTTGACGGTTAACTTTTATCCTTTTCCCACTCAACCCAGAGTTGACGGTTATCTTTTGTCTTTTCCCACTCAACCCAGAGTTGACGGTTGTCTTTTCTCTTTGCCCACTCAACCCAGAGTTGACGGTTATCTTTTCTCTTTTCCACTCAACCCAGAGTTGACGGTTATCTTCTTTCTTTCCCATTCAACCCAGAGTTGACGGTTATTCCTAATTGATCATCTTTCCTCTTTCAACCCAGAGTTGAATTACCTTCTCTAAACCCAGGGTTGATGTCTACCCATTGTCTTCAACCCAAAGTTGATTTTCTTTTCTTCAACCCAGAGTTGATACCCATATCTTGTCCCATTAATACCGATTTCCCTTTCTACTCTCAATCCAGAATTGATGTTCACCTCTTGTCCAACTCCGAGTTGACTTCTCTCTCTCTTCAACCCAGAGTTGATGTTTATTTCATTTCTAACCCAGAGTTAATTTTTTCAGTCCAGAGTTGATACATTCTTCCCCAGTGGAATTAACATCCTTTATCCCCAGGAGATCCCATCTTTCATAAGGAAAATTTTCAGGTTCTCTTGGTATTTAATCTTCTTCTACCTTGAATGATCGAAAGGCTAGCGCCAATCTCACCTTTAGATTTAAGAAGATTAAATAGGGGCAGCTGTTGCACCCCAAAATTTGCCCATCTAATTATATTTCTAATTGGCTTAAGCATTTCGTTCATCGATATATTCTCATTAGGGCATTAACATAACTCACGCATCGTTAATCAATAAAATTGGCATTGGGATCAAGGATCTCGAATTATTGAGGTTTCATCTGATTTATTCACCAATTTAGGTTTGAGTACAAGTCATTTGCTTAAAACTTCATTACAAGAGTATGGGTTCATTCCTTTAGAGTTTATATTGGGCCATTTTCAATGATGGAGGCATTTGATGAAACTTCGACTTTTGGTCAAAGTCAACAATGGGCTTCTGTCTTGTGATGTTCGGTCAAGATACGGAGAGAAGAGATTTGGGAATTTGAAAAAATAGCACATGGAGAAAAGACTTGAAATTGGAAGTGGAGGAAAAAGAAAGTTGTCACTAGAGGAAATAATGTATTACATGTCAAACTTCATTACAAGTCAAATTCATATCAAATTACAAGTACTATACAAGAAGAAAATACAAATTCACAACAATTGACTTTTAACTCCTAAGTTTGACCAAATCAATTTGACTTTCAAGAAAAGTGTTTCAACTTAACAACAAATCCATTCTATACTTGATTCATGTCACTAGCTATGGCCAAGATTCACATTCTATTACGATACTATAATCCGTATAAAATCTACCACAAGCCTATTCCACTCTAGCTTCATTTTGACCTTCGTTCTTCCATCAATTCTAGGTTGCCTTGTGTCTACACATCATCATGTCATTCCAGGTCCTTCTTCGAGTTCCAAATTCATGTTCAATCAACACTGCACCATTCAAGAATCAAATAAAAAAACAGTCATGAGTAAAAGAAAACATTCAGTCACAGTACAACATCAAACCTTTGGTCCTGCATAATTTATTCACATACCTGCTGCTACTTTCCATACAAACTGAAGCCAAACCGGGTCAGCCCCATACCATACATATTAAACCTGTCAAGCAAAAATATAAACAGTTCATCAACAAGAATCCCTAACCACTCACTTCAGAAAGAGAGAGACTGAAGCATATCCTTTAGGCTGCTCATCAGATAAAAAAAGAAATTCAGCAAACCCTTTTTCACAATTACCAATAACTAACCAAACCACCCATTATTCACAGACCCTGCATAATCCATTAACAACCATACTTAACAGAAATTCTAACCACCTAACTACCTCCAATAGAATCTTAACTGTCCAAAACAGAAACTCATAACTAACTTCCAGCTCAGCTTTAACAACTATCCTAACTGTCAAAAACCAAGGTAACTAACACCAGCAGAATTTCCTAACAATAACTAACTGCTCACAATCTCACCATTCAATCTCTCCAACTAACTTCTAATCTAACAGTTCAGATCTCTCTATTCCTAACTGGTTTCTGAACCTCTACTCTATATATTCAGAACTTCCTTCCAATTCCGATCTTCTCCACAATTTTTTGTTCTTGACCACTTCTCACCTCTCTTCCATTCTCCTCCACCATCTTTTCAATCATCTTCAGCCATTCACACACATCATAACCTTCAACCTAACTCTCTGCAACCTCACCATCTTCATAGCTTCATCTCCATCACTTTCACGACTCCATCATCTTCAATCTTTTTCTTTATCCCTTCTTCATCTTCAATCTTCCTCTCTACTCTCCATAACCACTCAAGAACAGTTCAGAAGTCTTCAATTCTTCCCTCTCTCAATCATCGATCTTCTTCAATCTTCGACACTTCTTAGCCATGATTTGATTCATCTGTATCACAGCAAGGAACATAACAAGGCTCAACGGAAAATAAGAGATTGATAGATAAATATAGGAAAGAAAAGGTTGTAACGAGAAAGCTCACTATGGAATCTTCATCGGAATTCTTCATCAATCACTCTGCTGAAGCATCACATTTCGCCAATCGTCTTCATCTGTTCGCAACCGAAGCATCAGCCACGCATCAAGTTCAACCGAGAGTCTCTGGCTTCTTTGAATCGATATCCTTATCACTATAACGCTTCTGCTTCATCATCATCATCATCGATTTAGAGAATCTCCAATGGTGCAACCCATTATTTGGTTCTTTGTGGGACCCATTAGTCCACATCATCTTGAAGCAACTCACTCCAATTTTCACTCCAATGGTGTAATTTTAAAGAACTCATATTGGGTCCCACAATTTTACTTTGTATATTAATATTTTATTCGTACTAAATTTTATTTGATTTAAAATAATAATATAAATTTTAGTTAATATAAAATAAATAAAATTAAACATAAAATTTAAAATTATAATTAAAATTAATCTCAAGTGCATGACATATGATTAAAAACAATAAAAATAAATTACATAACAGAATTACTCAAATTTAATTTTCATCGTCCTCGGGTCCAAAACGTTCCCAAATATGCTCGACTAGATCGCCTTGAAGTTTGCGATGAATTTGTTTTTCACGAATATTTGCTCTTCTTTGTAGTCTTTTTGCAAGATTCGGATGAGAACCGTTAAATGTTTCAGTCGTTGAGTTGTTGTTACCTACATTATCGTAAGAGTAATCAAAATCACCTTCATATGTATGTCGTTCGTCTTCGACAATCATGTTGTGCAATATGATGCAAGCATATATGTATGCTTGAGGGTTTCCATGTGCCAAGCACCCGCTGGACCACGTATTATTGCAAAACGAGATTGAAGCACTCCAAATGCCCATTCCACATCCTTTCTAGCTGATTCTTGGTGTTGTGCAAATAGTTTTCTCTTTTCTCCTTGCGGCATCGAAATGGTTTTGACAAATGTAGCCCACTCAGGATATATACCATCCGCTAAATAATACCCCATATTATATGGAGATCCATTGATTGTATATTGCACACTAGCAGTACGTCCTTCCAAAATATCATTAAACACATTGGATTGGTTTAACACATTAATGTCATTGTTCGATGGGTCTTGCGATGCCACTGCTTCAAGCATGATCGTGGGTTTACCATGATCACCTCGACAAAACTGTCCTTTCCATGCAACAGGACAATTCTTCCATTCCCAATGCATACAATCAATGGAACCTAGCATGCCTGGAAATCCACGCGACTCCCCCATTTGTAAAAGATGTTCAACATCATTGTTATTAGGCCTTCGCAAATACTCGGCCCCGAATACCTCATTCACGCCCATTATGAATCTTTCTAAGCACTCAATTGCAGTGCTTTCACCAATTCGAACATATTCGTCTACAATGTCAGCAGAAGATCCATATGCTAACATACGAATAGCAGAAGTGCACTTCTGCAATGGTGAAAGACCCATTTTACCAGTTGCATCGACCCTCATTTGAAAATATTCATCATAATTTCCAAGGGTTTATACAATTCGAAGAAATAAATGCCTATGCATTCTAAACCTTCTACGAAATTGGGCATCTGTGTATACTGGATTTTCTGAGAAGTAGTCGTTGACTAATCGTATATGCCCTTCTTCGCGATTCCGATTTATCACTGATCTTCTTTTTTTCCTTGATGAACTTCCAGATTGGCGTTCCTTCTCGAGCATTGACAACAATAGTTCTTCATCTATGTTGTCCATAAGTTCTTCTTCAATCACCTTCCAAAAAAGTTTGTTGAGGTTGTTTGAATTGTTTGAATCCATTGAAGTGAGGGAATGGTGATAGAAAAATGATAAAAGAATGAGGGAATGGTGATAGAAAAATGATAAAAGAATGAGAGGGTGTGATAGAAAAGTGAGAAAAGAATGAAGGTATATATATAAGGCTAGTTTGAATAATATTTAATTTGAATAACGGCTAGTTTGAATAACGGCGAGTTTGAATAACGGCTAGTTTGAATAATATTTAATTTGAATAACGGCTAGTTTGAATAACGGCTAGTTTGAATAACAGCTAGTTTGAATAACGGCTAGTTTGAGTAATATTTAATTTGAATAACGGCTAGTTTGAATAATATTTAATTTGATTAACGGCTAGTTTGAATAATATTTAATTTTAATAACGGCTAGTTTGAATAACGGCTAGTTTGAATAACGGCTAGTTTGAATAATATTTAATTTGAATAACGGCTAGTTCGAATAATATTTAATTTGAATAACGACTATTTTGAATAATATTTGAAATATAATAAATACTAGAATGTTGCATCTTATTACAATAGTTGTTGATACATAACAAGTACTACATAATATTTAAATATAATAAATACTAGAACCCCGCATATTATTACTATCCATATTTTTCTTTTAGGTTATTACAATGTTTTCATAAAATTCACGCTGAGTATCATTCATCTTAGAAGTGTCTGACATTATGAACTGCATTGCTTCAAACTCCATCTTTTCCTTGATTAATTTGTTTTCTTCCTCCTTAAGTCGTGCTTCAGACTCCATCTTTTCCTTGACTAATTTGTTTTCTTCCTCCTTAAGCCGTGCTAGATTTTCCATTAAATCCATTCTTTTATTCATTGTATCAGAAATAACACTAGAAGGAGGTTCAATTGCATTTGTATTTTCCTTTGCCTTACCTTTTCGTTTTTCCGCCTTTTGTCCCATTGGACGCTCTATTGGAGATGATGAGTTAAACTCATAACTTGAAGGTGTCTCTGATTTTGGTGATGCCGTGTATGCACCACTAGAATTCTTTGTTCTCTTTGAAAAAATTTCGGTGCATGCTCCCATCCATTTAGGTTCTTCTTTTAAAAGCCTCCATGCATACTCAAGATTGAATGGTGCACCTTCATCTTGTTCAAAAAAAGCATGTGCATTGACTAAGATGTCTTTCTCTGATGCCCCACCTTTTTTCCATGAACAGCTTGTTTGTAACACCCAACAAATTTTTGAACAAGGCCATTTATTCGATGCCATCGAGATTTTAATTGGCCTTGTAGCTTTTCTCGTGATTGCCCACGATATTGGTTATAATAACGGTGATTCTTAACCAAAAGCTATCGACTTTTTTATCAACTCCCACAATTGGATCCTTTGAAACATTGAGCCATGATTGCATAAGAAGTGTATCTTCTTCCCTTGTGAATACCTCTCGAGGTTTTTTTTTAACTGGACGCCTTTGTTCTTTATCAATTGTAATATTTTCAATACCAACTTGAGTTGAAAATTGTGGAACTTGATGTTCGGATATAAACTCATTTGGTGTTTCGGGTTCATGGTGAGAAAAATTCATCCCATGAGTATTTATATATGGTCTAAAATACATATTAGGGTTGTTTGGTGGCGAAAAAAATACGGTAGAGTTTGTTGGTGGTGGGGGAAATTGAGAATTTTAAGGATTAGAATTTTGCTGATTTTGTATGAGATGGAACATAGATTTTTGAAAATTATATTGATTAGGGTCCATTTGACCTTAACAATAATAATTTGAACAAATAAGATGGAAAATTTGGTAAAACATATGATCAATTGAAGACTAATAGGATGATAAAATTGTGTGAGAGAAATAAATTTATGAGATACAATTTGAAAAATATTGACTTCTATTTATAACCAAACAAAATAAATAAATAAAAAAGAAAAAAAGAAGAAGAAGAGTCGTTGAACAACGACTACATTTCTAATAATATTTTAATGCAAAGGACCGTTGCATTACACACTACCAGCTGCATGTGTGGCGGACTGCATGCTTGGAAAAATTTTGATAGCTGGCGGACGGAACTGAAAAATACACGCGTTGGAGATGGTCTTACAACCTCAACATTCATCGCGATAGCTTCGAGCACCACTGTGACCGTATCATCTGAAAACAATAACATCAACATACGTAAAAGAGAGAGAAGAAGGAGATTGATGAGAGATGAGAGGATAGAGTCGAGGAGGAGATTTGCAACGGCAGAGAACCTCCGATTGAAGACGAAGAGAACGCCGCCGCGGGAGCCTTGAACGAGGGAATTGGGATCGGCGTTTCTCCAGGTAAACCTAATTTCCCTCTTTCATTTATTTTTCTCTTTTTCTAATTAATTGTTTTTTCTTTTAATTTAATTATTTTGAATAGTAATTGAATTCTGAATCAATAATTGTATATGGATCAATGATCTTGGGCCTGTACCGAATCTCTTCTTAACACCCCCTCTGAGCCCATAACATCTTTTTTGGTAACCTGAAAACTCCAACAAAAACCTCTTTCTGGGCCACGCTTTGCACCCCCTGTATCTCTTTATTTTACTAGTTTACTTTAGATTTTTTTCTTTTATATTTTGTTAGTAATAAAAACACAATAAAAATTGCTAATCTTTTTTTAAACTTCAATACTAATTTTTGACATATAAAAATGATCACTAAAAAATATTAGTTTAGGCTAATTCTCTTTTAATTCTTTTTTTGGTTAATTAGAATTCAATTTCCTTCATAAAAACCACATAAAAATAGTAGTATTTTATTTCATTTCTGTACTATATTTTTGACTTGATATTTCGTGCTTATGTGTAATTTTGTACCATTGCGCCATTCTCAATTTTTGCTTCTAAGGTGACTTTATTTTCATGTCTCTTTAATTCCTAACTTTAGGTAGAAACCATGATAACATTAGGATCTAGAAATTCCCTTTTAAACACTTAGGCTAGTTACTTCATTTTAGGCTAGTTTGCTTTTCCTTTTTCTTTTCGACTTTAAAACATTTAATAAAGGAAGAGGCGGATCACACTTTACTAATAGTGGGAGAGAAATGAGTGGGATTTATTCCCTAATCTGTTTCTCAATCACTTAGTGAGAGAGAGAAATGAGTGGGATTCATTCCCTAATCTGTTTCTCAATCACTATATAATGGGAGAGAAATGAGTGGGATTCATTCCCTAATCTGTTTCTCTACCATTATACACTCTTATGTGATTCAACTCGCAGATTAATTCCTCTTAAAAATCACCGATCAAAAACATCTAATAAAGGCTCAGACCTAAACAAAGTAATGAAGTGGTGCGAAGCCTTGTAATGGGTTTTGTTCATCATAAAGTTACATAAAAAACACAAACCAATCTTCTCCCTCTTGCCTTCAGGGCGTTCTTTCCCTTAATCGGACATGTTGCTTCCTTTCGATCGCAGACAGGTAACGCATAAGACTCCACTCAACGAGCTGCTATCCTAATGCTAGAATGCGAATGTAACTTCGTCCACTAAAAAACATAAAAACAAACTAAAATTTTTTAGCCGAACTACGGCGCTCTGATTCCTGAAAAGGATACGTAGGCATTGGGTCGCGGGGCCTAAGCGAGCACAACTATTTATAAACCTTATTTTCCCCGTATTTCATTTTCTTTCATTTGCATGCATTCCCTTAGTGATTAAGCTTTAGATTTATACACCCTTAGAATAGAACAAACATAGGTGGATACCATCGAGTACGATGGGCGTGAGGGGTGCTAGTACCTTCCCCTTGCGTAACCGACTCCCGTACCCTACCTTTGGTCGCAAGACCTTCTCTTATCCTTTCTTTATTCTAGGTTTTCTGATATTCCTTTCCCTCTTTGGGATAAATATATTGGTGGCGACTCTGTTCACATTTCGCGAGCGTGCGACACTATTATTGATACGGGTGCAACCCACTCGTTTATTTCTGTGGACTGTGTGAAGAGATTAGGACTTGTGCCGTCTACTTTAGATCGGATGATGACTATTGAAACTCCATCTATTGGTTCTGTGGTTACTTCTTTAGAAAGCTTGAATTGTCCGTTGACTATCTTTGATAGGGATTTCGGAGTGGAGTTGATTTGTTTTCCACTCAGTAATCTGGACTTTATTTTGGGAATGAGTTGGTTAGAGTTCAATCATGTGTATATTGACTGCTTTAGGAAGAGGTCGTTGTTCCTTACTCCTGAAGAGGAAGCGTTGGCAGATTCGTTATCTACCAAGGAGATGAGAATATCGTTGGAGGATGAAGCTAAGATGTTTGTTGTGTTTGCTTCACTGTCTATTGAGGGAAAAACATCAATTGAAGAGATACCGGTGGTGAATGAATTTCTTGAAGTATTTCCTAAGGATATTACAGAGTTACCTCCGGTAAGGGAATTTGAATTTTCTATTGATCTTGTTCCTGGTACTAGGCCTATTTCTATGGCGCCATACATGATGTCTGCATCGGAATTATCAAAGTTGAAGGCTCAGATTGGTGAATTGCTGGATAAGAAATTTATTTGGCCGAGTGTTTCGCCGTGGGGAGCTCCAATGCTATTAGTGAAGAAGAAGGATGGTAGTATGCATTTGTGTATCGATTACCGTCAGTTGAATAAAGTGACCATTAAGAATAAGTATCTGTTACCAATGATTGATGATTTAATGGATCAGCTTGTTGGTGCTCGCGTGTTTAGTAAAATTGATTTGAGATCAGGTTACCATCAGATCAGAGTAAAAGATGAGGATATTCAAAAGACTACCTTTAGAACTCGTTACGGACATTACGAATATGCAGTGATGCCTTTGGGAGTATCTAATGCGCCGGGTGTGTTTATGGAGTATATGAATCGTATATTTCATTCGTATTTGGGTCAGTTCATAGTGGTGTTCATTGATGATATATTGATTTATTCTAAGTCTGGAGAAGATCATGCAGAACACTTGAGGATTGCGTTGCAAGTGTTGAAGGATAACAAATTATTCGCAAAGTTATCAAAGTGTGAGTTTTGGTTGGGAACCGTGAGTTTCTTAGGACATGTTATTTCAGGTGATGGAATAACAGTTGAACCATCTAAAGTAAGTGCAGTACTTCAATAGGAACCTCCGAAGAAAGTGACGGAGATTAGAAGCTTCTTTGATCTGGCAGGATATTATCGCAGATTTATTGAAGGATTTTCTAATTTGGCGTTGCCATTAACTCAGTTGACTAGGAAGAGTCAAGCTTTTTTGTGGGATACGGTGTGTGAGGAAAGTTTCGAAGAGTTGGAGAAGAAGCTGACAACAGCGCCAATGTTGATTCTACCTAATCCAAGTGAACCATTTGTTATGTACTGATCGGCCACCAATTTCACCTTGTTCCTATGTTCGAATCAATGGAAAAGCACTTCATTCGGTGGTATTTTAAGTCGTTTTAGTCTAGTTCTTGATTAGTTTTGTTTACCTTTGTATTTGAATTTGGTGTGTTATCTTTTCTAGTTTCTGTTGTTTTTCCATTGCTTTTGATCTTGTGTTGGTAGTGTTTTAAGTTATGCAGATACAGGGCACGATTCGAGACAAGAAAAAGTGAATTTTGGTGAGACAGAGCTGTGACACGGCCACCCGTGTCATGGGACACGGCCGTGTCACACTTGCTGAAGAGAAGAACTTGAAAATATGAAAACCAAGAAGACAGAGTTGTGACACGGCCACCCGTGTCATGGGACACGGTCGTGTCAGACTTGCGCGCAGAAAAATATTTGTTTTCAAATCTTTGAATCAGTCACTTAAGGAAGGGCATTATGGACTTTTCGAAGCAAAATAATTGCTGAGAGATATTTAGTCACTGTTTGGAGAGGAGAAAATCACTTTTTTGGACGGTCGGAGAACGTGAAAAGAAGGATTGGAAGCACTAGGGTTTGAAGCGAAGAAATCTTCAAGAGCATCCGCGATTGAAGATCAATTCCTATTCATCTTATTGTAATGTCTTCATCCTTAAATTCTGTTATTTTGACAATTGCCATGAGTAACTAAACTATTACTTGTTAGGGGGTGTCCATGAATTGCTATTGTAATGAACCTAATTTCCGTTATGTTATGAAATCGTTATGTGTGTGAACTTATTTGATTGTGCAAAGTGCTTATTGCTTTATCTATCGGACAAATAGATTTTTGATTTACGGTTAAGGGTTAGGTCAGACAAACCACCTTATCGCTATTTGCACAATAATATTACGGTTGTTATTGCTCAGGAATGAGGATTCTCCGTAGTAACCGTAATAATCTTGATAAATTATATTGCGCTTGATCACTTCTTGAATTGCTAAGGAATTAGGATACAAGACAGTATCAAAAGGTTTTCCGCTAAGGAATTAGGGAAGATAACTCTTGAGATTCGGTAATAGTTCATGTACACTAATATTTCGTAAATAAGGATTAAAGGTTGTTGCAAGGCAATTCATACACTTGACCCTATCATAATTTCTCATATTGTTTTAAAATCATTTTTACACTTTCTATTAATTTGTTATCATTTATCGTTATTTCCAAAAAACAACAAAACCCCCATGTTCTTTTGTTCAATTGAATCGTTACGATAACTTATATTTCCTACGCAGTCCGTGAGTTCGATACTTGGGGATTAATCCCATTATTACTACATCGGTAAAAATAGTACACTTGCTATTTTACCGGTCATGTACTGTGATGCATCTAAAATGGGACTAGGAGGAGTGTTAATGCAAGGTGGTAAAGTGGTATCCTATGCTTCGCGGCAATTGAGGGTGCATGAGAGGAATTATCCTAATCATGATCTTGAATTGGCAGCAGTGGTTTTCGTATTAAAGATTTGGAGACATTATCTGTATGGATCAAGATTTGAAGTATTCAACAATCACACGAGTCTGAAGTATCTATTTGATAAGAAGGAATTCAACATGAGGCAGAGGAGATGGTTGGAGTTCTTGAAAGACTATGATTTCAGTTTGAGTTACCATCTAGGAAAGGCTAATGTCGTAGCGGATGCGCTGAGTCGGAAGACAATTCATATGTCAGCATTAATGGTAAAAGTGATGGAACTAATTGAACAATTTAGAGATTTGAGTATGGTTTGTGAGACGACACCTGAGAGTGTTAGATTGGGTATGCTGAAGATAAATAATGACTTTTTGGATGTAATTAAGGAGAATCAGAGGCTTGATGTGATATTAGTGGACTTGATACGGTAATACGGTGAACTGACTTTTTATCGAAATGTGCGGATAGCAAGAGTCACCACCAACTTTTATTTTATCCAAGTTATCAGAAAGGCTAAAAGAACAGGAAAAAACCTTTTTAAGAAATTTTGAGTTCGGGGGTAATTTATGCAAAGGGAATGTGTAAGGCACCCTTTGCATCCATGGTTATCCATGGGCTCTTAATTGCTTTGCTCACTCGGAAGGAAAGAAATGTAGAAGAAAAGAGACTCAGGGAATTTAGCTCGTAAATGAGCGTAGCCTTGAGAGTGTTTGTTTAAGAAAAAGATGAAAAAGAGTTTAATCCAGAGCAAGGCAATTAGGAGCAATTACCTTAATAATGTAGAAAAGTTCTTTTAGTCTTTCAGGGTGAAAGGGTCTATCCATGCCATAAGAGGGCAGGAAGCCTTTAATTTGGAGGTTGAAGGGTCGTCGCAATGTCGTTCACCATAAGACTGTCCCATGCCATGGAAAGGCAGGTAGTCTAAGGGAAGGACCAGAATAGCCTTTCGTTTAGGCAACCAGAGGACACCTCAGCCTTTCGTAGGCAACTTCCGAGGGACGAGATCATGTTAGTGTATCGAAGGTGTAGCAACCTGCCCTAAAATTAAAGATTAGAGTCGCCACCTATTCTACCAAGGCGAATAGGAAACCCTACGCAGTTTAGAGATCGGGGTAAGTTATTATAATCAGGTCGAGGGAAGGTGTTAGGCACCCTCAACCCTTTCCTATTGCCTTTGAATCTAAGGGTCAAGTTTTATGGCTAAAAGTTAAGGTTAATAGCTAAGGAATTGAATAGGGGAAAAATTGAGAGTTTAGGGAGGGGGACTCGCCTTGGTTATCCAAGTGCCTACGTATCTCCTTAGGGAGAATCAGAGTCAACGTAGTTCGGGGAAGGGTTGTACGCCTTAGGATTTGAATTTGATTTGATATGGTTTTGGAGGCTTTTTGAATGGCCTATCGTAGTTTGAATAAGGATGGAAATCCGTAGTTTGATTTGAAGTGTTTTGAATGTTTCAGGTTTGGGAGGTATTTTAGGATTTGGGCGTACAACCCTGATTTTTTTTATTTGTTACCATTAACCGCAATGATCGATAATAACGAATAAAAGTATCTTTAGGAGTTTTAATTATTTAGTTTGTATCATTACCCCTCGTAATCGATAGATTCGATTATAAATAATAACGAATTTTCAGAGAAAAAGTAGGCTAATCATCGCAACCAATAAGATGATTGAAACCCTTTAGCCAAATAATATGTATTTGAATTATATGATTTGAATTTAATTAATTTAAACAACTCGATTATTACCCAGCGCGATCAATTAATTTAATCGAAGCGAATAAAATTCTAAGATTGTTTAGCTAAAAGCTAAGTTGGTTAGAAAACCCTAATCCTAATACTTCGGCCACTGGCCAATGGGGTGGGGCAAACCCTAATAGCCTTTCTAGGGTTTCAGTGATTTATAATTAATTAAAACTAATTAAATCAATTAAGTCGAATAATCGAATAATCGAGGAATATAATTCTAAACCTTAGTCACTAATCTAACCTTAATAATATTATCAACTTAATTCTAAAAAAATCAATTTATATAACAATATATTAAGTTTAATACAATTATATAAACAATGTATAAAAAATAAAATAAAAAATAATAATATGTAAAAGAACCTGGGCAGAATCCTATGTGGTGTATTGATGAGTGAGCATGGTGTGTCTCTACGCTGTGAGTCATTGGATCGGTCCTTATGTGTATCCAGTGGTGATGAAGAAAACAAAGTGAGGTTGCTGAGAATCGATCTCGCAACCCCTTGGATGCAGGTCTCGCTGTGCAACCAACCGTGCTACGTTCGCTTGTAGTCTAGACTAGGATACCAAACCATAATATATGAAACACAGACGACCCAAAATTCAAAAGCCATGCTGTGTCTTCTTCTTTGTACGACTGTTTGCGGAAAAAATTATGGAGCTGTCCCTGCGAATTTGCCCAAGTAAGCACAACAAATAAATAAATTAAAAGGACATGGATCAACTGAAAATTGCCTTCTGGATCCATTGGTGGCCACGGTTTGGGTTAATTTTGCCTTTATGAAAAAAATCCCAATTTCAAGCTTCTAAATCCCAACAATGGTGGATTCTCCATTCTGTAATTAAATTTCAATTAACCTATGCCAAAAGCTTCATAACATCATCAATAACACATATATACAACCAAATTGTATCAACTTATCACGAATTAATGGAATCGATGCAAAAATAAATTATAACGAACCGTGGCACCAAGGGCATGATTTCGCGCGTGTAAGTTGAAAGTGATGATGCCATTCACTTCAGGACACTTCCAGGATCATGTTGGAATCCACAAAATGCCTTGAATCAAGCTTTAATTCCAGAACCGATTTTGACCTCTCCTTGATTTTTCATGAATGCGTTTACGGTTTTGGAGGCCAGAAGCTCCCTCTAATTTTCGTCTGCAGCCTCAATCGGTATTTTAATCATTACTGTACCTGAAAACAAGAAACAGACCACACAAATTGCAGATAATTTTATCATGCTAATGTTATTTGTGTTGTTAGTGAAGAACATGATATTGGTAATGGTCTGTAAAAAGTGTTAGAAAGGGTGAAAACAAATGGTTTTTTTCTTTCTTTTTTTACGTAAAAAATAATGGTGTCCACCAGGATTGATGTGTGAAGGTTATTGTGGAATAGGATTCTTGGCCTCCCCCCTTGGTCAACGTCCGTAAAAAAACGGTTTATTATCATTGTCTTTTTTTCGGCTGCCTCTCCCCTTATGCACAAAAATCTTCCCTTTTTTATATTAGTCTATTTAGGTTTTCTACACCTAATGGGCCTATTGCCCAACTAAATTAATGATTAAAAATAATCATAATAATAATAACACTAATAATCCTAACAACATATAATTAATAAAACCTAATTAAAAAATAAAAACATAATTAATCCTAATTCTACCTAATAATAATAATCATAATATTAATAAAAATTAATAATGAAATTTAAATAGTAATAAAATAAATGTTAGAAAAACTCAAATGGTTTTCCCAAAAATCATAGATTTTTTGTGACAATTGGGCCCACTGTTTAGATCCCAAAATACTTGCTATTCAAACCCCTATTTTTATTTCAACCAATTTATAAGGGAATTTTATAAGAGGTCGAATTTAACAATAGATATATTAAACCCTATGGCTCTTAAATTTTAACATCCTTAATAAATTAGAAGATGTGGATTATATCGGGTAAATTTTGGGGTATGACAGAAGGCAGCATCATTAGGGATTTATGATCTTTGCATTAATCGAGGCAACGTGGCTGAGGTATCTTCGTATTCGAGGGACATGGCTATTCTGCAAAAACACAAGGCAACAAGGCAACAGGCAACAGGCAGCAAAAGAAGTTACCAAAAAAGTGTGCGTGGGTGCAACAATCATGTGATTCAATTCGAAATATATTATCTTGTAATTAAATGGCTCTAATTCAGTTCAAGGTTGCACTCCCTAAATTACTAACCATGGCAGAAAATATAAAACAGTCTTAAGTGCCTTTAAGGCCAAACAATACAAACCAGGAACAGATACATAAGAATATGGGGAAGGGAAAAAGAAACCAGCGGATTTGACATAAGTAATAATTAAGCAGAAAAATAAAAGAGATTAGAGTTTTAGGGTTACCGACTATTTGAGCTTTGGCGGTTGGCAAACCCTGAAAAGGTGGGAAAAATAGAAACCAAAAAGGGGTGAGTGTATTATCAATTCAAATGACAATTAGGGTTAACCCTAATTTGATAAAGAAAACAAAATAAAAGAGAATAGATATTTAAAATAAGCATAAAATAGAACTTAGCTTTTTGATTTGATCTGATATGGTTTGTAGTCGAAAGTAGCCTCGAGGTTAACCCTGAAAAAATGGCAAAAGAGATAAAATGCGTGAGTGCAAAAGAGTTCATTGACTTTCAAAGTTTTAGCCCCAATAACAATTTTATAATGCAAATAAAGAATAAATAATAAAATAAAGGAAAATAGAGTCGGGACTTAGCTTCGTAAAAGGCATGGCGCGTAGTCGGAATAAACCCTGTTGCTAACCCTGAAAAGAAATGCACAAAGAAAAGATTTTTCAGCGTATAACAAATTCTTGCAAATATTAAATCGAGTGAAAATTGAATTGAATAACAATCGTGTAACACCCCATACATACATTGCCTAGGATATACGTATATGGCATTAAAGAGGTACTCGAAAATCATAAACATAAGCAGCAGAATAGATAATGTATAAGTACAAGTACAAAAGCCCAAACTGTCATGGCCAAAATACAAGAGTTCCAACTGGTACAAATACATATCCATAGTACAAAAGATGGAGATACAAAAGATCATAAACTACAAAAGAGCATATCGCCAAGAAACACCATCCCAAAGCTAAGCCATCTTACCCTTTCCACGGTCCTGCCTCGAACCACCTGTAAAAGAATAATTGGAATGGGGTGAGATTACTAAATCTCAGTGAGTCTCCCTATCCTACGGGTTCACTCAGTTCTACAGGGAGCATGCAACAAGATAGATTCACCGAGAATCCAGGTTGTCCTCACGGCCAGGTACAAATACAAACAAGGGTACACCGTCAATGGAAGTCCCATAACTATCCAAGAAGGCATCAACAACAGGCTCAACGCCATCACAAACAAGTATGCAGACCCGTACCCATGTACGAGGAATCCAGGAGTAAGTTACTTGCCTGCTACATAGACTACGCATCCGCACCCTCGATGAGTTACCTCTCATGCCTAATTGTCGAGAGACTTGTACATGCACATCGCAAGTGAAACGAATAAACCTATGTAGTTTATCCGCGACGAGTTACAGCGGTGATTTGCCTACATGGCATCACGGCCCCGTCAATCACCATACGCAGATGTGATCGCTACAATGTACAAAACGCCATCAAGACTACATGAGCTCACCGGGCGAAAGCCTAGTGATATGGTCTACATGACATCACTAGAGGTGAGTTTACTGAGAAGTGCATCCTATATGGTACCACTACCTCACCATACCAAGCACGCAGATGTTTACCTGCTAGAGGAACGCCATAGAAGACCCTCTCAGCGTATCGCAATGGTAGCTCAGGTGCGTAAGACATACCAAGATCACACAGCAAGGTGTCCCAGACCACACAGCAAGGCACGAACTAAAGATCACACAACAATAGTCGTGGTCTTAAGCGATTTATCGTCTATTAGCCAGGCCTACCCCGATTCATGCATACACACATCACCGAGATCACACAGCACGGTATAAGCCATCACACAGGCAATCACATTCGATTGTTCAACCGGAACAAACGAGATTAATAATAATAGTGCCACAATATAATCCACACAATTTGTATTTCACACATACAAGTATATCCAAGGGATTTTAGTCATTTCATGGTCTTATATAATTAAAACACATATTAGAATGCCATACGAGTCACATGAGGCCTTCGATTCCGATACAAAACGAAACTGCACTCAAAAGGGAGAAATATCAATTCTGCATCAGACTAGTTCGCTACAGCGAACTTCTGTTCGCTACAGCGAACTCAAACAGAAGCTAAACTTCTTCAAACCCAGGTCAGTTCGCTAAAGCGAACTCCAGCGAAGCCCCGATTCGCTACAGCGAAGGAAAGTTCGCTACAGCGAATAAATAAATTCAACTCCCAGGTTTATTCGCTACAGCGAATCATTCGCTACAGCGAATGAAAGTTCGCTGCAGCGAACTCTGCAAAATCAGCAAAAATGCAGAAACGTATTTGGGGTCCCCAAGCCCCAAATTTCCACATGCATCCATTCTTAAACGAAAATGAGACATAGAAACAATATGTAAACGAATTATTGCTACCAATAAGGTCTAACACATGCAAAAGAATGAGTATCAAAAGCATTTACTCACAAACCCTTAATCCCCAAAGTAGCATAAACCCTCAAATATTCCCCATGGTCTCTATCTATGAGACTCACCTTGAAGAGGAGCAGTAGGAGCTGCGAAAATCAGAAGAAAAAGATGAAGATTGCTGAATCAAGAATGCATGCAAGGTTGATGATGAAGTTGGCAATGGGTTCTCTTCTTCCTCTTTCCTTGTTTTCACGTTTTCCTCTCCTTCTACTCTCCAAAATTCTGTTTTAGTTCACAAAGCCAAATGAGTCAATAGCCAAACAATCCCTTAGGCCTTAGTTATTAGGTGCATAGACCAAATCATCCCTCAACTAGACCTTATTTACCATAGTGCCATTTAGTTACATTCTAACTAAATAGTTATTCCTAATATTTAATCTCTTGAAATAATATTAGGGTATTACAAATCGGATTTAATTAATTATCGGTCTTCGACCTAATTAATTAAATCGATCAAAAATAAAATATGGATTTTTTAAAAGGTCAAAATATATTTTAATTGATTAACCACAATTAATTTATGAATTAAAAAAATTTAAATACATTTTAAACTATAAAAAAAAATAAAATCGAGGAATCGATGATAAAAAATATAAGTGGGATAGTATTACTATGGATTTTGTTATAGGTTTGCCACATACAGCGCGAGGATTTGATGCTATTTGGGTGGTGGTGGATCGACTTACTAAGTCCGCACATTTTATACCAATTAATATCAGTTTTCCATTGGTGAAGTTGGCGGAGATTTATATCAGAATAATCATGAAGTGGTATGGAGTTCCGTCGAGCATAGTGTCAGATAGAGATTCGAGGTTTACTTCAAAATTTTGGAAGAGCTTGCAAGAAGCTTTAGGATCTAAGTTGAAATTGAGTTAGGCTTATCATCCGCAGAAAGACGGTCAGTCGGAGAGTGTAACGCCCGGAAATTTGATTATTCGCTTAATCTAGATGTTCGGAGTGTTTAGTGAAGTTTTCTTATTTTGAGATGACTTAGTCGGTATTAGTTCGGGATAGCGGATTGATATTTAATCAAGAGTTTTGATATTTTCAGTATTAGAAATATTATTGGAATAATATTTGAAGTTTTGGGAATTTTCTGAGTAATTAAAATTAGACCGGAAATATGATATATTGGTCGAATTTGGATTGTCGGTGTTATTTTAAGAAGCGTATTTGATTTATTAAGTAAAAGTCGGATTTTAGTCGGACGGTCGAAGAATAATATTAAGAATAATATTATTTATAAGTCGGAATTATTATATCGATGGAATATTATTAAAAGTGATATATTGGTTATTTAGATTAATTATCTTATTGGGCCTAAAATTGGTTGTGAAGAGGAAGTGTTAACCAAGTCCAATTGAATAAAAAATTAGGGTTTTAGAGATATGAAGTGTAGTGTTGTCATTTGGGAGAAAACAAATTGTGAAGAGAAAGAGGCAAGTTTTGGAGGAGAAGAACAAGCTTAGAGATTTCATCCATGGTGTCAAATTGAAGATGCAATTGGAGACCCATTGAGTTGCTTCCATTGATAAGGTAAGGGTGGGGTTCTCTTCCTATAATGGGGCTTATGAAATATTGTATGTGGGGGATTTGATGTGTAGATCTATTGCTTTGCTTGTGTTAATGTGTTGCTGGAAATTGTGGACCTATCATGAGTAATATGGATTTGAGATGAATTTAAGAAACTGTCTTCTGAAATAAACTGTTCCGTCCTGGGTTAAATAATAAAGCGTGAAGTTATATATCTGATATTGAAGTAGAATATTAGGAAAGGATGCCTGATGACGGACGTCCCCATCTTGTTTCCTCCATGGTTTTCTTTATTTATTTATTTATTCATGAAGTTTCTTTATTTATTATTCATTCAATAAATCTTCATTTTGGTATGGCAAATTGGGAGATTTCCAGAGATGCCCATTCAAGCTCCTTACTCTCTTTTTGGTAATGATTGAGACGTTGGTATCATGTAGTGGATGGCTGCCCCACTCTAGCCATGTTCCATTTATTTTGTTCTCTTTTTGTTTTATTATTACTTGGATAATACATAATTATAATGAGAGTGGTTTTGATGATGAAACTATATAACTTAGTAGTGATTAATAGAAAACAAAATTAGTAGTAGTGTGTATATTTAAGAATGGAACAACATGTTTAGAAGTAGTAGCAAGTGATATAATTATAACAGTAGTAGTTACAGGACTAATGAAATATAAACAGCCCCGTTTGATCAAATTAGCTGAACTAAGCGGTATATTTAGTTGCCCGGAATTTGATGAAAATTGACATGGTGGCTAAGTTTAAATAGTACATTAACGTGGTGGTGTTCTTTTGTCGAAATTGTGATATTAATCAGTTGATTAAATTAATGGTTGAATTAATCTCAGTTAGTCTATTTAATTGAAAAACACTTAGACTTAGATTAATTATTCGGTTTGTCGGTAAATAACGGTATCTTGAGAATTTAACCGAACGAATCGAATAACCGGTTAAGAATAGAATTGTATCCGAACTAACCAGTTAAGCTATGTTTTTGTGACTTGGGAGTATAACCTGAAAATTCATAAAGTCGTGAATATTAAGGATTTAACCGGAAATTAGATAACCGGTAGTGACGTAGGATATATCTGATTAATTAGAGATTATTAGGTGAATAATTTTGGTCAGTTGATAGTGGATTAGTGAGTTAATAAATCGACTAATCTATAGAGAATTATAAGACGAATTTGACTTGGCTTAATGTGTCGATTTGTTGTGATGATTTTGTTAATATGTGAAGTTATATGATTTGCGATGATGTGTCGAAACATGACGATGTTTGTGATGATTGGTAATAGGTGATGTTCTATATATTTGTGATGATAATTTTGTGACTAAGTGAAGATGAATGAGTAATTGTGACGTTGAATTACCTCTAATAATTGGTAATTATAAGTGACGTGGGCGTATGCCTAGTGATGATGTGTGATTGTGATGAGTATGTTGTGTTGTCTTGTTTGTCGAGTCACATCCCATATGCATACTCTGTGACGGCCTGAAAACTATGGCAAACATGACGGTCTGAAAACTATGGCAAACATGACGGGCCAAATGGCAATTGGTGACGGGGGCTGAAGCTCCGATTAGTACCACATGCATATACATGAGTCATATCCCATGTGTCTTATGTGATTCATAGTTGTGACATTTTGTGAATATATTGTGATTGTATTTGGTGACTTGTTAAATGATGGAAGTATGTGAAAATGTGAATTGATGACTTTATGAATAGTATGATGAAATCAATACCTGTGAGTGCAATTAACTGAGTATGTCTTGGTGACTTATATGTGATGTTTTTTGTGACTAGATGTATTGAAGGATAGTAAAACACTTAGAAAGTGGGGGGGTTTGAATAAGTGTAGCTTTAAAACATGTAAGATAAAAACAATTTGCACAATGATTTTTATCCAGGTTCGTTGTTAACTAAACTACTCCAGTCCACCCCCTTGGAGTGATTTACCTCACCTGAGGATTTAATCCACTAATCACACAAGATTACAATTGTTTTCCACTTAGACAACTTCTAAGTCTTCTAGAGTATACTGATCACAACCTGATCACTCTAGGAACAATCTGCTTAGATACCCTCTAAGACTTTCTAGAGTATACTGATCAACAACCTGATCACTCTAGTTCTTACAACTTAATGTAAACAAATTCTAAGAGTTACAATGCTTCTAATAAAGCTATTATCACAACTGTGATTTTCTCTTGATCGGAAAAATAGCAAGTGTACTATTTTGCCTCTGTAGTAATAATAGGGAAATTCCCCGAATGTCGATCTCAAGGACTGCGTAGTAATATTGAGTTCAAATTGTAGTTTAATCAAACAAAAACTAATGATGGGGTTGTGTTTGCAAATTGTGACTAAACAATAATTAAAATAGCAGAAAAGTAAATTGACTTTTTGACAAATATGAGTATTATGCTAGGGGTATAGTGTGTGATTGTTCCTGTAATAACCTTGGATTTAGATCTCTTCAACAAGTTCATAACCTTTAATTACCAGCCCTTTAGGATATTTTCCCCTAATTCCTTAGCGGGAAAACCTTTGAACATTCATCCTAAATCCTAAGTCCTTAGAGAATTATGATGAAATCAAGCCTTTATATTATCAAGAGTTAACCGGTAACTATAGGGTATCCCTAGTCCTAGGTGATATCTACTATAGTCTAATCGTACAAAAACCTTAACAACCGCTGTCCAGCTGGTTGTTAACCGTAAATCAATCTTGTTGGTCCGACAAAGAAAGCATAAAAACCTTGTACAATTAAATTAAATAAGAAAACAAATTTATTGATGAACTCAGGAATTCAAAATCATTACAGAATCAAATCAGGGACACCCCCTAGCATTAGGATTTAGTTACTCATATTGTTCAAAGAAAACAAAATATAAAATAGAGACATTACAAGAATTGAGATGAAAGTTGATCTTCAATTGCTTCCGTTCATGAAGACCTTCTTCTCTCCCAAACCCTTGTTTTCTCCAATCTTCAATCTTGTATCTTCTCCCGGCCAAAAAGTCCCATAATTCATCGTTAAAACTCTTCTAAATAGTGCAGACTCACTTAGGTTGGTTGGAAGTACCCAAAATGCCCCTTGGGTCAACACTTAATAAAAAATCACAAAAATCAGCAAAATCAGCGTTTTAGCCAACACTGGCCGTGTCAGGCAACACGGGTGGCCGTGTTGGCCTCCTGAACTTAATTTTTCAAAATCACACTCAGCACTGCTAACACGGGTGGCCGTGTTAGGTAACACGGGCCGTGTTGGTCCTTAACTTCAGAATTTGGATTTGCGTTCTTCATGAAAGTTGTAGCCCTTTTCGTTAGCGAAATTTTGCCACCGGAACCGTGTCATTCCGAGTTACGAAGCTCCAGTTATGATCAAAATACTACATGCCTGTCACGGTGAGAAACATGCTGAAAATTTCTAGATCTCACACTTGCTAACACAAGCCGTGTCAGCCCTGTGAATTTCATCTCTTTTGCAATTTCTTGGCCACGCTTCATCCTAACACGGCCAGTTTTAGGTGACACAGGTGGTCGTGTCAGACCTCATGTAGCTTGATTTTTCACTTCCTTCGAAACTCTCCTTTTTGTACTTTTTCACATTGATTTGTCTCGATTTATTCCTTTGAACCTGCAAACAGTAAAATACACAACCATAGCATAAAATGTAGAAGAATGAAGTAAAACACTTGACAATATAAAGCAAAGACGACTAAAATCAACGGTAAATAAACGTGTAAAAACCACTGATCAAACTCCCCCAAACTTAAACCGTTGCTTGACCTCAAGCGACAATTACAAAAGTTAATGAACTTCAAAGCACACGGTGTTCATACGTGAGATATCCGTCTGTATTGATCAAGAAACAGTTGGTTCGGCATTCACATGACGCGACGAGTTTCTGTTACCACATTAAACCTCAAGCTCCCGTTTCAGATACCTCTCCAACTATGCTTTGCACTTAAGTCTTTTTCCGATTTTCCTCCTCTTTCATTCGGACAATCATATTAAGGCACTGCATTTCTTATAATAATCATCACCTGCATGAGACGAATCGAGGCTTCTTATTTTCTTTTCTTGGCACCAAACTAGCAGCATTGGCTACTTTTTATTACCGATGAAATTTTCAAACTTTGCAGTTATATATTGTCCTTTTGGACGACGTTTGGGGATCAATCTCCTTTGGGCTGAATAACCGGGTGAGGGTTACCCAACTTAGCGAGTCGATTGCCTTTTACCGCCTTTTCATCATTTGGTGCCAACTTTATATCTCTTTTTTTTTTCAACCAGTCATCATGCAAGTGAATCTGAATTATGCCAGACTGTATCAATAAACTATTCGAGAAGTACTTCTCAGGAGACAAGTACTATGGTGCAAATCTACAGGTTAAACTCGTATCGCTTTTAGGGAATCAAGGGTGTTTAAACAAACCTCTTCTTGTCACATTATTCCGAACTTCCTGTCCTCAATCAATCCTCGCTTCATCTCTATATACTATTCCCGATCGCTCTTTAGGATCAAAAACTCTTCAACAAAAATTAAAATTTCGGTCAAAATTTGGGAAGAACTCAATGTTTGGTTTTACACATCATAACAAAAACATAAAAATAAAAATGCAAGAGGAAATCCTCCCCCAAACTTGAACTAAACATTGTCCGCAATGTTTAAGAACAAGCCCGAGAGGGGTGACTCACAGAGGGTATTGCACTTCAGCTGACGCTTTCTAGCTTTCACCCGAAATGCCCCTTTTATTTCCTGAAAAACAAAACAAACACAAAAAGAAATTACGTTATTAAAAGCGTGGGTTGCCTCCCACGAAGCGCTTCGTTTAACGTCGCATGGCTCGACGGTCCATTCCCCTTGTTAGGGTGGCATATATGATACAAAGAACACATCATCTTTTTTCTTTCTTTTGTTTGGTAGCAATCCCATGAACTTAAAGTATTGATGATGTTGCTGCCAAATCCTCTTTAGCTTGATTTTATTGAACAAGGCATAAATTTCTTCCAATACTTTGTCAATTTCTTGTCTTTTATCTGCCTTGTTATAAAAATATTTCTTGGGGATACTCTGTTGTTGAAAATTTTCTTGTTGGATGTCCACATCTTCACAAATTGTTAAATTTGTGGTTTTATCCAAAACTCGATCATCTTCAAGTTTCCTTATTTCTTCTTCCCCACATTTCTTTTTTACCTCAAATTCTTCTATTCTTACTGCATCCTCTTCATCTGATGTTATGTATTTTTCTTCTGGTTCCTTATATTCTTCTTCCAACTCTAACTTTCTCCAAATAAACCTATCTGGATAAAAGTTAGCTGCCTTACATTCATTCATAAGGATTCTTACCTCTCTCTTATATGCTTTAAAAATTTTAGTCGCCTCTTCCAAGGTTACTCCTGAATCAGGCGACCAACATGCAGGAGATACAGGTGGCAATGTATCAAAACAATACATAGCTACAAAACTCAGACAATTTGTTAGTAGCAAAGTAGAGAAGAATTCATGAAGCAAAAATAATCAGACTTTTTATTTCTTTTTTTTTTTATAAAATAAAACTAAATTCAAATAAACAAAAACAAAAACAAATTTTTAGTTGACGAGCAACAAAATTTCAATTGAACTAAAATCAAAACTCTATATTTTAGCAGTCCCCGGCAACGGCGCCAAAAACTTGATCGGAAAAATAGCAAGTGTACTATTTTGCCTCTGTAGTAATAATAGGGAAATTCCCCGAATGTCGATCTCAAGGACTGCGTAGTAATATTGAGTTCAAATTGTAGTTTAATCAAACAAAAACTAATGATGGGGTTGTGTTTGCAAATTGTGACTAAACAATAATTAAAATAGCAGAAAAGTAAATTGACTTTTTGACAAATATGAGTATTATGCTAGGGGTATAGTGTGTGATTGTTCCTGTAATAACCTTGGATTTAGATCTCTTCAACAAGTTCATAACCTTTAATTACCAGCCCTTTAGGATATTTTCCCCTAATTCCTTAGCGGGAAAACCTTTGAACATTCATCCTAAATCCTAAGTCCTTAGAGAATTATGATGAAATCAAGCCTTTATATTATCAAGAGTTAACCGGTAACTATAGGGTATCCCTAGTCCTAGGTGATATCTACTATAGTCTAATCGTACAAAAACCTTAACAACCGCTGTCCAGCTGGTTGTTAACCGTAAATCAATCTTGTTGGTCCGACAAAGAAAGCATAAAAACCTTGTACAATTAAATTAAATAAGAAAACAAATTTATTGATGAACTCAGGAATTCAAAATCATTACAGAATCAAATCAGGGACACCCCCTAGCATTAGGATTTAGTTACTCATATTGTTCAAAGAAAACAAAATATAAAATAGAGACATTACAAGAATTGAGATGAAAGTTGATCTTCAATTGCTTCCGTTCATGAAGACCTTCTTCTCTCCCAAACCCTTGTTTTCTCCAATCTTCAATCTTGTATCTTCTCCCGGCCAAAAAGTCCCATAATTCATCGTTAAAACTCTTCTAAATAGTGCAGACTCACTTAGGTTGGTTGGAAGTACCCAAAATGCCCCTTGGGTCAACACTTAATAAAAAATCACAAAAATCAGCAAAATCAGTGTTTTAGCCAACACTGGCCGTGTCAGGCAACACGGGTGGCCGTGTTGGCCTCCTGAACTTAATTTTTCAAAATCACACTCAGCACTGCTAACACGGGTGGCCGTGTTAGGTAACACGGGCCGTGTTGGTCCTTAACTTCAGAATTTGGATTTGCGTTCTTCATGAAAGTTGTAGCCCTTTTCGTTAGCGAAATTTTGCCACCGGAACCGTGTCATTCCGAGTTACGAAGCTCCAGTTATGATCAAAATACTACACGCCTGTCACGGTGAGAAACATGCTGAAAATTTCTAGATCTCACACTTGCTAACACAAGCCGTGTCAGCCCTGTGAATTTCATCTCTTTTGCAATTTCTTGGCCACGCTTCATCCTAACACGGCCAGTTTTAGGTGACACAGGTGGTCGTGTCAGACCTCATGTAGCTTGATTTTTCACTTCCTTCGAAACTCTCCTTTTTGTACTTTTTCACATTGATTTGTCTCGATTTATTCCTTTGAACCTGCAAACAGTAAAATACACAACCATAGCATAAAATGTAGAAGAATGAAGTAAAACACTTGACAATATAAAGCAAAGACGACTAAAATCAACGGTAAATAAACGTGTAAAAACCACTGATCATCTCTTAAGTTTAAGCTTAATCTCACTAATATATTACAACAGCAATGTAGTGAGGTTGATGAAGTTTGAGAGCTTTTGATTTGAACAACGTTTCAGCATTTTTTTGCATAAAGTCTTATTTTCAGCTTCTCATCAGAACTTTAATAAATAGGAGTTTGAGAAGATGACCGTTGGGAGCATTTAATGCTTTGCGTATTCCGTACAACATTGCATTTAATGTTTCACTCTTTTGTCAACTACCTCAAGCCTTGCTTTCGCTGTGTCTACTGACGTTGCCTTTAATAGCTTTCAACATTCCTTTTGTCAGTCAGCGTAGCCTGCCAGCTAGTACTTGCTTCTGATCTGATGTTTGTGTAAACAACGTTTGAATATCATTAGAGTCAAACAGCTTGGTGCAGAGCATCTTCTTGTCTTCTGACCTTGAAGTGCTTCTGAGCGTGATACCATGAGAACTTCAGTGCTTCTGCTTCTGATCTCAAGTCCTTCTGATGCTTCCGTAGACCATGTTCTAATTCTGCTTGACCATCTTCTGATGTCTTGCCAGACCATGTTCTGATGTTGCATGCTGAACCTTCTGAGTCAGTGCTTCTGGCGCTGATTTTGTGCATACTCTTTATATAATTCCTGAAATGGAAATTGCATAGTATTAGAGTACCACATTATCTAATACAAAATTCATATACATTGTTATCATCAAAACTAAGAATATTGATCAGAACAAATCTTGTTCTAACAATCTCCCCCTTTTTGATGATGACAAAAACATATATAAATGATATGAATTTGCAATCAGAATATCAGACGGCTAAAGACAATTACACAGCTATAGCATAAGCATATAATTATAGTGTGTGAATATGTCTCCCCCTGAGATTAACAATCTCCCCCTGAGATAAATAATCTCCCCCTGAAATAAATACTGGAAGAAATTTATAAATAAAGGACTTCCCTGAGTATTTTCCATTTCAGTTGAGACGATCACATATGCTTAGATCTTCAGAACATTCATAGCTTCTGATTCTTGCTTCCATAGGACAGCTTCAGAGCTTGAATTTCTTCTTGAATCATTGCATGCTAGATTGTATCAGAACAGTGTTGAATGTACCAGAGCATCATCAGAGCATCTCTACATCCTGAAATGTTACAGAACAAACTAAACGACAAAAGTCAGAGCATGAATGAATCAGAACATAAAATATGTATCAGAGCATATAATATGTATTAGAGCAAAAACAATAATGTTTCAGAGCATATTTAGAACTAAAACATGCATCAGAACATATAAGGAATAAGAATGAGTTAGAGCATATTCTATCATCAGAATATCATAACATTCTTCCTTCTTGCTTCTGATCTTGAAGCTTCATAGCACTCAGCTTGCTTCAATTTCCATGAGCTTGATTCCATACAGAATTGCTTTTCCCCATGTCTTTGCTTCTAATGTTTAGCTTTTAAGAATATCTTCACTTCCTGCAAAACACTCAAAGACACAGAACTTGCAATTTCTTGTTAGAAATGTGGAGACTTTCTCCCAGCAACTGATAATATAAATCAGATCATTTATCACATTTTCTCCCCCTTTTTGTCATAACATCAAAAACACAAAAGATTCAGATGAAAAACAAAACAATTATGAGAGAAAAGAAGGATAACTTTCATTGATTGCAAAAGGAGAATTGTCAGAAAGTACAAGGAAGATGCATAAAAGACAGATGCAAGAAACAAAGAGAAACTACTAAGACACAAAAGGACTAAGACGACCCTAGCCTAGACATAATCTTGGCCAGCATGTCATGAATCCCAGCATTGCTCTCAGTCTGCCTCTCCATGAAAGAGCGGAACTCAACATTGGTGTCTTCTTGCCTGTCCATACGAGAATCTAGCTCAGCTTGGTTCTTCTGAATAGCCTCTAGGGTCTTCGTCAGAAAAGAGGGTTCACCAGAAGAAGCTTCACAACTTCTGTTCAGAGGGACAGCATTCTGAACTACAGCTTCCATTGTGAGATCATCGTCTTGATTTTCCTCAACAGGAATAGACTCGGCAGGATGATCTTCAGCATCAGCTTCTCTCATATCAGCATCTTCTTCATACTCAGGAGCAGGAAGATCAGAATCTCCATTCTCAAGAGCTTGAAGAATGGCAGCAAGATTCCTTGGAGTAGAAGGACCTTCAACTTCTGGCGGGTCAACAACTTCTGGAATGACCAAATTGGGGTCTTCCTCAGAAGGATTTTCCCTCAGAAAGTTAAACAAGGACTTGAAGTTTCCAGTCAGAACTGGATACTTAGGTCTCCAGACCACAATATCCCTGCAAGGATTGTCCAGCAACTCATCAACAAACATCTTCTCCTCAAGAACTCTCCTGTTTCTGATAGGATAATAATATACACCATTATCGACTTCAAGAAGATATCCAGCATAACCAGGAGCAGCAGCCACTAGTCTCTTCTGAACAACCATATCTCCCAAGAGATCCAGCCTACTGATAACTTCATTTCTGAACAACTCCAGGTAAATATGAGGTTCAGGTTCAAGAGGATTGAAGGTGAATTTGTAGTCAGGGTAGAGAAGGCAGTATGGGTTGGATTTTCTTGTAGGAAAGGGATGGGATATAGAAGGTGGAACTGTTGTGGTTGAAGAGGATGGAATATCTGTGGAGATGGTTGATGAGGAAGGTATATCAGTGGGTGTGGGAGGATAGACATTTAGTGGAGTGGGGTTCAAAACAGGTGTAGAAAGAGATGGTTGAGGGGGATTTGGAATGGTGAAGGTGTTGTGAGGTTCAGAAGGAGAAGGTTGGATAGAAGATTGAGGTTCAGAAGGAGGTGGTTGGTATACTTGCCTGGGAAAATTTGTAGTTCTTACAGTACGGAAAGATTCCCTGATGCGCTGGTCTTGAAATTCTGGAGAGTTTACTTTGATAGGATCAAAGGTGACCCTTTGCTTCTTGGCTTTCTTGGCTTCTTCTTCTTGAGCCTTTCTCTTCAGCATAGCTTCTTGCTTCTTCTGATCCTTCTTCTGAAGGTCAGCCAGAGAAGGAAGCACTCTTCCACGAATCCACGCAGGATCAACAGAAGATTGAGTTCTTACAAAGGCTTCCAAGTATTGCTTAACAGCCTTGTGAAGTTCTGCTTGGAACAAGGTAGCAAAGCCTTCAACCGGAATCCTTCTGGTCAGAATATCTGGGGAGATTACAGGAACTGAAGTTACCTTCGTGATAAGTTCCAGTCTTAGCAGATTAAAAGCATTGATGACATGCCCTTGAATGGCTCCAAAGAATCTGAACGTCCCAATAGTCTTTAGAGAGTCCATCAAATCACTTTCTATCAGAATGTTTGAGATCATTCTGGCGAAAGGAATAGTGTTTCTTTGAAGATGAGGATACTTCTCACGTTCTTCATCTCTTGACTCTTCAATAGCCATCTTCAGATTCTGAAACAGAATGTTGGAGATGTTCAGTTCAATTCTTCTTCCAATGCAGAAGAGAGTATATTTGTGATCAGGACTGATGTACATGGAGGATAATGATCTTCTTCTATGATAAAGAGATCCTAGAATGATTTCAGCCCAAACTTGATAGAATGCCCTCAATATACCAGTTTGGTGAGATTGAAGACCAGTTGCATAAGATATTTGTCCTTCAACCTGTGGCCAACTAACCCTGGCAGGAAGTGAACCAATACATCCTTCTTCGTCATCTAGGTTGTACAACTTCCTTATCAACTTCTCAGTAACCACAACTTCATGCCCTAACACGAAGGAGATGATTGCAGTTGGAGTAACCGTTGCATGAGCCCAGAAATCTTTTACAAGAGCCGGATAAATTGTTCCAACCAATCTATCAAGGTAGCTTGACCATCCTTGTGACATTGTCTTTGCTTCAGGTTTGAAACCATGTGCTCTTAGATTTTCGAAGTCCACAGAAGACTCACAGAGAACTTCCATCTCTGCAGTAGGAATGGAACAGGTCTTCAATGGAGCAAAACCACGCTTGCTCATAACCAGTTGAGTGGAAGACATTTCTGCTTGGTTTGAGGAACTTGACGAAGGATTCATGATGAGATGCTAAGTTTCAGACACAAACTAGGGTTTATGCGATGAATGCAAAAAGAGAGGGACGAGTGAAGAGAGAGAGAGAGTGAAAAAGATGAAATGAAGATGAAGGGGAGTATATAAAAGGATGGAAAAAAAATAACTGCAAAAAAAATGGTTTAAGTGAAATGATTACAGAAAAACATGACATCAATTTGCATTTAATGAGATATGACGTTAGGAGAGATAAAGTGACAAAATGAAATGATTTGCACAGTTACCTAGGGCGGCGTCTCCTCAACTGCACGCATGCTTGTCCAAAAATAGTGAACACGTGTTCATTTTCTGGAAAACTGGTGACAGCTGTTTTACTTTAAAAGAGATTCTGAATCAACTTAGATAAAGAAACGTTAGTAATAATAGAATCAGAACTTCTAATTGATCATTATCAGAATTTCTTATATACACAAAATCCCAACACATTTTAGAATTTAACCATACATAAGATCTTCTCATCTTCTCATTCTGGGCATAAATCCATACTGATATTCTTCAGAATGAACTTAAACCTATCTTCAGCAAGGGGTTTTGTAAAGATATCAGCCCATTGATGGTCTGTATCCATAAAGTTTAAAGAGAGAACACCCTTCTGAACATAGTCCCTAATGAAATGATGTTTAATCTCAATATGTTTAGCTTTGGAATGTAAGATAGGATTATTAGATAAACATATGGCATAAGTATTATCACAGAAGATAGGGATGTTACTCTCATATATTTGATAATCTTCTAGCTGACTCTTCATCCAGAGCATTTGTGTGCTACAACCAGCAGCAGCAACATATTCTGCTTCTGTTGTTGAGAGGGCAATGGTAGCTTGCTTCTTGCTGTACCAGGAGATCAGATGACTTCCTAGAAATTGGCAACTTCCAGAAGTACTTTTCCTTTCAATTCTATCTCCAGCATAGTCAGCATCACAAAATCCTACTAAGTTGTATTCTTTAGATTTTCTGTAGACTAAACCGACATTAGTAGTACCTTTCAGATACCTCCGAATTCTCTTAACAGCAGTTAAGTGAGATTCTCTAGGATCTGATTGGAATCTAGCGCACAAACAAACACTGAATAGAATGCCAGGTCTAGAAGCAGTTAAATATAGAAGAGATCCAATCATACCTCTGTACAACTTCTGATCTACCTTCTTACTTACCTCATCCTTACCTAGAACACACGTTGGATGCATAGGAGTTTTGGCTTCTTTGCTTTCAGAAAGATTAAACTTCTTCAGAAGTTCTTTCACATACTTCGTTTGATGAACATAAGTTCTATCATAAGTTTGATTAATTTGAATCCCAAGAAAATACTTGAGTTAACCCATCATACTCATTTCAAATTCAGCCTGCATAGACTTAGCAAACTCCTTTCCAAGTGAAGCATTAGATGTTCCAAAAATAATATCATCAACATAAATTTGACAAATTAAAATGTCCTTCTTAGATGTTTTATAGAAGAGAGTCGTATCCACTTGTCCTCTAGTGAAACCATTGTCCAGAAGGAAAGAACTTAATCTTTCATACCAAGCTCTATGAGCTTGCTTCAATCCATACAACGATTTCTTAAGTTTGAAAACATGTTCTGGAGACTTAGAGTCTTCAAAACCAGGAGGTTGGTGGACATAGACTTCCTCATCTATATAACCATTTAAGAAGGCACTCTTAACATCCATCTGATATAGAGTGATGTTATGTTGAGTGGCAAAAGAAATTAATAAGCGAATAGACTCTAACCTGGCCACTGGTGCAAAGGTTTCTGTATAGTCAATTCCTTCTTGTTGACTATATCCCTGAGCTACCAGTCTAGCTTTGTTTCTTACCACTTCTCCCTTCTCACTAAGCTTGTTTCTGAAAACCCACTTTGTAGCAATGATGTTGAATCCTTTTGGTCTAGGAACAAGATCCCATACATCATTCCTTGTAAACTGATTTAGTTCTTCTTGCATAGCAATTATCCAATCTGGATCTTCTAGGGCTTGATCAACAGAAGTTGGCTCGATCAAAGAAACAAGACCTAATTGACATTCTGCATTGTTCTTAAGGAATGCTCTGGTTCTGATAGGATCATCTTTCTTTCCAAGGATCACATCCTCTGAGTGACCTGAGATGAGTCTAGAAGATCTTTTGACTGTTGGCTCTTCAGAAATTCTGAGATTCTCTAAAGATGCAGCAACTTGATCTTCTGATTCTTTGCTTCTGAGATTTTCAGCTTCTGAAACTTTGTTTCTTGGTTCTACAGCTTCTGATATATCAATATCTATATCTGCAAAATTCTCAAACTGCTTTGGCTTTTCAAGACCAAGCTTATCATCAAATCTGATATTGATTGATTCTTCTACAACCAATGTTTTAGTATTGTATACTCTGTAGCCTTTAGAGCGTTCAAAATATCCAAGAAGGAAACATTTTTGTGCCTTAGAATCAAACTTACCAAGATGATCTTTAGTATTCAGAATAAAACAAACACATCCAAAAGGATGAAAATATGAAATGTTGGGCTTTCTGTTCTTCCACAATTCATATGGAGTCTTATTTATAATAGGTCTTATAGAGATTCTATTCTGAATATAACATGCAGTGTTTATTGCTTCTGCCCAAAAGTGCTTAGCCATATTGGTTTCATTGATCATGGTTCTGGCCATTTCTTGTAGAGTCCTATTCTTTCGCTCTACAACTCCATTTTGTTGTGGAGTTCTAGGGCAAGAGAAATCATGGACAATACCATTTTCTTTGAAGAACTCCTCAAAGAATCTATTCTCAAATTCACCACCATGATCACTTATAACCTTTATGATTTTGCACTCCTTCTCAGATTGAATCTGAGTGCAGAATTCAAAGAACACTGAATGAGACTCATCCTTGTGTTTTAAGAACTTTACCCATGTCCAGCGGCTATAATCATCTACGATGACTAATCCATATTTCTTCCCTCTGACAGATGCTGTTTTGACTGGTCCAAATAGATCAATGTGCAGAAGTTCTAACGGCCTTGAGGAAGAGACAACATTCTTAGATTTGAATGCAGGTTTGGAGAACTTGCCCTTCTGACATGCTTCACAAAGAGCATCTGATTTGTATTTCAGATTTGGGAGTCCTCTGACCAGATTTAGTTTGTTAATCTAAGAAATCTTTCTCAAACTAGCATGTCCTAATCTTCTGTGCCAGACCCATTGCTCTTCAGAATCAAACATAAGGCAAGTCACCTTCTGCTTCTCAAGATCTAAAAGATCAATCTTATAAATGTTGTTCTTTCTCTTGCCTGTAAATAGGATTGAGCCATCCTTCTGACTTACAACCTTGCAAGACTTTTGATTGAAGATTATGTCATAACCATTGTCACTTAATTGACTTATGGACAATAAGTTATGCGCGAATCCTTCTACAAGAAGTACATTAGTTATGGAAAGAGAGTTACCAATACTTATGGTTCCAGAGCCAATAATCTTGCCCTTCTGATCTCCTCCAAACTTGACTTCTCCACCAGATTTAAGCACCAGGTCTTGGAACATAGACCTTCTTCCCGTCATGTGTCGCGAGCACCCAGAGTCCAGGTACCATGACATTTTGTGCTTTGTCTTCTTTGCTGCTAAGGATATCTGCAACAGAAATTATCTTCTCCTTAGGTACCCACTATCGCGGGCGAAAAATCGTTATCCTTTTTTGTGGATGAGACACCTGATGCCTTCTTTGGGCTCGAGTGCTCAAAAAATGATTTTTCTTTGTTCCGACCAAACTTTTTATTATTTCCAAAGTAGGAAAAGGAAAAAAGTTGCAATAACCTAAAAAGTGGGGGAGAGATCTTGGGTAAGAGGGTTGGTTATACGAAGGGAAGGTATTAGCACCCAACGTATATATAGTACTCTATAGGCTTCTTTGTTGTTTTTCATTCTATGTTATAGTGGAGGTTCTGTTGTGAAATAGGTGGGACCTAAGGTGTTTGTTTGATTATGCTCGCAAAGATCATCGCGATCCTCTGCATACATATTCCTTAGAGGGAATCAGAGCATCTGTAGCTCGGGGTCTACGGGTGCTAAGGTTTGAATGGTTTGAGAGAGAAGTTTTGCTCGCCAAGGAGTAAGACCTTGTGCCTACGTATTCTCAAAGGGATGTTGAGAAAGTCAGAGCAATCGTAGTTCCCACTTATGCTAGTGGAAGCAAAGGATAAGAGACAAATGTCATCTAAATGTTCGATGTATCTAATCTATATCATCACATACATCTGTTTGTTTTTGTTTGAAAATCTTTTCATTATAAGCCCTGGGCTGTGCCACTTATGGTGCTTAGAATGATAAAGATGCTTTTTAGCCAGCCTTGTGGCAAAAACTTTCAATGAAGTCAGCCTTGTGACAAAAAGTTTTGATTAATCAGCCAGCCTTGTGGCAAAAGTTTCAATGAAGTCAGCCTTGTGACAAAAACTTTGACTAATCAGCCAGTATGGTGGCAAAAAGGTTTGATTGATTAGCCAGCCTTGTGGCAAAAAGAGTTTGATAAGTTTGATTGATTGATTGTTTGTGATGATATAGATGAGATACTCCTAACATAGAGATGATAAATGTCTAATCTCCTAAGGTATTTGTTTTGGATATTCGGGATGCTTATAAGAAGCCCGTGGGTCCTTGTACGAAGCCCAAGAGGAGGCTATCCGAGGGTCCTTGCATTGTAAGCCCAAGAGGAGGCTATGGGAGGGACTATCGAGGGTCCTTGCATTGTAAGCCCAAGAGGAGGCTATGGGAGGGACACTCGTTTGTACAAAGCCCAAGGGGAGGCATGGTATAGTTGGTTTGAGCTCTTAGAGCGATTTCACCGGGAAAACCATACTCTATGTCCTAACTTAAACTAGTGGAGATTCTTTGCACGAAGCCCAATAGGAGGCTATGGGGAACCTAGTGTTGTACTAAGTTGAACAAGCACACATATGAACAAACATGAACAAGTATGAACAAACATGAACAAACATGAACAAGTTATGAATAAGCATATATATATATATATGACAAAGTGTGTGTATATAATGGAGTTTATGAAGGAAATATACCTGTAAGCATGATCCATTTGTATACACGGGGCTCGGGACTTATACTCGGGGAGAGGCCCGTTGAGTTATTCATGACTATGTAAACAGGTATTCAAAAAAAGGCTTGGGACTTATACCTACATGGAGGCCCATGTTTTATTTACAAAACATGGTTGATTATTTTATTTACAGACGCGTCGTTTGAAAAACTGTTTGAAAGTTGTTTTGAAAGAAGTTTTCTGTTTGAAGAAAAACTGTACAAAGGCAAAGGGATGTACAAAAGGGGCTTGGGACTTATACCTACATGGAGGCCCATGGTATATTGAAAAGTTTTGTTTCTTTAAAGTTTTGTTGTTTTGAAAATGATTTGAAAATTGTTTGAAAAGATTTTGTTTTGAAGAAGTTTTATTGTTTTGAAAACTGTATATAAAAAAAAGGAAAAGAAATGGGACTTACACTCTCTAATATTCGAGAGGCCCCACTTCGTTTTGAAAATCTTTCGATCAATCAAAAAGATTTAATCAATAGTTTCTTTTGAAAAGAAATGGTTTATCGTTTTGAAAAGAATCATGATCGCTTTGTTTTTAAAAATGGTTTGAATTTGAAAGAAATCAACTTAATTAAAAAACAACTTTTATGCTTAATTAAGACCTAAGTGATTAGGGTTTGATCCCAAAAATATTTACAAGTGATTAGGTTAAAATTCAAATGAAAAACAATATTTTAAAGTATTTAAAAACACTTAAAAATATGTTATTTTAAACCTATTTAAAAATGTATCAAATAAATATTTTTTGATGATTTTTTTTGGTATTCATAAAATACATATATAAAATAAGAAGTGTGTAAAAAATGAATAAAAAATGAGTTGATTTGATTGGTTAAATAATTAGTTAAAATTGTGAAGAAATTGAAGAAAAATAGTGTTTAAAAAAAAGTTTTGGTCCCTAAGGGTGTTGAACCCACGACCTCATGCTCACCACTCAAAAGCATAACCAACTGGACCACGCGCATGGTCTGATTATCAAAGGCAAAGATTTGATTATATTTCCAACTCAATATTTAAATTTCCTTCGCAAAAAATGGCGCCAAGAACACCATCCCCATTTGAATTTGAAAATCTTCAAAACTGAACCAAATTGATCAAGTGAAGGGTGTATCTTACTCGTTTTTTCATAAGGAACATGATGGTGATCTTTAATTTCATTTATTTTTGCTTTAAGATGGTTAATTTTCGTATGAACGTGAAGAACCCTAAAACTGAGTTTCAACATGAAATCGTGTATGATTGATGAATTATGAAATTGATTGAGGGTTAATGATCAGTGATAGTGCAGAAACAAGATGGCAAAGCAATATTTCATTTATGATGCATGATTCATAGAGTTTGAAGTTCAAGAGAGCTTACCTTAAAAATGGCAAAACTGAGAATCGAATTCTGCAAATGAGGAGTTCCAGTTGTTGTTTCTTGATCTGGACAGCTTCAATGGACCTTATGGAACATGTTTGGATGATTAGAATGAATTGAAAACCTCTGGACCAGTTGGTGATGCTCGATCTGCAGTAGGACTCAAGTGAGGATCAAGCTTGGTGATTTTGGAGTTACAGGTCAAGGATGATAATTGGGATAGTTCATATATAGTATATGGGATGTGTTTGGATGGTTAGATTGGACAGAATTGAGCTTGAATGAAAATTGGCATGATAAGGCTTATGTTATGCATATTTGAGAAGTGAGGTAGTGATTCTGAGTTCTTGGTGTTTTTGGGGCGTATGGATGGATCAAACACATCATGTATGATGTTTATGAGTTGTGGGAAGCATTATTTTGCTCAGAACTTCAAGGGTTTGGAGGTTGGGATTTCTACCTCACTTTGAAACTTGAAACTTGCAATTCAAGAAAGAAGAGAGAAAACCTATAATTGTGAGGTCTTGGTGTGATTTGAAGAGTGATTTGAACCTCTATTTATAGGCCAAGAGTTCTGAATGCAGAGCTTTGCAAGTTGATCCAAGAATGATGATTTGGCTTAAGGGATAAAATGGAATCTTTCACATTAAATGCAAATGGTTAAAAGTGACTAAACCATGGTTAAATCTCAAGCTTCTTATCCTCTCCCATTCTGATCTTCAAATCAGAAAATATCTTCAATCATTGTCTTGATGCATCATTACTTGCATTATTTGGCAAAATGGTTCATAACTTTGGCAAAATGACTTGAAATTTCAAGTGAAAAGTTCACTAATGTCAAAATTCAAAACCATGGCTACACTCCATATTTTTTCATGCTCTTGGACATTTTGGAAAGCTCATGTTACACACTTCAAAACCCTAGTTGAAAGTTTCTTCAAGACCTTTAAGGAAATGGGTGAAAAAGATCCATGAACTTTGAAGAAAATGAAGTTTTAAGTGAAATTTTCAAAAGATACCAACTTTGAAACTCCATATCTCTTAAATGGTTGATCTTTTGGAAAAAAATTATATGTGACAAAGTTGTTCATTGGATCAAAATCTACAACTTTCATGTTGGAAGTTTTTTTCAGTTTGTAGGTGAAATTTTGAGAAATTCCCTTCCAAAGTTTGGAAAAAACCATTGAAAAACACTTAGAATTTTTCTAAGTATGGAAAGTCAAACTTTTGACTTTTTGATTCTTGATTGATTTTCTTGATTTTTCTTGATCAAATGACTTCATATATCATATATTGATGATTCAAAACTTCAAAAGTCATGGTTGACCAAAATTCCTCAAAAGTCAATGGGGATCTTGTACAGTTGACTTTTTCAGACGAATCGCGTTTCTGGAGATTTCAAATGAACTAAGCTATCCTCACCAAATGAATGGTATGAATGGATCATATTGAGGAATTAGAGGATATTGAGCCATGGTTTGAGTTGTGGCACCATGTCCTGATTAAAAAGTCAGTTGTTCAGTGAATTAGGTCAAAAACCCTAATTGTCGACCTGATGAAATTGATGACTGTGGATCTTGAATTGAGATGTAATTTCCATTGGATGTTGTCATAGGGATTATTTGAAGATGATTGAAACTTTTGATTGACTTCCTGGGGATTTTTAGGGTTTCCCAAATGTGATCCCTGATTTCAGTCCTTGATAGTTCAAAACCCTAATCTGATGATTTGAAATTTCACTGTTGATCAATCCTTGTGTAGGAGATGTCTTGAGCCAATGGATTAGGTCAAAATGATGTACTTGGGGTCTTGATGTCATGTCCCAAGTCATTAGGTCAAATCCTGAGCAAAAGTCAGGAGTATACTATCTTTAGTCAAAACCCTAATCTGGCTGATTCAGAGCCTTTGAGCTTATTGAAGTGAATCTTTGAGGAACAAATGTTGATTGTTGATGAAGATGATTCATTTGAAATGAAGGGAGAACAAAACCCTAATTGATTGTTACTTGTACTGATGAGTGATTTCTTGTTTAAATCCTGCTGAGTCACAAATAACAAACACAAACCATGTAATTTGTTAGTGATGCAAATGATGTATATGCAATGATATGAGGTGGTATCTTAGGTCAAAAATTGGGGTATGACAGATGCCCCTATTTAAGTTTTTTCAACCTGAGATATGAAGATTGAAAATCTTCATTTTGATAGGGTGGAAGAGACTTAAATATCAGAAGACGCAAATTTTGGACCTAAGATACCAAAATTGCGAATGATGCAAGGATATCTTTACCGAGGGGATATCAAGAACTGACTCGACTGGGGACAAGAGATCGAGAAGGATGCCTCAATCCGTTTTAGGAAGAGAATCCGTTTTTTTTTTCCTTTTCGGGAAAGCAAGTGTATGCTTCACCGGGGAATGATAGCTTCGTGAGAAAAGCTTACCTATCGACATCATCGACTTTCAACACAGGGATAGACTTGTTTAATAATGCGAAGGTGAAAAGTATGAAACTATATTACCGACTATCAGCATGGTGATAGACTTGACAAGGTAAAAAGAGTTTCAAAGGTCCGGTTAATATTACCGACTATCAGCATGGGGATAGACATGTTTAATAATATAACCAGAGCAAAAGGTTACCGACTACCAGCCTCGTGATAGCGGTTTTGAAGACATGATCAATTATCAGCCAAGTGATAAAATGATCCTGGAGACTTTGTTAGGGAAATTACTGGTTATTCAGCCTTGTGAACAGTAATAAGGCCCTGATTGTCAAATGGTCTTCATGACTGATTTCCTTGAGAGGAGAAAACTTTTGAAAGAGACATAAGCTGCTCAGATGATGAGGCTATTGCTATTTGTCTGTTTTTCACGACTTTGTTTGAGAAATCGGAATTTGAATCTTTTTGGTAAAGACAAGGTTCTAACCAAGAATGAATTGGAAAGAACAATCAAACAAGACTTTGTACCCAATGAGGAATGAACTCGAATGGGTATTTTCTCCTTTGTCATGAGAGGAGAAACTAAAGCAACCTTCTTCCACGAGGAATGATCTCAGTGGAGAACTGGAGAAAGAATATGTTCTTTTCTGCTTATGGGTGACAACCTACTTGGAGAGATGACACGCCCATACTTGTTTTTTTTCTTTTTCTCTTTTCTTCTTCTCTCTTTTTTTTTTTTTTTTTTTTGAGGATAGATATATCCTAAACAAGTAATTTTAAAGCAAACATTGAAAAATGCAAGAATGCATAAATGATGTAAATATGACGAATGATGAATGTCATGAATGTCATGAATGTTGACGATACTGACAAACAAAGAAGTATATACTGGAGACGGACCAACGTCGCAATACAACCAGATACTTGGTAAATATTCTTCAACACGGTGTAGATAACACAGGTGATGAATGATGCTTCGTGCTTTAAACTTCTCTGGGGAAGATAAGCATCCTTTCTTATGGAGATGGAAGAACCTCTTCACTGGAGATGGAAAATCTTCGTCACTGGGGATAGAAGAGCTTCTTTACCTCGAGGGGTAATTACTTCAGGAATTCTTTTCTGGGATAAGAATACCGTTGTCTCATCATCTCTTTTGAGGAAAAGAACAATTTTCAGGGAGAATCCTTTTGTTCATCCTACGGAGACGACTGCTGATGTTCCTTCCGTTGTTCACAGCTCAAGGGAAAGTTTCGCTTTTATTTTGAAAAAAGAAAAGTGAAGTAAATTCATTTAAAACTTATTTTTCTTTTTCTTTCAAAAGTGAATAACACAATTAAAGCGTCATTTTGCAAGCTAAAAGAAATTAGAGATTGCAAACAAATGGGCACAAGGCTCAAATTTATTTAATAGGATGGTAATCAGCTAAAGGCGTGATTCCATGGAGCATTTACAAAAGTTGGAAATGGTAATTATGCGGAAAAGGCTACATTGAAAGCAATAACCACTATTCCCCTAACAACTTTGAGTTCCAACTGTGTTTGTCGCTTCAGGTTGGCGATGATTTGATCGAAGATCCTTTGATGAGAAAGACTCTTCAGGTAACGAAGTACGGACTGATGCAGTTACTTTGTCATAAATCCCTAATTTTTGCCTAGATTGCCCTTTCAGGTTTTCAATCTACCAGGATAATTTTTTTTGTTTATTGTCTCTAATTTTTGCCTGGACCGCCCTTTCGGGTTTTCAGTCCACCGAGACGCTCATTTTTGCCTAAGTCGCCCTTTGTGGGTTTTCGACTTACCGAGCTGTTCTTTCGTTCTTTTTTAGACAAAGTATTTCTTGAATGCATCAGCATTCACAGGATGTGGGAGTTCTTGATCATCCATGGTTGCAAGAGTCATGGCGTCGCCAGAAAATGTTCTTTTGACAACATACGGGCCTTCGTAATTAGGAGACCATTTGCCCCTAGAATCTGGTTGAAAAGACAAGATCTTTTTAAGCACGAGGTCGCCTTCTCGAAATTCACGAGGTCGAACCTTTTTGTTGAAAGCTTGTTTCATCCTTGCTTGGTATAACTGTCCATGGCATAGAGCAGTCATACGTTTTTCTTCGATTAAGTTCAACTGATCGTATCTGCTTTGGCACCATTCAGCCTCTGATAATTTAGTCTCCATGAGGACTCTCATTGATGGGATTTCAACTTCTACGGGGAGCACAGCTTCCATGCCGTATACTAGAGAAAAGGGAGTTGCCCCTGTTGAAGTACGCACTGAAGTACGGTACCCATGTAAAGCAAATGGCAGCATTTCATGCCAGTCTTTGTAAGTGACGACCATTTTCTGGACGATCTTCTTAATGTTCTTGTTGGCGGCTTCAACAGCGCCGTTCATTTTTGGTCTGTAAGGAGAAGAGTTATGATGCTCAATCTTGAATTCCTCACATAATTCTTTCATCATCTTGTTGTTCAAGTTTGAACCATTGTCAGTAATGATCTTGCTGGGAACACCATATCGGCAAATGATGTTGTTCTTGATGAACCTCACAACCACTTGTCTTGTAACATTGGCGTAAGATGCTGCTTCGACCCATTTGGTGAAGTAATCAATTGCTACTAAGATGAAACGATGACCGTTTGAAGCTTTCGGTTCGATCATTCCGATCATGTCGATACCCCACATGGAAAAAGGCCATGGAGATGAGAGAACGTTGAGTAGAGTCGGTGGCACATGGATCTTATCTGCATAGATCTGGCACTTGTGACATCTCTTCACGTGTTTATAACAATCAGATTCCATTGTCAACCAATAGTATTCTGCTCTTAACATCTTCTTGGACATTGCATGCCCATTTGAATGAGTTCCAAAGGACCATGTCTGCTTCGTGTCTGTCCACGCATCTGAGCAAAACCATGTCGAAGTTTCTTTTGTATAGCACATCTCCGTTCAGGAAGAAACTTCCAGAAAGTCTCCTTAGAGTTTTCTTATCTTTGTTTGATGCCCCAAGCGGGTACTCTTGAGTTTGAAGGAAGCGTTTGATGTCGTGGAACCACGGTTTATCATCGATGACTGCTTCAGTTGCAAACACATAGGCGGGCCTTTTAAGGCGCGTGATTCTGATTGTAGGCATATCATTCCAATGATTGACTTTGAACATGGAAGATAAAGTAGCCAGGGCGTCTGCCATTCGATTTTGATCGCGAGGTATATGATGCAATTCCACCTTGTTGAAGAAAGTCAACAAACGTCTTGCATAATCTCTGTAAGGAATCAAACCATGGTGGTAAGTTTCCCACTTGTCTTTGATTTGGTTGATCACAAGGGCTGAATCTCCATATATGTCCAGAATCTTGATCCTTAAGTCAATGGCTTCTCCGAGACCCATGATACAAGCTTCATATTCTGCGACGTTGTTGGTGCAATCAAATAGCAATCTGGCGGAGAACGGGATATGAGTACCCTTGGGAGTGATGATGACTGCCCCAATTCCATTCCCAAAAGCATTTACTGCTCCATCAAAAATTAGGCCCCATCTTGATCCAGGATCAGGACCTTCTTCAGGTAACGGTTCGTCACAATCTTTCATCTTCAAGTACAAGACATCTTCATCAGGAAAGTCAAACTTGAGAGATTGATATTCATTAATTGGTTGATGCGCCAGATGATCGGCGAGAATGCTTCCTTTGACCGCTTTTTGAGCACGGTACTCGATGTCATATTCGGATAACAGCATTTGCCATCGGGCAATCCTTCCTGTTAATGCAGGCTTTTCAAAGACATACTTGATCGGATCCATTTTGGAGATTAACCAAGTTGTATTGTTGATCATGTATTGGCGGAGACGTTTTGAAGCCCAGGCCAAAGCACAACATGTTTTTTCGAGCATGGAGTAACGAGACTCACAATCTGTGAATTTCTTACTTAAGTAATAGATGGCGTGCTCCTTCTTACCGGTTTCATCTTGTTGTCCAAGCATACAACCCATGGATTCTTCTAACACAGTAAGGTACATGATTAGTGGTCTTCCTTCAACCGGAGGAATCAATATTGGTGGTTCTAACAGGTATTCCTTGATACTGTCAAACGCTTTCTGGCAATCTCCAGTCCATACAACCCCTTGATCTTTGCGGAGAAGCTTGAAAATTGGCCCACAAGTAGCAGTCATTTGAGAGATGAATCTGGAGATATAGTTCAATCGTCCGAGAAATCCTCTTACTTGCTTTTCAGTTTTTGGTGCAGGCATCTCTTGAATTGCTCTGACTTTGTCGGGATCTACTTCAATACCTCTTTGGCTGACAATGAAACCCAAGAGTTTTCCAGATCTAACCCCAAAAGTACATTTGTTAGGATTCAAGCGAAGCTGATATTTCCTTAGTCGTTGAAACAACTTCAAAAGGTATTCAATATGTTCTTCTTCTGTGCTGGACTTGGCTATCATGTCGTCCACATAAACTTCAATTTCTTTATGCATCATGTCATGAAAGAGAGTAGTCATTGCCCTTTGGTAAGTTGCACCTGCATTCTTTAATCTGATTATAACCGGAGAACCCGTCCATGAAAGAAAAGACGTTGAACTTAGCGGTGTTATCAACCAGCATGTCAATATGAGGTAACGGAAAGTCATCTTTTGGACTGGCTTTGTTCAAGTCACGGTAGTCAACACTCATTCTGACTTTGCCATCTTTCTTTGGAACTGGCACTATGTTGGCCAACCATTGAGGATACTCAGAGGTGACAAGAAAACCTGCGTCGAGTTGCTTTTGAACTTCTGTTTTGATCTTGTTAGCCATATCGGGGTGAGTCCTTCGCAATTTCTGCTTAACTGGCGGACATTCAGGCTTCAATGGCAAGTAATGCTGAACAATATTGGTATCCAACCCAGGCATGTCTTGGTAGGACCAGGCAAACACGTCAACATATTCTTGGAGAAGGTCTATCAGCTTACTCTTGATATCAGCATCAAGCAGTGATCCAATGGTCACTTCTTTTTTGTCTTCTTCAGAACCAAAGTTGATCTTTTCTAAAGGCTCTTTGTGAGGCAGAATGGCTCTTTCCTCGTGCTTAAGTAATCGAGAGATCTCGTCCGGGATCTCCTCTTCTTCCTCTTCTTCGGCTTCGAACACAGGAAACTCAAAGTTGGGAGAGGGCATATGGTTATTGCATTCAATGGGTTTATTAATAGTTAATCTGCACATGTGATTTATATTTATTTCAGAAAATTTATGAATGCAGGAGTGTATGCAGATTTTTTTTGAAAAGTTTTTTTTTCTTTTTTTTTGGTTTTTTAGGATTACCATTTCCAGAAAAAAGCAAAAAATAAAACACATAGTGTAGGGAATTCAAAATGACACTTTATTTATGATTCATTTTTGAAACAAAGCCCTAAACACAAACTCATTTGCCTTGGGCAGGACAAAGAGGGAAACTTTTAAAACAAAGCCGTATACACAAAGTTATTTGGGCAGGACATAATATTTAAAAGCAAAGCCCTATAAAACATCTCTCTGCTTTGGGCAAGGCAGGAGGTCAAAATAATAGCGAGGTGATTACTTTGAGCGGCGAACAACATTCGGAACGTCGACAGCTTTGCAGTAGCAACGAACTCCTCTGTGTATTATGTATTCAGGAAAATTCTCCTTAGAATTATCTTCAGTATTGACATTGACCGCTGGTCGAGCAGGATTTGAAGGTCCTGGTTTGTCAACCTTGTTCTTTGTAGAGTTGAAACAGTCTTCTTCTATTTCTTGAAGAGCATAAGACGAGTCACAATCTTCAGAATTTTCAGGATGTATTTCCCAATCTTCAGGATGAAGAGACTCATTGTCAGCGACACTTTCCGAGTCAGTTGCGGGGCCATCCTCCCCTTCATCTTCAAAAATGGCATTTATGTGATAATAACAATCTTCAGGATTATGAACCTTGGCAGATGCATTGAAGCCGAAATCTTCAGTAATTTCAGGCTGCTGAGAAAATTGAGAGGGCCGATAAACCTCTTCTGGTTGAATATTATATTCAAAGGAATCTCCCCATCCAGTTGGTTGGATATCCTCAATCGCAATCTTTGAACTTTCAGGTGCAGTATATTTCACCATATAATCAAATTTGCCACTTGGTTGTCCCAAGGTATCCCATATTTCTGCAGGAACAAGCTCAGTTTCATTGCCTTTGGATTTCTCTGACGGAGGATATGGTTCTTCCTGAGATATGTATCCCGAGTCATTGAGATAACATTTCCATTCTTCTTCATCATCGGGTAGCCCTTCTTCGATACATTCTTCAATAAGGACATTAACCTCTTGAGGAATCGGGTTAAGGAACCCTCCACTAATGAATGTTTCTTTGATCGGACGAAGGGTTTCATCCTTCTTGGTGTAGTTTGAGAACATCGGTGAACATCCGAGTCCTATTCTGGTTTCATTCTTGGTAGGGATCACAACTTGCCCCCAGCCAGTGGTATTTCCATCTTTCACTACTTTTACTGCCTCTTTGTAAGAAGAGATTGATGCTTTCTTTTTGGAAGACTCGTCTTCTAAAGAGAGACCTTGGAACTGAGTTCCTTCCACATCATCAGCACTGATAAAAGAGAAATTGGATAAATGGCTCACCATCAAGGCTTGCTCCCCACTTATTGTTACCAATTTTTCATTTGTTACAAATTTTAACTTTTGATGGAGCGTAGAAGTTACTGCCCCTGCTTCATGGATCCATGGTCGTCCTAACAGACAGCTATAAGCAGCTTGAATGTCCATTACCTGGAAGGTGATTTGAAATGTATGTGGACCAATTGTCATGGGAAGGTTGACTTCGCCGATAACAGATTTTCGCGATCCATCAAATGCCTTGACTACCACACCACTGAACTTCATAGGCATTCCTTGGTAGGATAAACGAGCAAGAGTCGTCTTCGGCATCACATTCAAGGAAGATCCGGTGTCTACTAATACATTAGACAAAGAGTCTGACTGACAGTTCATAGAAATGTGCAAAGCAAGATTGTGATTTCTGCCCTCCTCGGGAAGTTCTTCGTCACAGAAGCTTAAATTGTTACAAGCTGTTATGTTGGCTATTATCCCATCAAAGTGGTCAACAGTCACATCATGATCTACAAAAGCTTGATCCAAGACCTTCATCAGGGCTTCCCGGTGGGCTTCTGAGTTTAAAAGTAATGAAAGTATTGAGATCTTTGAAGGAGTCTGCATAAGCTGATCCACAATCTTGTATTCACTTCTTTTGATAAGTTTCAAAATTTCATCAAAGTCAGGATTGACATTGGTTCCACTGAATTGACCAACATCAATGTTTGTATTACTGACAACAATTTCCACAGGATTCCCTACTGGTGTATCTACAGGATTTTGCCCGGTTGTAGGAGCAACAGGCTGCTTTGGAGGTAGTGGAGTATACACACGTCCACATCTTGTTACTCGACTCACATCGGCGATATTCACGACAGATGAAAGAGTAGGTAAAGGAACTTCTTGTCCATTCTTTATCATTGTTGCATTGTAGTTGTATGGAACTGCCTTGTCAGAGTCATAAGGAACCGGTCCAGGTAGACAAATGATCAAAGGAGCAATAGGAACCTTTGGCTTGTTGTAGGTAACTTCTATGCGCTCAGGCATGTTGAAATGAGGAACGATGACGTTAACTTTAGGCATTTCCGAGTTGATATCTGAGACTAAAAGCTCATGCGGATAACATCCTATCATGTTAACTTCATCTTCATTCCTATTTCTGTAGATCTGAATAGTACCATTATCTAGCAAGACTTGAAGATCTCCTCTCACAATAGAACATCCATGAGGATCTACACAAGATATGCTACAAGAACCGTAGTGATGCTGGCGAAAATTCTGCCCTTGACAGAGAGTAGCGTGCATTTGTACCAAATCTGCTCTTGAGAAGTTGATATTATAGACTCGGTATTGGCTAGGACATCCATACACCATGTTTACAACATGCCCTCCATGATTGGGCAGCGGATTTGCTTGCACATTAGGATTCAGATTCCTGAAAGAAAGGAGATTAGATCTAACCAACCTCTGAACTTCATATTTCAAAGCTATGCAATGCTCAAGATCATGGCCAGGTGCTCCTTGATGATAAGGGCATGAGACCTCAGCTTTGTACCACCATGGTAGTTTCTCGGGTACTGGCGGTGGTGCTCTAGTTTAAACAAGACCTTTTTCAATCAAAGCAGGGTACAACTCTGTGTAGGTCATTGGAATTGGATCAAACTGTGGAGCTCTTTGTACTCAATTCTGATTATTGTTAAACTGCTGAGCCTGTTGTCGAGGCTGTTGTTGTTGAAACTGCGGAGTAAATCCCGGATTCGGTGCTGTATTAACGACTGGTGTGATAGCAGCGACCTGTCGTTGACGATTGACGTTTCCTCTTGGCTTTCCTTGGGATACCATGTCAACACTTTGTTCTTTCTTCTTTGGGAAACCACTTCCGAACTTTTTGGTTCCGCTCTAAGATCCACCTTCTTTAGTCAGACGTCCGGTTCGGACTCCTTCTTCTAGACGCATCCCCATGTTTACCATTTCGGTGAAATCACTTGGAGCACTGGCGATCATGCGTTCATAGTAAAACGGACTGAGAGTATTCAAGAAGATCTTCGTCATCTCTTTCTCTTTTAACGGTGGATTAATCTGAGCAGCAGTTTCTCTCCATCGTTGGGCATATTCTTTGAAAGCTTCATTATCTTTCTGAGCCATGGATCGAAGCTGATCTCTGTCTGGAGCCATATCCGAGTTGTATTTGTATTATCGGACAAAGGCCTCACCTAGGTCGTTGAAAGTCCGAATATTGGTGCTATCCAAACCTGTGTACCACTTCAGTGCGGCACCGGTCAAACTGTCTTGAAAGTAATGGATGAGCAATTGATGATTATCTGCATAAGTAGACATCTTCCTGGCATACATCACGAGATGGCTTTATGGACAAGAACTACCTTTGTACTTCTCAAAGTCTGGGACCTTGAATTTAGCTGGTATCTGTACACTGGGAACCAAACATAGCTCCTGAGCATTATTTCCAAACAAATCTTTTCCCCGAATAGCTTTGACTTCCAGCTGAATCTTGTTGAATTGTTCTTGGAGATCTCCCACAAGGCTTCGCTGATTTGTGCTATCACCCTGATCATGATAAATCTCATTGTCTCCATAAGGAACAGTGTGAACCATAGGAGTAGGAACCGTCATAGTGGGTTGAGAAAGTGCCATAGTGATTTGGGAAAAAGTTACCCCTGAATGTGGAATAAATGCTGAACCTTGTGCAGCAGGCGCTTCAGTTGTGGTTGTTTGAACCCCAGAGAAATTATGGCGGAAACCCGTACCAAAGCTGAAAGGCGGGCCCCAACCTTCTGGCATGGAGAAAGATGGAATGCTGAATGCAACTGTAGAAACTGGAGTAGTGACTTCAGATGTTACCGTTGCATGACTGTTAGGTGGCGGCGGCTGATTCTGTGCGGCCATTAAGGAGTCAACCAGAGTAGTGAGACTTTCCAATTTTTCCTGAAGGGTGGTCACTGTACCACGGAGCTCAATATTCTCTTGTTCAGAGTGTTCCATTACTCTTCTTCTGCTTGAACGAGTATTGTATCTGTGATCAGATTGTGAGCGCGGTCGAGAAACTTTGAGACGCGACAGCTTGACGATTTAATGGAGAAAGATCCAAAAGATAAGACACTATACAACAGACTCGATTTGCAGAATGATGTATGCAAAAAAGAAGTTTATGATTTTTTCCAAATATTTTAAAGATTATTTCCTTGCAAACATTTGAACACAAACTATTCTTTTATTGAAATAACGGGAAAATGTTACAACATTGGAGCGTAGCTCCTTACAGAAGCAAATGATAAATGAAAATCTAAACAAATCCTAAGCATCTTCATCAGACGAAGAACCAAATGCGTTGTGCAGCTTGAGCTTCATGATTTCTTTCCCATAGTAAGCTTTCAACTCGGCCTTTTCAGCCCTCAACTTGTCAACAACATTCTTCCAATTGTCAGTCATCGGAGCGTTGCTTGTTGATCCTTCAAGATTTCTCTTGCTTTCTTTGATGTACCTTTTGATTGCAGCGTCTTTCTGGCGGATCTTCTCATCTTTGCTCATGAGCCATCCATCTTGACAGTAAAGAGTTTCTTCGTGATCTTTCACTCGTTTCTTCAACTTTCTGTTTTCCACATCAGTTTTACGAAACTTTTCTTCCCAGGCGTCTTTTTCTAATCTCATCTTGGCTAAAATCTCTTGGTATTCTTCCGTAGTGTCAATGGGAATGTTGGGTAGTTGAGATACTACAGGGAACATGGGTTTTTCATAATCATATGGCATTTGAAATTCCCTTGCTCTTTTCTTCACCCAACAGGTATAGGCGTCCGTAGCAATGCAGCTTCTTACCCCACCTTTTTCTTTTCTTCGGACGTCGTACCAAGCTCTTATCATTCTTGTTTTCAACCTCTGAGGATCCTCCCCTTCTCGGTAAAAGTAGCATTCTACTGTGAGACCAACGGGTTTAGCTGAATTTGCATACCCGAGTTGTCGTCGGGCTAGGACCGGATTGCAGTTATTTCCTCCTTGTGTACCAATGAGGGGTACGTTGGCGAACTCTCCACAACTATCAATGGTTTCTGTACCACAGCGAGCTAAGGTATACCAATGAATATCATTATTAGTAAGAGACATAAGTCTTCGAGGCCAACGCAAACTTTATCGGTTTTCTGTGAAAATAGGAGACTTAGGTAAGTGTGAAACAATCCATTTGAACAAAAGAGGTGCACAACATACAATGATTCCACCGCCCTGGCGATTCCTATGATGGATAGAGAAATACATGTCACCAAGCAAGGTCGGAACAGGATTTCCAATCAGAAAGATTTTTATGGCGTTGATATCAACAAAGTCATTGACGTTGGGAAACAGAACCAACCCATGGATGAGCAAGGCTAGTACAGCTTCAAAAGCTATCATGCTACCAGTGTCAATGAAATCAAAGGCTTTCTTTATTAAAAACTGCGAAGTCAAACCCGGAAGGTTTCCTTTGGTAGTCCAATTACTCTCTACTTCAGATTTCTTCAAGTGGATACCTACTGCAATGGCTGGTGACTTAGGAATGGCTTCCAAACCATTGAAAGGTATTTTGTCAGACACAGGAATACCCAAAAGATTGGCATATTCTTCTAAGGTTGGTACCAACTGATAGTCTGGAAAGGTAAAACACCGGTAGACGGGATCATAAAACTGAACCAGAGTCTTGAGGAGTCCTTCATCAACATGGGTGTTCAAGATAGGCAAAAGCTTTCCATGTCTTTTCCTAAAATCGGAAGGATCTTGTACAAAAGATGCCAACTCTCTCAGTCTCTCCACATTAGGCAATTTGAAATCGTACTTCTTGGTATGCCTTTTTACCCACTCCATAAATTAATCCTATAATGTTTGCAAAGAAAATTCTCTAAATTTTTTTGGAAAAAATCAGGTTTTTATGGGAAAAAGATGGATTTTTTTTTTTATTTTTGTATGGATGTATGAATGCATGGATGCATGAATGCCACATATACAAACATGGTAGGGCAAACATAGTGATGCAAACATGGTAACGCAAACATGGTACTACAAACATGGTAATTCAAACATAGTACACATAGGTTCAAAGGTCCAGCGTCACGAGCATGAGGTCAGAGAACCAAACATGGGATAGTACTAGGGTTTATCACCTGCAAAACATGTTCTACTGATACGTCAGAGTCTACATTTTTCTTTCGGATATTACCGGCTTGCACAACTGAACTTGTGAGTTAGAAATATTCTCAAGAAAAACTCGTCTGAGTGTGGTTCTCCGCATGACAACTATCCAAGTCTTCACCTAGATCGTTTCTGCACCACGTCCTAATAAGGCCAGGATGGGTTATGGGTTCTACAGCCAACTCAGCTTCTACAGTTCAATGAAAGCAATAATGTCTTCGCAACTGAACTTGCTAAACATATACTACCAACAAGGAACCTCCACTGAGCGGAAGGATTCTCATGCTGACTTTTTAAGGACTGACTCCTTGTATGCCATACATGACTATACCCTCCACCTAATTCTTATGTGTACTTAATCCGGGTTAGGATTTGTCCATAATGTATCACTTGTAACAGAACCACAGATGTAACAGAACCACAGAACCAAGAATTAAAATGAAAAACAACAAATAGAAATAACCCTTTCTTTGGAAACAATAAAAAGTTGGTCCCCAGTGGAGTCGCCATTTTTCTGTCGCGGGCGAAAAATCGTTATCCTTTTTTGTGGATGAGACACCTGATGCCTTCTTTGGGCTCGAGTGCTCAAAAAATGATTTTTCTTTGTTCCGACCAAACTTTTTATTATTTCCAAAGTAGGAAAAGGAAAAAAGTTGCAATAACCTAAAAAGTGGGGGAGAGATCTTGGGTAAGAGGGTTGGTTATACGAAGGGAAGGTATTAGCACCCAACGTATCTATAGTACTCTATAGGCTTCTTTGTTGTTTTTCATTCTATGTTATAGTGGAGGTTCTGTTGTGAAATAGGTGGGACTTAAGGTGTTTGTTTGATTATGCTCGCAAAGATCATTGCTCTGACTTTCTCTGTAGCTCGGGGTCTACGGGTGCTAAGGTTTGAATGGTTTGAGAGAGAATTTTTGCTCGCCAAGGAGTAAGACCTTGTGCCTACGTATTCTCAAAGGGATGTTGAGAAAGTCAGAGCAATCTAGTTCCCACTTATGCTAGTGGAAGCAAAGGATAAGAGACAAATGTCATCTAAATTTTCGATGTATCTAATCTATATCATCACATACATCTGTTTGTTTTTGTTTGAAAATCTTTTCATTATAAGCCCTGGGTTGTGCCACTTATGGTGCTTAGAATGATAAAGATGCTTTTTAGCCAGCCTTGTGGCAAAAACTTTCAATGAAGTCAGCCTTGTGACAAAAAGTTTTGATTAATCAGCCAGCCTTGTGGCAAAAGTTTCAATGAAGTCAGCCTTATGACAAAAACTTTGACTAATCAGCCAGTATGGTGGCAAAAAGGTTTGATTGATTAGCCAGCCTTGTGGCAAAAAGAGTTTGATAAGTTTGATTGATTGATTGTTTGTGATGATATAGATGAGATACTCCTATCATAGAGATGATAAATGTCTAATCTCCTAGGGTATTTGTTTTGGATATTCGGGATGCTTATAAGAAGCCCGTGGGTCCTTGTACGAAGCCCAAGAGGAGGCTATCCGAGGGTCCTTGCATTGTAAGCCCAAGAGGAGGCTATGGGAGGGACTATCGAGGGTCCTTGCATTGTAAGCCCAAGAGGAGGCTATGGGAGGGACACTCGTTTGTACAAAGCCCAAGGGGAGGCTATGGGAGGGACACTCGTTTGTACAAAGCCCAAGGGGAGGCATGGTATAGTTGGTTTGAGCTCTTAGAGCGATTTCACCGAGAAAACCATACTCTATGTCCTAACCTAAACTAGTGGAGATTCTTTGCACGAAGCCCAATAGGAGGCTATGGGGAACCTAGTGTTGTACTAAGTTGAACAAGCACACATATGAACAAACATGAACAAGTATGAACAAACATGAACAAGTTATGAATAAGCATATATATATATATGACAAAGTGTGTGTATATAATGGAGTTTATGAAGGAAATATACCTGTAAGCATGATCCATTTGTTAGACGCTGGCCTAAAGATCTAGAGGGGGGGTGAATAGATCTCACTAAGTTTTTAAGGATTTTTCTACTGATTCGAGCGAAAGCGGTTCTGAATCGACTTGCGTCTATTCTGGACCGCTATTGCAAAGGTCGTATGTGTTTCAAAACCAAAGAGTAAGTGGAATTGATGGTGAAGTAATATGATAGCTAAACAGTACGTTTTACAACTGAAAACCAATTAACTTCTAGATTGACAATTTTGATTTTCAATGCAGTAAGATTGGATTAAGCAAAAACACAAACACTTGGTGATACGTTCAAATTGATAGTGATTCAAGTTGTGGTGAATTGTGATGTTTGTGCAGAACTTTAATTCACAATTTTAACACTCGAATCGTTGATCAATTTTGCACTTATAACCAATTATGAACAGAAAGTAAAAGAGAAAGTAAAAGCGACAAGAACACGATATTTGTTTAGGCAGTTCGTCGATCGTCCTCGCTACGACTACGTCTGCCCCCAATTCCAAATTGAAATTGGGTAATCTTTCATTAATGTTGAAAGTAGTATATACAAAGAAGATAACAAAGCGATAAACGATAAACCAATTATGTCGATCCTTTGAATCTTCTTCCCCCTTAATCTTGAGTCAGATCAAGGTTATCCAAGAGCTTCACTTTGATTCCCTTCTGCAGTGTCTTGATTCCTTGAACTCCCCGTTCCTCAATCGTTACACTCAGCTGAATCCTCAATGAACGCCTCTTGATAAAAACCCCCAAGAACCACCCGTCGTGGAGGACAAAACCCGCAGATTTTATTCACCAGCAAACCCCACAAACCTTCACCCACTAGGAATCTTCAATTCCGTTCCATGGACGTTATCGAACTCATCACTAACCCGCAACGCAAGAATGATTATGTGTAATTGTGTTGGAGATGATGAAGAACGAAGATGAGAAGCGTTTATGTATCTTTCAGTCGTTGGTGTTGCTTGAATAATTACCCTTGCACAATATATATGATTGCATAACAGTTAGAATCAAGAAAAACTGAATTTTGAACTTTCTTGATCAGTTAGGTCGACCACTTGTAGTGCTTAGGTCGACCTAACAGAGCTTGCAGAATTTTGCTCCCAGTTAGGTCGACCTGTTGAAGGAGTAGGTCGACCAGAATCCTCTTCTGATGCATTTTGGGGACATTTTCACAGATTAGGTCGACCTAGTTGCCATGTAGGTCGACCTAGCAGACTGATATGAAGATTTCTTCATTTTGAGTCGACCTAAATGGTCTGTGAGTCGACCTAGCAGAGGTATATGGATTTTCCTTCATTTTAGGTCGACCTAGGTTGACAGTAGGTCGACCTAACTGCTGATTTTCTGCATTTTTCATGTCCAGCTTGTGTTGAGTCGACTTATATGCATAGTGGATCACCTTGTGCTTTCATGAGTGATCAAATTCCTCCTTGTTGTTTGAATGCTCATTTGAGTTTGCCATAAATCAAAAACATCTTTGAGTGTAATCTTGTATTCACATACTCCCCCTTTTTGATGATGGCAAACCAATAGTCAAAAGCTTTGGTAGTAAGTGACACAGACTCAACAAGGCTCCCCCGTACATCCGGCATCTATCTCTCAACAGGGCAATCTCTCAACAAAGCTCCCCCGTACGCTCAGCATCTATCTCCCCCTTTGTCAATGTCAAAAAGAGAAAACAGGAGAATAGAAGAGTAACAAGAGAACCATAGATAATAATGCTAGCATGTATAGTATAGTAGGTAAAAGGTAGTTAATGGTAGAATGAGACACATATGTGAGCAGGAGCAGTTTTTATGCATGAGGTCACTATAAGCATGTTAATTGATAGCATATTATAGTATCAATAATATTTTTGGAAGTGAACACCAATTGCGTTACCGCTTTTTCAATATGACGCCTGGCTTGATGATGAGCTACCTTTATGCTCTAGAGTACCCTTGACTAAGGAGAAATTTGCTCAAACGTTCGTACCAAGCCCGAGGGGCTTGTTTAAGGCCGTATAGAGCACGTTTCAGCTTATAAACATGAGTTGGATACATGTAATTCTCAAAGCCGGGTGGCTGAGCAACATAGACTTCTTCATTTATATAGCCATTTAGAAAGGCACTCTTAACATCCATTTGGAATAGTTTGAAGTCTTTAGAACACGCATAAGCAAGTAAGAGGCGAATAGCTTCGAGACGTGCTACAGGAGCGTATGTCTCTTCATAATCAATACCTTCCTCTTGATTGTAACCTTGAGCAACTAATCTAGCTTTGTTTCTAGTAATAACACCGTTTTCATCAAGTTTGTTACGAAAAACCCATCTAGTGCCTATTACTTGATGATCTCCCGGATGAGGGACTAAGTCCCAAACATCATTCCGTTTAAATTGGTTTAATTCTTCTTGCATGGCCATTAGCCAATGCTCATCAAGTAATGCGTCCTTAGCGTTTTTCGGCTCAACTTGTGAAACAAAAGCAAAATGATGGCAGAAGTTACTTATCTTTGAGCGTGTTGTAACGCCCCTTGAGATGTCTCCTATTATATTGTCAATTGGATGGTCTTTCACGTTTGTCCAGGCCTTGGGAAGTTCTTCATTGTTTGAGATGCTTTCTTTTTCATTTTCATTGTGAGACTCATCTTTCTCTCTCTCAGCATCTTTCTTTACAATACTCTCATCCTCATCTTCCTTATCCTTGACAATGTCTTCAGTGGATGGGCCTGCACCATTAAATGAAAGACCTTTCTCGACATATTTTGCATAAGATTCATCAAAAGAAACGTGTACTGACTCTTCTACTATAAGTAATCTCTTATTATATATTCGATATGCTTTGCTAGATTGTGAGTAACCAAGGAATATGCCCTCATCAGCTTTAGCATCGAATTTGCCAAGATTATCCTTACCATTGTTCAAAACAAAACACTTGCAACCGAATACATGGAGATGAGATACATTTGGTTTTCTACCCTTTAGTAATTCATAGGGAGTTTTGTTCAGTATAGGACGTATTGTTATCCTATTCAAAACATAACATGCTGTACTAATTGCGTCAGCCCAGAAATACTTTGGTAGATTACCCTCATTCAGCATTGTTCTTGCCAGCTCCTCTAGAACACGATTTTTACGTTCAACTACTCCGTTTTGTTGAGGTGTTCTAGGAGCTGAAAAGTTATGCTCAATTCCATGTTTATCACAGTATTTTTCAAAAGAAATGTTTTCAAATTCTCCACCGTGATCACTTCGAATTGCAACTATTTTGTTGTTCATTTTGTTTTGACATAATCTTGCAAATTGTGTAAAGGCTGGAAAAGTTTGATCCTTACTAGGTAAAAAAGATTGTCCAACAAAATCTCGAGTAATCATCGACAATGACAAAACCATAGGTGTTTCCACCTATGCTTTTAGTCCTTGAAGGGCCAAAGAGATCCATGTGAAGTAGCTCAAGAGGGCGTGATGTTGAAACCACGTTCTTTGATTTAAAAGAGATTTTTGTTTGCTTTCCCTTTTGACAAGCATCACATAGATGATCTTTTGAAAACTTCATTTTGGGTAAGCCGATTACTAAATCTTTTGAGACAACTTTATTTAGTAAGTCAAAATTTATGTGGGCGAGACGTCTATGCCAAAGCCATGAGTCATCGCCTAGAGCAACTAGACATTTGGTACTAGACTTAGATACCTCATCCAAGTTTAGCATGTAAATGTTGTTTACTCTTAAGCCCTTAAACATAATGTCTCTTTTCTTAGTATGTTCAATTGTGCATCCAGAATTTGTAAACATTACTTTAAAATCTTTGTCGCACAATTGACTTATACTTAAAAGATTATGTTTAAGACCTTCTACTAGCAGCACATCAGTTATAGTAGTGGTAGAAGGGTTACCTACACTTCCTTTACCAAGTATGGCTCCCCGATTGTTATCTCCATAGGTGACATACCCCTTTTTCTTTGCTTGAAACTCAACGAAAAGAGATAGGTCTCCAGTCATGTGTCTTGAACATCCGCTATCAAGGAACCACAACCTTTCGGCAATGTCAAGACACTTTTCCTGCAAGATTAATTTAAAGAGGGAGGTCCCCAATTTTCATTGGGTCCTTGGTAGTGAGTACACAATTTGTTGCACTTAGGCAACCATTGAAATACTCCTTTAGGAACTAAAATTCTCCTAAATTTGCATTTTTCAATGGTATGTCCCTTTTTGCAACAATAATGACAGGTAATATGATGAGAATATGGAGTTTTGCTAGTTGATACTTTTGGTACAAAAGTGTATTTACTATATAAAGGAGTATACGATCTTTTGAACTTGTTTGGATCAACCGCAAAAGTCACTTTTGGTTGTAGAGCCTTGTCTAACTTGGCTTTTAGATCTCTCACTTCTTTTTGCCAAATGTGACATGTCTCACAACCAAACCATGATGTAGGATCTAATTCAACTTTGTCCTTTTGAATGTCTAGCATAGATTGTTTTAAAGCTTCCATATCCCTTTCGGTTTTCTCAATTTTTGATTCAAGGTATGAAAATATTTTCTTATTTGAGGCCAAAAGTTTGAAAGCTTTAATTGCATCTCTATGTAATTCTTCAAAAGCAAGTTTTAGTTGAGAATGAGATACCTTATCTACGAGTTCAGGTTTAAGATGACTTACAGCTTTCTTTTTCTTGTTTTGATGAGCCATGAAACATAGGTTTGCTGATTCTTCTTCATCGCTTGACGAGCTTTCACTAGATGAATCACTTTCCCATGCTATGTAAGCTCTTTTAGATTTGTTATGACCTTTGCTTTGGTTCTTCTCCTTTTCTTTCTTAAGGTATGGACAATCCGGTTTGTAGTGACCGGCTTTCCCACAATTGAAGCAAAGACCTTTGATCTTTCCTTTGTTGTCGTCATCTTGTTTGAACATGTTTGATTGCTTTCTATAGTTGATCAATCCTTTGTCGGAATGTTTTGCTCCATTTTTCTTTAGATATTTGTTGTATCTTCGCACAAACAGTCCCATTTCCTCATCATCGGAGTCTTCGTCATCACTTGTGTCACTATCCTTTGGCTCTCGTTTTGAGGTCTTGGAGCTCGAAGCTTTTAGAGCTATTGACTTCTTCTCTACCTCTTTCTCCATGTTCTTTTCTTTCTTTGTCCTCTTCTCATGCATGTCAAGGCATTTAAGATGCTGTTCTTGTTCCTCTAGTTTACCAAAGAGAGTGGTAATGTCTAAAGTGTTGAGATCATTTGCTTCCTTAATTGCTGTAACTTTGGGCTGCCATTCCCTGTTCAAACACCTTAAGATTTTGTTAGTAGCAACTGCATTGGAAACAGGTCTATCAAGAGAATTTAATCGATTTTTCAGGTGAACGAATCTTTTCTGCATGCTTTCGATGGTTTCACCATTTTCCATGTGGAAAAGTTCGAACTCTTGAGTTAACGTATTGATCCTAGCTAGTTTGACATCATCCGTTCCCTCGTGGGCAACTTGCAATGTGTCCCACATAGCTTTAGCTGATCTACAATGGGAAACGCGATAGTATTCATCAACTCCTAGAGCTGAGATTAGAATGTTTCTCGCTTTCCAATCGTATGCATATTTCTTTTCATCTTCAGCATTCCAAGTATCTTCTGGTTTTGGAACAACTGCACCAGCTGCATTTGTCATAGTGATCTGAAATGGACCATTGACAATAGTTGTCCAGATGTTCCTATCAATTGCATTGATATGGACACACATACAATCCTTCCAATAGCCGTAGTTTTCTCCGTTGAAAACTGGAGCTCTATTATGAGCCCCTTTAGGTCCAGAAGCCATCTTTCCAATAAGTGTTTCACGAAGCACGGAATAAACCAGAGCTCTGATACCACTTGTTAGACGCTGGCCTAAAGATCTAGAGGGGGGGTGAATAGATCTCACTAAGTTTTTAAGGATTTTTCTACTGACTCGAGCGAAAGCGGTTCTGAATCGACTTGCGTCTATTCTGGACCGCTATTGCAAAGGTCGTATGTGTTTCAAAACCAAAGAGTAAGTGGAATTGATGGTGAAGTAATATGATAGCTAAACAGTACGTTTTACAACTGAAAACCAATTAACTTCTAGATTGACAATTTTGATTTTCAATGCAGTAAGATTGGATTAAGCAAAAACACAAACACTTGGTGATACGTTCAAATTGATAGTGATTCAAGTTGTGGTGAATTGTGATGTTTGTGCAGAACTTTAATTCACAATTTTAACACTCGAATCGTTGATCAATTTTGCACTTATAACCAATTATGAACAGAAAGTAAAAGAGAAAGTAAAAGCGACAAGAACACGATATTTGTTTAGGCAGTTCGTCGATCGTCCTCGCTACGACTACGTCTTCCCCCAATTCCAAATTGAAATTGGGTAATCTTTCATTAATGTTGAAAGTAGTATATACAAAGAAGATAACAAAGCGATAAACGATAAACCAATTATGTCGATCCTTTGAATCTTCTTCCCCCTTAATCTTGAGTCAGATCAAGGTTATCCAAGAGCTTCACTTTGATTCCCTTCTGCAGTGTCTTGATTAATTGAACTCCCCGTTCCTCAATCGTTACACTCAGCCGAATCCTCAATGAACGCCTCTTGATAAAAACCCCCAAGAACCACCCGTCGTGGAGGACAAAACCCGCAGATTTTATTCACCAGCAAACCCCACAAACCTTCACCCACTAGGAATCTTCAATTCCGTTCCATGGACGTTATCGAACTCATCACTAACCCGCAACGCAAGAATGATTATGTGTAATTGTGTTGGAGATGATGAAGAACGAAGATGAGAAGCGTTTATGTATCTTTCAGTCGTTGGTGTTGCTTGAATAATTACCCTTGCACAATATATATGATTGCATAACAGTTAGAATCAAGAAAAACTGAATTTTGAACTTTCTTGATCAGTTAGGTCGACCACTTGTAGTGCTTAGGTCGACCTAACAGAGCTTGCAGAATTTTGCTCCCAGTTAGGTCGACCTGTTGAAGGAGTAGGTCGACCAGAATCCTCTTCTGATGCATTTTGGGGACATTTTCACAGATTAGGTCGACCTAGTTGCCATGTAGGTCGACCTAGCAGACTGATATGAAGATTTCTTCATTTTGAGTCGACCTAAATGGTCTGTGAGTCGACCTAGCAGAGGTATATGGATTTTCCTTCATTTTAGGTCGACCTAGGTTGACAGTAGGTCGACCTAACTGCTGATTTTCTGCATTTTTCATGTCCAGCTTGTGTTGAGTCGACTTATATGCATAGTGGATCACCTTGTGCTTTCATGAGTGATCAAATTCCTCCTTGTTGTTTGAATGCTCATTTGAGTTTGCCATAAATCAAAAACATCTTTGAGTGTAATCTTGTATTCACACCATTTGTATACACGGGGCTCGGGACTTATACTCGGGGAGAGGCCCGTTGAGTTATTCATGACTATGTAAACAGGTATTCAAAAAAAGGCTTGGGACTTATACCTACATGGAGGCCCATGTTTTATTTACAAAACATGGTTTATTATTTTATTTACAGACGCGTCGTTTGAAAAACTGTTTGAAAGTTGTTTTGAAAGAAGTTTTCTGTTTGAAGAAAAACTGTACAAAGGCAAAGGGATGTACAAAAGGGGCTTGGGACTTATACCTACATGGAGGCCCATGGTATATTGAAAAGTTTTGTTTCTTTAAAGTTTTGTTGTTTTGAAAATGATTTGAAAATTGTTTGAAAAGATTTTGTTTTGAAGAAGTTTTATTGTTTTGAAAACTGTATATAAAAAAAAGGAAAAGAAATGGGACTTACACTCTCTAATATTCGAGAGGCCCCACTTCGTTTTGAAAATCTTTCGATCAATCAAAAAGATTTAATCAATAGTTTCTTTTGAAAAGAAATGGTTTATCGTTTTGAAAAGAATCATGATCGCTTTGTTTTTAAAAATGGTTTGAATTTGAAAGAAATCAACTTAATTAAAAAACAACTTTTATGCTTAATTAAGACCTAAGTGATAAGGGTTTGATCCCAAAAATATTTACAAGTGATTAGGTTAAAAATCAAATGAAAAACAATATTTTAAAGTATTTAAAAACACTTAAAAATATGTTATTTTAAACCTATTTAAAAATGTATCAAATAAATATTTTTTGATGATTTTTTTTGGTATTCATAAAATACATATATAAAATAAGAAGTGTGTAAAAAATGAATAAAAAATGAGTTAATTTGATTGGTTAAATAATTAGTTAAAATTGTGAAGAAATTGAAGAAAAATAGTGTTTAAAAAAAAGTTTTGGTCCCTAAGGGTGTTGAACCCACGACCTCATGCTCACCACTCAAAAGCATAACCAACTGGACCACGCGCGTGGTCTGATTATCAAAGGCAAAGATTTGATTATATTTCCAACTCAATATTTAAATTTCCTTCGCAAAAAATGGCGCCAAGAACACCATCCCCATTTGAATTTGAAAATCTTCAAAACTGAACCAAATTGATCAAGTGAAGGGTGTATCTTACTCGTTTTTTCATAAGGAACATGATGGTGATCTTTAATTTCATTTATTTTTGCTTTAAGATGGTTAATTTTCGTATGAACGTGAAGAACCCTAAAACTGAGTTTCAACATGAAATCGTGTATGATTGATGAATTATGAAATTGATTGAGGGTTAATGATCAGTGATAGTGCAGAAACAAGATGGCAAAGCAATATTTCATTTATGATGCATGATTCATAGAGTTTGAAGTTCAAGAGAGCTTACCTTAAAAATGGCAAAACTGAGAATCGAATTCTGCAAATGAGGAGTTCCAGTTGTTGTTTCTTGATCTGGACAGCTTCAATGGACCTTATGGAACATGTTTGGATGATTAGAATGAATTGAAAACCTCTGGACCAGTTGGTGATGCTCGATCTGCAGTAGGACTCAAGTGAGGATCAAGCTTGGTGATTTTGGAGTTACAGGTCAAGGATGATAATTGGGATAGTTCATATATAGTATATGGGATGTGTTTGGATGGTTAGATTGGACAGAATTGAGCTTGAATGAAAATTGGCATGATAAGGCTTATGTTATGCATATTTGAGAAGTGAGGTAGTGATTCTGAGTTCTTGGTGTTTTTGGGGCGTATGGATGGATCAAACACATCATGTATGATGTTTATGAGTTGTGGGAAGCATTATTTTGCTCAGAACTTCAAGGGTTTGGAGGTTGGGATTTCTACCTCACTTTGAAACTTGAAACTTGCAATTCAAGAAAGAAGAGAGAAAACCTATAATTGTGAGGTCTTGGTGTGATTTGAAGAGTGATTTGAACCTCTATTTATAGGCCAAGAGTTCTGAATGCAGAGCTTTGCAAGTTGATCCAAGAATGATGATTTGGCTTAAGGGATAAAATGGAATCTTTCACATTAAATGCAAATGGTTAAAAGTGACTAAACCATGGTTAAATCTCAAGCTTCTTATCCTCTCCCATTCTGATCTTCAAATCAGAAAATATCTTCAATCATTGTCTTGATGCATCATTACTTGCATTATTTGGCAAAATGGTTCATAACTTTGGCAAAATGACTTGAAATTTCAAGTGAAAAGTTCACTAATGTCAAAATTCAAAACCATGGCTACACTCCATATTTTTTCATACTCTTGGACATTTTGGAAAGCTCATGTTACACACTTCAAAACCCTAGTTGAAAGTTTCTTCAAGACCTTTAAGGAAATGGGTGAAAAAGATCCATGAACTTTGAAGAAAATGAAGTTTTAAGTGAAATTTTCAAAAGATACCAACTTTGAAACTCCATATCTCTTAAATGGTTGATCTTTTGGAAAAAAATTATATGTGACAAAGTTGTTCATTGGATCAAAATCTACAACTTTCATGTTGGAAGTTTTTTTCAGTTTGTAGGTGAAATTTTGAGAAATTCCCTTCCAAAGTTTGGAAAAAACCATTGAAAAACACTTAGAATTTTTCTAAGTATGGAAAGTCAAACTTTTGACTTTTTGATTCTTGATTGATTTTCTTGATTTTTCTTGATCAAATGACTTCATATATCATATATTGATGATTCAAAACTTCAAAAGTCATGGTTGACCAAAATTCCTCAAAAGTCAATGGTGATCTTGTACAGTTGACTTTTTCAAACGAATCGCGTTTCTGGAGATTTCAAATGAACTAAGCTATCCTCACCAAATGAATGGTATGAATGGATCATATTGAGGCATTAGAGGATATTGAGCCATGGTTTGAGTTGTGGCACCATGTCCTGATTAAAAAGTCAGTTGTTCAGTGAATTAGGTCAAAAACCCTAATTGTCGACCTGATGAAATTGATGACTGTGGATCTTGAATTGAGATGTAATTTCCATTGTATGTTGTCATAGGGATTATTTGAAGATGATTGAAACTTTTGATTGACTTCCTGGGGATTTTTAGGGTTTCCCAAATGTGATCCCTGATTTCAGTCCTTGATAGTTCAAAACCCTAATCTGATGATTTGAAATTTCACTGTTGATCAATCCTTGTGTAGGAGATGTCTTGAGCCAATGGATTAGGTCAAAATGATGTACTTGGGGTCTTGATGTCATGTCCCAAGTCATTAGGTCAAATCCTGAGCAAAAGTCAGGAGTATACTATCTTTAGTCAAAACCCTAATCTGGCTGATTCAGAGCCTTTGAGCTTATTGAAGTGAATCTTTGAGGAACAAATGTTGATTGTTGATGAAGATGATTCATTTGAAATGAAGGGAGAACAAAACCCTAATTGATTGTTACTTGTACTGATGAGTGATTTCTTGTTTAAATCCTGCTGAGTCACAAATAACAAACACAAACTATGTAATTTGTTAGTGATGCAAATGATGTATATGCAATGATATGCAATGATAGAAACACCATATATCATAGAAGCAAGATGACTTTTGCCAATACTTCTAGATAGAAACTTCTTGAAGCTCGAGTCATATTCTTTCAGAATATGATTGAGACTAGGAATGGATTTTTCTGATTCAGAAGGAGATCCAATATCTTTGGATAATTTTAAAACTTTTTCCTTCAGTTCAGAATTTTCCACTTCCAGCTTCTTAGTTTCAAATTCAAATAGCTTTTTCAGCTTTTTGTATTTGATACTAAGATGAGCCTTGAGTTCCAGAAGTTCAGTTAAATTGGAAACTAACTCTTCTCTAGAAAGTTCAAAAAATACCTCTTTAGATTCTGATCCATCATCCACTGTGGCCATCAGTGCAAGGTTTGCCTGCTCACCTTCAGAGTCTGATTCTGATTCTGATTCTGAATCATCCCATGTTGCCATAAGACCTTTCTTCTTATGGAACTTCTTCTTGGGATTCTCCTTCTGAAGTTTTGGACATTCATTCTTGAAGTGTCCAGGCTCATTGCACTCATAGCAGATGACCTTCTTCTTGTCAGATCTTCTGCCTCCAGAAGATTCTCCTCTTTCAGGCTTCTTTGAACTTCTGAAGCTCTTGAACTTCCTTTGCTTGCTCTTCCAGATATGGTTCACCCTTCTGGAGATCATGGACAGTTCATCTTCTTCTTCTGATTCTGATTCTTCAGAATCTACTTCTTCAGCCTGAAAAGCGTTAGTGCATTTTTTATAATTAGATTTTAACGCAATAGACTTACCTTTCTTCTGAGGTTCATTAGCATCCAGCTCTATCTCATGGCTTCTCAAGGCACTGATTAGCTCTTCCAAAGAGACTTCATTCAGATTCTTTGCTATCTTGAATGCAGTCACCATTGGACCCCATCTTCTGGGCAAGCTTCTGATAATCTTCTTTACATGACCAGCCTTGGAGTAGCCTTTGTCCAGAACTCTTAATCCAGCAGTTAGCGTTTGAAATCTTGAGAACATCTTCTCAATATTTTCATCGTCCTCCATCTTGAAGGCTTCATATTTCTGGATTAGGGCAAGAGCTTTGGTCTCCTTGACTTGAGCATTTCCTTCATGGGTCATTTTCAATGACTCATATATATCATAGGCAGCTTCCCTATTAGATATCTTCTCATACTCAGCATGAGAGATAGCATTCAGCAAAACAGTCCTATATTTATGATGATTTTTGAATAGCTTCTTTTGATCATCATTCATTTCTTGTCTTGTAAGCCTTATGCCAGTAGCTTTCACTGGATGTTTGTAACCATCCATCAGCAGATCCCATAAGTCACCATCTAGACCAAGTAACTTTCAAGTTTATCTTTCCAGTATTCAAAGTTTTCACCATTAAATACCGGTGGTCTAGTATAACCATTGTTACCATTTCCATTGTTTTGCTCAGCTGAGCCAGATGTAGATGTATTTGATGGATCTTCACTAGCCATCTTGTACTGAAGCGTTTTTCTCTTCCTGAATCTTTTCTAAACACGGTTAAGCGCTTGCACCTTAGAACCGGCGCTCTGATGCCAATTGAAGGATAGAAAAACACTTAGAAAGGGGGGGGAGTTTGAATAAGTGTAGCTTTAAAACTTGTAAGATAAAAACAATTTGCACAATGATTTTTATCCTTGTTCGTTGTTAACTAAACTACTCAAGTCCACCCCCTTGGAGTGATTTACCTCACCTGAGGATTTAATCCACTAATCACACAAGATTACAATGGTTTTCCACTTAGACAACTTCTAAGTCTTCTAGAGTATACTGATCACAACCTGATCACTCTAGGAACAATCTGCTTAGATACCCTCTAAGACTTTCTAGAGTATACTGATCAACAACCTGATCACTCTAGTTCTTACAACTTAATGTAAACAAATTCTAAGAGTTACAATGCTTCTAATAAAGCTATTATCACAACTGTGATTTTCTCTTAAGTTTAAGCTTAATCTCACTAATATATTACAACAGCAATGTAGTGAGGTTGATGAAGTTTGAGAGCTTTTGATTTGAACAGTGTTTCAGCGTTTTTTTGCATAAAGTCTTATTTTCAGCTTCTCATCAGAACTTCAATATATAGGCGTTTGAAAAGATGACTGTTGGTAGCATTTAATGCTTTGCGTATTCCGTACAGCATTACATTTAATGTTTCACTCTTTTGTCAACTACCTCGAGCCTTGCTTTCGCTGTGTCTACTGACGTTGCCTTTAATAGCTTTCAATGTTCCTTTTGTCAGTCAGCGTAGCCTGCCAGCTAGTACTTGCTTCTGATCTGATGTTTGTGTAAACAACGTTTGAATATCATCAGAGTCAAACAGTTTGGTGCAGAGCATCTTCTTGTCTTCTGACCTTGAAGTGCTTCTGAGCGTGATACCATGAGAACTTCAGTGCTTCTGCTTCTGATCTCAAGTCCTTCTGATGCTTCCATAGACCATGTTCTGATTCTGCTTGACCATCTTCTGATGTCTTGCCAGACCATGTTCTGATGTTGCATGCTGAACCTTCTGAGTCAGTGCTTCTTGCGCTGATTTTGTGCATACTCTTTATATAATTCCTGAAATGGAAATTGCATAGTATTAGAGTACCACATTATCTCATACAAAATTCATATACATTGTTATCATCAAAACTAAGAATATTGATCAGAACAAATCTTGTTCTAACATGTATGACTTATATGCGGTGATGTTTTAGGATTAGAATTGTGATTTATACTTATGATGAATTGTGACTTGGCTTGCAAAGTAAATGAAGTATACATATAATTGATGTGAATATGAAGTGTTGTGAGATGTTGTGAGATGTACATCATGTGAGATTTTTGAATTAGTGAAAGCATGAAGTGTATAGCAATATTAATACTTGCGATGTGATGACTATATATGTCCAGATCCTAATATACAATTTATCATGCAACCACTTATATGATTTGATATCTCACCCTTTTCTCTTGTTCGCCGTTGCCTTTATATTGGTAACGTGCAGGTGTTCGAGTATGAAGATTTAGTTGTCGTTAATCGAGTCGGTTGTCGCTCTGATACGTAGCACTCGGGGGGGTCGATTTATGATGTTGTTGTTTATTGTTTTATCTTAGCTGAATAAGATGTTTTTGATTTAAAGATTGGGAACTATGATTCCGCCATGTTCTAATGAAAGAAGTTGTTCTGTTTTGAGAAGTATTATGTATTGAGTATTTGTTGATTGATTAAAGAAAGTGCTATGTATCCGCTGAATGCGATGATGTGATTTATTGTTAAAGTGAATATGTGACGCCTCATTTGTTTGTCGAGAAATTTTTAAATACTCTGATATTTTCCGCATTATAATTGACGGGTAGAAATGGGGTGTTACAGAGAGGACTATTCAGTCGTTGGAAGACCTGTTGAGGACTTGTGTGTTGGAGAAAGGTGGTGCGTGTAACACCGCATAATTTCAGTTTATTAATTGATTTGGATTTAAATTAAATAATTGGAATCTTAGTATTTTATTTGAATTTAATTGGAGAATGATGGAATAAGAGCTATTGGGCTTGTGGTGTGATGTTAGTAAAAGAGGGGTGCTAATTGGCTAGGCCTTTTACTAAGTTATATTCATTTTTATTTTATTTTCATAAAATAAGAAAAGAACCAATTTGGGAGAAAAAGGAAGAACACGTGAAAGAGCAAGGGCAAAAGAAGAGAAAGAGGAATAGAGACAGAACTGGGAGGAACATTCATCGTGAGAAGAGAAGAGGAGCAAGGAGGAGGAAAACCCCAAAGCTCAAAGAGAATCAAGAACCTAATTCCAGGTAAGGGGTGATTACTCTAATTATATGGTATTATGATTTTGATGATGTTAGGATTGAATTAAGGGATTAGAATCTCTATTTGGGATGTTAGGTTTTGTGAAATACCAACACTGACATGTATGATTTGATGAATTAACTGCAATTGAAGATGTAGTATTGTTACATGGTGTTTTGGTATGTTGTTTGTGCATTAGAATCATGTATTTGGAGTATTTTGATGTTATTGGTGATCAATTTCGTAATGGTATGACTTGGTATGTGTTTGGGATGCATAAAAGTCTTAAAAATCATGTTTTTCAGCTACTGGGTTCGTGGGAACCGGTTCCCATGTGGGAGGAACCGGTGTCGCTACCGCGAAAATTAACAGAGTCGCCACTAACATATTTATCCTGAAAAGGAAGGGAATGCCAGCAAACCACAAAACAAACACAACGGTCTCACGACCAGAGAAAAAGGGTAAGGGAGTCGGTTACGCGAGGGGAAGGTGTTAGCACCCCACGCGCCCATCGTACTCGATGGTATCCACGCTTATGTCTAAATCTATGGGTGTGTAAGCAAACTACGCTAATATGGACTAAAATGAATGCAGAATGTAGGGAAAAGAAAGGATTCTGCTCGCACGGGCCCTACACCGCTGCCTACGTATCTGTTTTGCAGAATCAGAGGTACCGTAGCTCGGCTAACTAATTTCTGTTTGTTTTGTGTTTTTTAGATGAACGAGTTACATTCACACTCCGCTGCTCGACCTTTGGAGGCTTACGCTTGGGAATGGAGCGGAAATAACAAGTTCTTGAGAAAAGAAAATCAAAGAGTGTGGTTTGTGTTTTAAAAGATGCATGAGGGAGACCTAAGCTAAGGGGGGAAGCTTACTTCCTAATGTTAACATGCAAAGGATACAAGTCTAAACTAAGCTAACAACCTACGAGAAAAAGGGGAAGCACACAATAATATCACACAAACGAGCATCCGCTAGTAAAGCAAACAAACCAACGGTACTGACCGAATGGTGGAAAAGCGGTCCCGCCATAGCCAAGGGGAGCAACTCAACCCAAGTCAACCAAGCATTAGACCTCGCGAAAATGATCGCGCCATAGACAAGAGGGCGGACCCCTCTCAGCAACCAAGCCGTCACGGATCGTAAAGGAAAACGGTGCGTGCGTACACCGAGCGTCAACGTCGAGCAACGTGAGCTATAGGAAAGGCGGGGTCCGGCTACATGAACCTTTTTCCTGACATACTCGATAACAAGATCTTGTGCAGGTTCAGAAGCGAGCCACGCGTAGCGTGCGCATACTGAACAGACTCGATGAGACTAGGCGGGGGTTGATTGCTAACCCTTTCCGCATGCCTTCCATGAGGACTTAACGGAGTGCCATATAGGACTTATTACACCGTGACTCCCTGCCGTAAAGCACAAATATAAACACACCAACAAAAACAGAGCCTCTTTCGAGGGCTTGGCCAGATGCATGTCTAGGTCCTACTTCTCATGTTGAAGGATGATGCAAGAAAGCGATAAAGTGCGAGAGAAATATAATGAAACGGAATCTATACCAAACGGATGATGATCCGTAAACTAAAGCGAAGAGAGCAAGTAAACTAGGATCCCGCGAGCGAGCTAGCAAAGCAAAGGAAAATAGTCAGCACACCGATTAGCCATGAAAGCAAACAAAGGTCGACATGCACGTCGAGCATAATCACAATACACCTGCAAGAGGAACAAGCAAACCAAACAAGCAGATATAAAGTAATTGGAACGTGTCTCCCGGATGAGAACACGATACAAGTGAATAGAGATTGTGTTCCGCGAGCAAAGCGGAACACTCAAGCAATAAGCGCCGGTTGGTGACTATCCAAGAGCCTTGCACACTAGCACACAAGTTAGAGATAACAAAACATCGCAATCGGAATTGCGTTATTGCATTCTAATCTAAAAGAAAATGAATAACTAATGCAAACATGAAATGAACAACAAAATGTCAAGGGGAAAACAAAGATGAATAAACCACAATCAATCAATTCCAATCATCTCACAAGATAGCACGTTTCACTAGCTTTCCAACGATATAAAGAACGCGCGAATCGGAGTTACGAGTAAAAAGATATGAAAGATTGAAGTTAGGAAGTAAAGGAAGCAAAAGTAGGTCGACCTACCTTCGACCTAGGTCGACCTAACAGTGCCAGAATCAAAAATGATGGTTTTAGGTCGACCTAAACTCACCCTGGGTCGACCTAACAGTGCTAGAATAAAAAATGATGGTTTTAGGTCGACCTAAACTCACCCTGGGTCGACCTAACAGTGCCGAATGCCAAAAAAAATGAATTTTCTCACAAGGAAACATGATACCATCCTTCATGAATGTTCAGCATACAAGCAAACATCAAACATGCAATGCTATGAGTCAAGAGCAAACACATTATTCAGCAAATTGATCGGTCTTTAAGAGCAAAATTAAACATTCCATCGAACAATTAGCATGCAAGCATTGAACCGTAAGCATTGTGATTATATCATCACGAGCAATCGTTATCAAACCTCAAATGGCATCAATTTAGCGTAGGCATCATGAATTATCATTCCACAATCAATTATCACATGCTAGAACTCAAAATTAAGCACAAATGCTTCACACATTCAAATTATCGAACACTTAGCATGCAATTTCTTGGATCATAAGCAACATATATATAGCATCATCAACAATTCAACGGTAAATCTCAAATTCCATCAAATAATCAAGATCAACACGAATCTTTCAATCAATAAACAATTATCATCATCAATTATCATAGATCCATCATCCACAATCAAAAATCATCATGATCAATGTCGAATTAAGCAACAAAATCAATGATCTAGCAAGGTTTGTAGTGAATTTACCGGATCGAATGAAGAGAATGAGATCGGATGAACACGAACGCGAACACGACGCGAACACGAACTAAATCCAAGATATGTGAGGGAGAGAGTGGCGCGTGAGATCCTTTGTGAGGGAGATAGTGCTTTGATCTTCATTTGTTCTTAAGATTTGATCTTGAATTGATGAAGATTGATGAAGGTTTTGTGAGTTTTTGTGGTTTTGATCCAAGAAAATTGAGAGAGAATTGAGAGAAATTGTTTTTGATCTTTTGGGTGAAATTGAAGTTATGAGAGTTTGTGAAGAAAAATGATTTATATAGTGAATGTAGCGAAATGTCCAAAACGCCCTTAATTCTCTTATTTCGGCTCGTTTTTTCAAGGAAACTCGGTTCGGGTCTGAATTTCGGAACGAAACCAACGTCCAATCGAAGATGAAGAAAATTGTAGATCATAGCCGCGAGAATCGTCTCAATCGGATAAGCGACGAAGAAATTACGCGCGTTTGGATGGCGAGAAACATCGGTTTAACAGGCGCGACTGCAGAATTTTATGCGTACCGCTCAAAGAACTCGATAAAACTCTATCTTCGGCTCAAAATCTGACCTGGCACGTGTGACGAAGAATCAAAGCTAACGAAGTTTCCAAGAAAATGCCACCGTATCAGACTTCATACGATAAAAATCGAAGAAGTTATGAATTTTCGAACTCGGCGCGACACACTCGAAAACACACTTTTTACCGAAACAGTGCGACGATCTTTAAAATACTGGGAGTTTTCAGTGCATAATTGGCCTTCGGTCCGAACATATGAAATCTTGATAATGATGGCACGAATCTCCAGTTAAATTTTCAAGTGAATCCGACTAGCGGATCATGAGATATGAATTTTCCGAGGCACGAAACCCTACTTTCAGCACTATTTTCCACCATGAATTCTCGAGTAATTTGCAAATCTGACAACCTTCCTTAAAGAATTGATCCCAGAGCCGAACACGAAAGTTGTAGATATTGTCGAAACAGTTCGGACAACGCGGGAATTAAGCTCATATCACTTTCAGAATAAGACTTGTGAATTTTCTCGTATTTCAACGGTTTAAACCACATTCCAAGTCGCACTTCCTTAAAGCCACAAGAACTCTTTATTATTTTTCTTTAATTTTGAACAACGAAATAAACGTCGTTAATAACTTATAGCTCAAATAAAGAGGGAAAATTTTGGGGTGCAACAGCTGCCCCTATTCAAACTTCTTAAACCTGACGAGCGAGAAACGAAAGTTTCGAACCGTTAAGGTGGAAGGAGATTGAATACTAGAATAAACTCGAAAATTTGCGCTCTTGATAATTAAATGATCCTACTTGCAACAAGAAAGACCAGGCAACCCCATTGTTGAGGGAAAAAAAACTTCAATTGGTTTGGGCACCAAGAGAAGGTCGACATCTTCGGTTGATCCGTATATCAAAACGAAATAGACGTCTTTGTCCGATCTGAATATCGGAAATAAGAATGTCTTCAACTGATCTGGGGACATCAGGACTGAGCAGACATGTCTTCTTCTAGCGAAAATAAATCGTCAGGTGGGTGGATATCCTCAACTGATCGGAAACATCAGGATTGTGCCTTCTACTGATCTGGGGACATCAGGAAGAAAATGGATATCCTCAACCGATCTGGGGGCATCGGGAATTTTAAAGAATGCTTTCAACTGAACTGGGGGACATCTGGACTGAGCAAGCAAGTCTTCTTCCGACAAAAATAAATCGTCAGGTGGGTGGAAGTCCTCAACTGATCGGAAACATCAGGACTGTGCCTTCTACTGATCTGGGGGCATCAGGAAGAAAATGGACCTCCTCAACCGATCTAGGGACATCGGGAATCAAGATTGTCTTCGAATGATCTGTGGACATCAGGACTGAGCAGACATATCTTCTTCTGAACGAACTAAATTGTCAGGGCATGGATACTTCCGACTGATCTGGGGCATCAGAGGGCTTGCTCCTTCGGAAGATCTTAGAGATCTGGAGGTGGTTCTTTCAACTGAACTGAATTTCAGGATAAGAACAAATATCCTCAACCGATCTGGGGACATCGGGAATAGGAGTGTCTTCAACTGACCTGGCGATATCAGGAATAATAGACAGTCCTCTTCTAATGAAGTAAATCATCAGGAGATATCTCCGACTGATCTGAGGCATCAGTGGGCTAGCTCCTTCGGAAGATCTCGGGAGATCCGGAGGCGATTCCTTCAACTAATCTGGATATTAGGATAGGAACAGATATCTTCAACCGATCTGGGGACATCGGGAATAAGCATGACTTTCATCTGGTCTGACAACGTCAGGGAGAGGGAGACAAACTTCTTCTGATCTAGATATCAGGATAAGAGCCTGTAGTGATTAGGCGAATTGCTCTCTGGGAAGCATTTTGAGACTTGATAACTTTCCTGTAGAAAGAAACAAATATAATATGATTTATGCATGATGCATGTATCAATGTTGGATAGAGTAGTATTTCGATAACGAAAATACTACACGCCTATTGAATATAATGCGAATGATGCATGATTCGGGCGCTGCTTGGAGAAACAACGGAGGAGCACTGAATTGCTGAAGAAGTCCTGGAGAGAGTATGGAACTCTATGGGGAGGACAAGATGAGTGATCAGAAGCCACAACTACGAGCTGGCAAAGATGGATCAGAAATCCGCTGGAGACGATCAAATCTGTATGCGAGCTCTGGCTGGGGAAACAAATCCCGCTTGGAATAAGGAATCTAGCATAAGGTCTTTTAGGAAAACCCCTCCACTGGGGGAACAAGATAACTCTCCTGGGGAACAAAGGTCGATCCGTTGGGGAGAGAAGCGCTCCACTGGGGAAAACGAGGCATTCGGGCCACGAACCTCATTAAGAGCTTGCTGGGGAATCGGATACCATCCAATCATGACTCAACTGGGGGGAAGACATTCCGCCGGGGAATAAGACTTCAGCAGCATGGAGAATGCATCGGGATGTACTTTGCTGAGGATATGAGAATCCTAGAACGACTCAGCCGGGGAATGAGAGTTTCTCATTAGGATGCGCTCAACTAGGGAGAATGAGGATATCTCATTGACTATACTCGGCTGGGGAACGAGAATCTCCCCTCTGGATGGATCCACCAACGCGCAGACATAACATACTCGGAATGATGTACCTGCAAGGTAAACACCTGGAAATGCCCCAGAATATAGCTTGACATCTTTGTTACACAAGACTTTGAAGTAAATTCAAAGATTTCTAATCATGTATTGTAAAAGCAATGCAGTTTTCATATGCAAAGTTTAACACAAACTCAGGACGTTTTATGCAAACAAAACAGTAAAAGAAAACAGTTGTTTAAGATATAAAGATCTTTATTAATTGCAAACAGAGTGGTGCTCGTAAAAGAGGCAAACACTTTTCAGAAGTAGTTCCTAGTAAGAGGTAACCACACATTTTTGAATACAAGAGAAATGGCAATATGAAACGGATATCCATTAGTTTTGATCCCGCTAATCACTTTTATAACCTTGACGTTCTCATCTCCTTGCTTTGGAAGACCGTACTCATTAGGATTGATCACTGCCCGATTTAATGACTGGTTGATACAACATCCCGGAACTTGTGGACCCGACGGGGTTTGGTGAGTGCTTTAGGGATTTGAGCTGCCAGGTGCAAACTCAAGAACACGGAGTCTTGCTTATCCCTCGGTCGGGAGCCCTAAACACGACAATTGGAATTAGATAATAATTTAGGGATTTGAGTTGCCAGGTGCAAACTCAAGAACACGGAGTCTTGCTTATCCCTCAGTCGGGAGCCCTAAGCATGTATGAAGAGTGATTGCCAAGGTGGCATGCGAGATGTAGTCATTCGCTTTTGTCCCTTTTTTTTGCCTAAGCCGCCCTTTCGGGTTTTCAACTTAGCGGGTATATTTGTTTCTTTTTCATTCTTTTGCCTGACTCATTTCTTTTTTCTTTTTTTCTTTTTTTTTTCTTTCCTTTTTTTCTTTCTTTTTTTTTTTTCAGGTCTATGCGAAGTATTTTTTGACTACATCTGCGTTCACAGGATGCGGAAAGTTCTCGTCATCCATCGTTGCAAGCATCATGGCACCGCCTGAGAATACTTTCTGCACAACAAAAGGGCCTTCATACGTCAGAGTCCACTTGCCTCGAGGATCACCCTGAGGAAGGATGATTCTTTTGAGTACCAGATCACCTGGTTTATAGCTTTGGGGCCGCACCCGCTTGTCAAAAGCTTTTCTCATCTTCTTTTGGTATACCTGACCATGACCAGTAGCCGCTAAGCGTTTCTCGTCAATGAGGTTCAACTGATCCATCTGATTCTGTACCCATTCTGATTCATCAAGCTCGACGTCTTTCATAACCCTCAGGGAAGGAATCTCAACCTCCACAGGCAATACTGCTTCCATACCATAAACAAGTGAGAAAGGAGTTGCCCCAGTCGATGTACGCACAGAGGTGCGATAACCATGCAAGGCAAAAGGTAGCATCTCGTGCCAATCTTGGTAAGTCACTACTATCTTCTGCACAATCTTCTTAATATTCTTATTAGCCGCTTCGGAAGCGCCATTCATCTTTGGACGGTACGGAGAAGAATTATGATGCTTGATCTTGAACGACTCACAAAGCTCATTCATCATCTTGTTATTGAGATTCGATCCATTATCAGTAATGATCTTCTCAGGAATCCCATAACGACAGATTATGTTGTGCTTAATAAAGCGAGTAATCACTTGCTTGGTAACATTCGCATAAGATGCGGCTTCAACCCACTTGGTGAAGTAATCGATGGCAACCAAAATGAAGCGATGTCCATTGGAAGCAGTAGGCTTAATTTCTCCAATCATGTCAATGCCCCACATTGCGAAAGGCCACGGAGAAGTCAATACATTCAAAGGCACGGGCGGCACGTGCACTTTATCAGCATAGATCTGGCACTTGTGACAAATTCCGACATGGTTATGACAATCAGTTTCCATGGTGGACCAATAGTAACCAGCCCTCAAGATCTTCTTAGCCATCGTATGCCCACTAGAATGGGTACCAAACTCGCCTTCGTGCATTTCCTCTATGATTTTCGAAGCCTCATCTTTCACGACACATCGGAGTAACACACCGTCATGATGCCTCTTGTACAATACCCCACCGTTGAGGTAGAACTTAGTTGCAAACCTTCTCAGAAACTTCTTATCAGTCACCGACGCTTCGGGAGGAAACTCTTGAGTTTCGAGGAACTTCTTGATGTCATGATACCATGGGTTCCCATCTAGTTCAACATCAGCCTCAAAGCAGAACGCTGGCTCATCCAATCTGTTAATGGTGATGTTAGGTGCTTCATTGGCCCATTTCACTTTGAACATGGAAGCCAAAGTAGCGAGAGCATCAGCAAGATTGTTCTCTTCTCTAGAAATATGCTCGAATGTGATCTCATCGAAGTACGGAATGAGTCTCATCACATGCTCTTTGTATGGAATCAGATTCTGATGGCGAGTTTCCCAGTCTCCATTAATCTGGCTAATGACAAGAGATTGGAATCCCCATAAACTTTCAAGTACTTGATTCGCAAATCGATCGCAGCTTCGATACCATAGATGCAAGCTTCATACTCAGCCATGTTATTAGTGCAATCAAAACAGATTCTAGCTGTAAACGGAATATGAAAGCCTGAAGGAGAAGTAATTACAGCTCCAACACCATTCCCAAGTGCATTAGAGGCACCATCGAACACGAGCGTCCATCGCGATCCTGGTTCGGGTCCTTCCTCTGGTCCGGGAGTGTTACAATCTCTAATGTACAAGACATCCTCATCGGGGAATTCAAACTTCATCGGTTCATAATCTTCGACCGGCTGATGCGCAAGATAATCTGCCAACACACTACCTTTGATGGCTTTCTGGGTAGTATACTGGATATCATATTCAGTCAGAATCATTTGCCACCTGGCTACTCTTCTGGAAAGAGCAGGTTTCTCAAAGACGTATTTGATAGGATCCATCTTGGAAATCAATAAGGTGGTGTGAACCAACATATACTGCCTCAGCCAGCGAGCAGCCCACACCAAAGCACAGCAAGTTTTCTCGAGCAGTGAGTATCGGGATTCACAGTCGGTAAACTTTTTGCTAAGGTAGTATATTGCATGCTCTTTTCGGCCAGACTCGTCATGTTGACCCAACACACATCCCATTGAATTTTCAAGAACTGTGAGGTACATAATCAAAGGCCTTCCTGGCAACGGAGGCATCAGTATCGGAGGTTCCTGCAGATACTCTTTCACATTTTCGAATTCTTTTTGACACTCATTATTCCACCTGGCCGTCTGATCCTTTCTTAGCAATTTGAATATTGGTTCACAAGTGGCCGTAAGATGAGAAATGAATCTAGCAATGTAGTTCAATCTCCCTAGGAAACCACGAACCTCTTTTTCTGTCCTCGGCTCAGGCATCTCTTGTATAGCTTTTATTTTGGCAGGATCGACCTCAATTCCTTTTCCACTAACAATAAAGCCCAACAACTTTCCGGACCGCACTCCGAAAGTGCATTTGTTTGGATTCAATCTCAGTCTGAATTCCCGAAGCCTTTCAAACAACTTCTGCAAGTGAACCAAGTGCTCTTCTTCAGTATGAGACTTTGCAATCATGTCGTCAACATACACTTCAATCTCTTTGTGAATCATGTCGTGAAAAAGAGTCACCATGGCGCGCTGATATGTTGCCCCTGCATTTTTCTACCCAAAAGGCATGACTTTATAGCAGAAAGTTCCCCATGGTGTGATAAACGTTGTTTTCTCCATGTCTTCTGGTGCCATCTTGATTTGATTGTACCCAGAGAAGCCATCCATGAAGGAAAACACTTTGAAAGGAGCAGTATTATCCACTAACACATCAATATGAGGAAGAGGAAAATCATCTTTCGGACTTGCCCTATTCAAATCTCTGTAGTCCACACACATCCTGACCTTTCCGTCTTTCTTAGGTACAGGAACAATATTCGCAACCCACGGCGGGTAATTCACAACTTGCAGAAAGCCAGCATCAAACTGTTTCTCAACCTCTTTCTTAATCTTCTCAGACATATCTGGGCGAGTCCTTCGAAGCTTCTGCTTGACAGGAGGACTATCTTCCTTGAGAGGTAGACGGTGTACCACAATATCTGTATCGAAACCAGGCATATCCTCATAGGACCAAGCAAAGATATCCGCATACTCTTTCAACATAGCAATAAGCGTCTGCTTCACACTATTCTCAAGCGCAGCCCCTATCTTGACTTCTCGGACTTGCTCTTTAGTGCTAACATTTACCATCTCAATTTCCTCTTGATGTGGCTGAATCACTTTCTTTTCTTCCTGTTTCAACAATCTGGCCAACTCGTCGGGGAGATTACAATCTTCATAAGCTTCCTCCTCAGCTTGGTAGATCGGATTGTCAAAATCATAATAAGCAATAGCGGAACTGTTACCAATGGAATCCGTGGTAGTGGAACATCTGCATGATTGATGTTTTTATTTTAGTTTTATTTTTATTAAGCTATGTGCAAGTGTGTGCAAAAGCATTGCCATTTAAAGGAAAAAGTTAAAAAGAAAGACAAGGAGCAAAGCATTTGAATGCAAAAACGTCCTTTTATTTGATGATTAACTTTGAAAATGCGAACTGCATGGCCCTACAAATGATTCACTACGCCTTGGGCAGAGCGTAGGAATTATGTCATGATAAGAAAAGTAAAAACAAGAAATTTATTCCTGAGCTTGTGTAACTTGAATGACATCTTCAATTGTCTAGTTGCGAGATATCTCCCCAGGAATACTTGGACGAATCCAGCTATCAAAATCACAGTCACTATCCACTTCTTCACCATCGACAATGGCGTTAACCTGACCATCTTGAATGACACCACCACTCACAAACTTGACTGGGCTAAGGATATTAGGCTTTGGCGATGCAATATTCTTTCCAGGACTGAAACCAAGACCATTCTTGTCAAATTTGGGACGCATGTCAATTACTTTCCCCCAGCCTTCCACCTTTCCAGTCTTGACAACCACCTGTGCGTCTTTCAGGGAAGACATAACCGTTTCTGGCTTCGTTATCTCATAAGGAGGAGATCTCATAGCATTTACAGCCTCAAACGCTTGGAACGGCGTCTCGTGTATTTCACCTTCGATCTCTACATATCGGAAGGAAGACAAGTGACTCACGATGTAATCTTCCTCACCACAAACCGTCACCACTTTACCGTCAACCGGATACTTCAACTTCTGATGGAGAGTGGACGTCACAGCGCCAGCCTTGTGAATCCACGGTCGTCCCAACAAACAACAGTAAGCGGGTTGAATATCCATCACATAAAAGGTTATGGTAAAGATCTGAGGACCCACTTGGATTGGTAGATCTACCTCTCCGAACACAGACCTCCTTGAACCGTCAAAGGCGCGCACCACCAACTCACTAGGCCTTAACTCAACACCCGCATAGTCAATTCGCATGAGGGCCGACTTGGGAAGTACATTCAAAGAAGACCCAGTATCAACCAAAACACGGGACAAAGTCGTCCCCTTACACTCCATCGAAATATGCAACGCCTTGTTATGGTTTCTCCCTTCTAGAGGAAGATCATGATTCGTAAATCCCAAACCATTTCCAGTGGAGATATTATTGGCTACCGCCTCTAGCTGATTCACAGATATTTCATGCGGGACGTAAGCACCATTCAGAATTCTTAATAGAGCATCTCTATGACCTTCTGAACACATCAGCAGTTGCAAGATGGAAATCTTTGATTGGGTCTGACCCAACTGCTTAACAACTTTGTAATCAGACTTCTTGATGATTCTCAGCAATTCTTCCACATCCTTGGAAGACACAGTATTGTCAGGTGCCCCATTATGAACCGGAGAGTTCTGGCGAAGTCGCATGGAATTTTGTAAGTGCTTTAGGGATTCGAGCAATGCAAATGGCGCAATGCTCAAGATAGACAATGTCTTGCTTATCCCTCGTTCGGGAGCCCCAAGCAACTTCGAATACTTGCAGATCATAACATCAAGACCAGGTGCCCCAGAATAGAATTCACACCTAGTGTCATCGTCATCAAGCATAGAATCTGTAGACCTCCACACAGTACAATGCTTAACCAGTTGCAAATAAAGCAAGCATGGAAGCAAATGAGCATAAGACATGAGAATCAGTAGAACCAACTGAGCTTTCTTCTTGGTCACCCCACAAAGTTGTCTCATGACTGATCTTTGAACATCCAATAAGAACAAATCAAGTCTCTGAATCTGGTGAGAGTACCAAGTCTGAATAAGAAATCCTTGATCTTGAATACCTGTTATACATGAAATGTATGAGATGCATGATATGCGTGCAATGCTATGTTCATTCGATTTCCAAGGAATCCTCGTGTTTTGATTTTTGACAAGCAATAGATGGAAAAGCTCGGCACGAAGCTTAAAGATATGATTCCTTTGAAATGGAAGAAACATGTATGGTAGTTATTTTTTGTACATCATTTTTTGGAAAGTAAATATGCTATGATGCAAAGTGGTGGGACTTGTTGCCGCCCACCGGGCATTCTGGACTGCCGGTAACACACATAGTACAAAGCCAAAAGTTCGGCCCCAAAATAGTGTACCATACGGAACATAGAATGTCAATCCACGGAACCAAAACCCATAGTCACCCATACACTGGTATAGAACATAGATCACCACTTGAACAAGAACCATAGTACCCCACGAACAGGAACCAATAGTACACTCGAACGAGAACAGCGGTAACCCTCGAACGAGAACAGCGGTCACCAACAATGTACCTGTTAAATGATCATTGACTCCCGCCCCACTCACGGGTAAAATCTAGGCCAAGGTAAGGTCATGAAACGCAGTATACGGTCCGCCCGAAGGTAAGCATCATCACAGCGCGGATGCGGGTGACGATAATACCTCCGTTTGAAACCACTACTCTGCTCGTGGTCACATAATCCATCCCGAGACGTACACCTCGAGACAAACCATGCTCCCACTCTATCCTAGGGTTCCTATGGTTCACACATAGCCTGGGTATTGGGCCTTTTACCTCTTGAAACACCCACCCAACAGAAAGAGATCCAGCCAGTCCAGAATATGATGCAGAAAAGTAAAAGCGCACATAGAATGCAATGCAAACAGGTAAATATGCAAAGCAATAAAACACCCAAAGATAAACACACAAGCGCTAGGATCGACTCGCTAAGTCCGGACCCGCAATAGGTCGAGACGTCCCCAGCAGAGTCGCCAGCTGTCGCTACCGCGAAAATTAACAGAGTCGCCACTAACATATTTATCCTGAAAAGGAAGGGAATGCCAGCAAACCACAAAACAAAACAATGGTCTCACGACCAGAGAAAAAGGGTAAGGGAGTCGGTTACGCGAGGGGAAGGTGTTAGCACCCCACGCGCCCATCGTACTCGATGGTATCCACGCTTATGTCTAAATCTATGGGTGTGTAAGCAAACTACGCTAATCTAGACTAAAATGAATGCAGAATGTAGGGAAAAGAAAGGATTATGCTCGCACGGGCCCTACCCCGCTGCCTACGTATCTGTTTTGCAGAATCAGAGGTACCGTAGCTCGGCTAACTAATTTCTGTTTGTTTTGTGTTTTTTAGATGAACGAGTTACATTCACACTCCGCTGCTCGACCTTTGGAGGCTTACGCTTGGGAATGGAGCGGAAATAACAAGTTCTTGAGAAAAGAAAATCAAAGAGTGTGGTTTGTGTTTTAAAAGATGCATGAGGGAGACCTAAGCTAAGGGGGAAAGCTTACTACCTAATGTTAACATGCAAAGGGTACAAGTCTAAACTAAGCTAACAACCTACGAGAAAAAGGGGAAGCACACAATAATATCACACAAACGAGCATCCGCTCGTAAAGCAAACAAACCAACGGTACTGACCGAATGGTGGAAAAGCGGTCCCGCCATAGCCAAGGGGAGCAACTCAACCCAAGTCAACCAAGCATTAGACCTCGCGAAAATGATCGGGCCATAGACAAGAGGGCGGACCCCTCTCAGCAACCAAGCCGTCACGGATCGTAAAGGAAAACGGTGCGTGCGTACACCGAGCGTCAACGTCGAGCGACGTGAGCTATAGGAAAGGCGGGGGTCCGGCTACATGAACCCTTTTCCTGACATACTCGAGAACAAGATCTTGTGCAGGTTCAGAAGCGAGCCACGCGTAGCGTGCGCATACTGAACAGACTCGATGAGACTTGGCGGGGGTTGATTGCTAACCCTTTCCGCATGCCTTCCATGAGGACTTAACGGAGTGCCATATAGGACTTATTACACCGTGACTCCCTGCCGCAAAGCACAAATATAAACACACCAACAAAAACAGAGCCTCTTTCGAGGGCTTGGCCAGATGCATGTCTAGGTCCTACTTCTCATGTTGAAGGATGATGCAAGAAAGCGATAAAGTGCGAGAGAAATATAATGAAACGGAATCTATACCAAACGGATGATGATCCGTAAACTAAAGCGAAGAGAGCAAGTAAACTAGGATCCCGCGAGCGAGCTAGCAAAGCAAAGGAAAATAGTCAGCACACCGATTAGCCATGAAAGCAAACAAAGGTCGACATGCACGTCGAGCATAATCACAATACACCTGCAAGAGGAACAAGCAAACCAAACAAGCAGATATAAAGTAATTGGAACGTGTCTCCCGGATGAGAACACGATACAAGTGAATAGAGATCGTGTTCCGCGAGCAAAGCGGAACACTCAAGCAATAAGCGCCGGTTGGTGACTATCCAAGAGCCTTGCACACTAGCACACAAGTTAGAGATAACAAAACATCGCAATCGGAATTGCGTTATTGCATTCTAATCTAAAAGAAAATGAATAACTAATGCAAACATGAAATGAACAACAAAATGTCAAGGGGAAAACAAAGATGAATAAACCACAATCAATCAATTCCAATCATCTCACAAGATAGCACGTTTCACAAGCTTTCCAACGATATAAAGAACGCGCGAATCGGAGTTACGAGTAAAAAGATATGAAAGATTGAAGTTAGGAAGTAAAGGAAGCAAAAGTAGGTCGACCTACCTTCGACCTAGGTTGACCTAACAGTGCCAGAATAAAAAATGATGGTTTTAGGTCGACCTAAACTCACCCTGGGTCGACCTTACAGTGCCTGAATAAAAAATGATGGTTTTAGGTCGACCTAAACTCACCCTGGGTCGACCTAACAGTGCCGAATGCCAAAAAAAATGAATTTTCTCACAAGGAAACATGATACCATCCTTCATGAATGTTCAGCATACAAGCAAACATCAAACATGCAATGCTATGAGTCAAGAGCAAACACATTATTCAGCAAATTGATCGGTCTTTAAGAGCAAAATTAAACATTCCATCGAACAATTAGCATGCAAGCATTGAACCGTAAGCATTGTGATTATATCATCACGAGCAATCGTTATCAAACCTCAAATGGCATCAATTTAGCGTAGGCATAATGAATTATCATTCCACAATCAATTATCACATGCTAGAACTCAAAATTAAGCACAAATGCTTCACACATTCAAATTATCGAACACTTAGCATGCAATTTCTTGGATCATAAGCAACATATATATAGCATCATCAACAATTCAACGGTAAATCTCAAATTCCATCAAATAATCAAGATCAACACGAATCTTTCAATCAATAAACAATTATCATCATCAATTATCATAGATCCATCATCCACAATCAAAAATCATCATGATCAATGTCGAATTAAGCAACAAAATCAATGATCTAGCAAGGTTTGTAGTGAATTTACCGGATCGAATGAAGAGAATGAGATTGGATGAACACGAACGCGAACACGACGCGAACACGAACAAAATCCAAGATATGTGAGGGAGAGAGTGGCGCGTGAGATCCTTTGATAGGGAGAGAGATGCGCGACACTTTAATCGGAGGAGAAGATCTTGATTAGTGCTTTGATCTTCATTTGTTCTTGAGATTTGATCTTGAATTGATGAAGATTGATGAAGGTTTTGTGAGTTTTTGTGGTTTTGATCCAAGAAAATTGAGAGAGAATTGAGAGAAATTGTTTTTGATCTTTTGGGTGAAATTGAAGTTATGAGAGTTTGTGAAGAAAAATGATTTATATAGTGAATGTAGCGAAATGTCCAAAACGCCCTTAATTCTCTTATTTCGGCTCGTTTTTTCAAGGAAACTCGGTTCGGGTCTGAATTTCGGAACGAAACCAACGTCCAATCGAAGATGAAGAAAATTGTAGATCATAGCCGCGAGAATCGTCTCAATCGGATAAGCGACGAAGAAATTACGCGCGTTTGGATGGCGAGAAACATCGGTTTAACAGGCGCGACTGCAGAATTTTATGCGTACCGCTCAAAGAACTCGATAAAACTCAATCTTCGGCTCAAAATCTGACCTGGCACGTGTGACGAAGAATCGAAGCTAACGAAATTTCCAAGAAAATGCCACCGGATCAGACTTCATACGATAAAAATCGAAGAAGTTATGAATTTTCGAACTCGGCGCGACACACTCGAAAACACACTTTTTACCGAAACAGTGCGACGATCTTTAAAATGCTGGGGGTTTTCAGTGCATAATTGGCCTTCGGTCCGAACATATGAAATCTTGATAATGATGGCACAAATCTCCAGTTAAATTTTCAAGTGAATCCGACTAGCGGATCATGAGATATGAATTTTCCGAGGCACGAAACCCTACTTTCAGCACTATTTTCCACCATGAATTCTCGAGTAATTTGCAAATCTGACAACCTTCCTTAAAGAATTGATCCCAGAGCCGAACACGAAAGTTGTAGATATTGTCGAAACAGTTGGGACAACGAGGGAATTAAGCTCATATCACTTTCAGAATAAGACTTGTGAATTTTCTCGTATTTCAACGGTTTAAACCACATTCCAAGTCGCACTTCCTTAAAGCCACAAGAACTCTTTATTATTTTTCTTTAATTTTGAACAACGAAATAAACGTCGTTAATAACTTATAGCTCAAATAAAGAGGGCAAATTTTGGGGTGCAACAACCGGGTTCCACTGTGTTAGAATGTTAAAAATGGCATTTTTGGGTCCAGGAACCGGTTCCCATGTGGGACGAACCGGGTTCCAGTACAAAATTTCAGCAGCATGTTTTTGAAAACTATTCTAACTTTAAAAGCTTCTAATTTTCAAACCGTAAGTCCGTTTTTGACGCCGTTTTGGACGTTGTTTATTAAATTAAGTACTCTATGATATAAAGTAAAGAAAACAACAATAACTTGATTTTATTTTGAAAATATTGATTTATTTCGTTTATGGCGTGTTTTGTGCATTGTGTGCATGATTTGGTTAATGTGACAATGTGGTGATGTTATAATGATATAACTGTGATTTGACGTTATATGTGGTGTGAATTATATATGATGAATAGGTGATATGGACGTAAGGTCCAAGTTTTGTATCGTGTTTATATTATTTATTGGGTGATGTTTTATATGTATGTGTGCGATATATTTGTATGAATGCTAAAACTAATGCATGCTTATTTGGTGATGAATTGGTGATGATAATGAGACGATGTGATACATCGGATTGGTGATGTTGTAAGCATGTTATATGTTGCATTCATTCACATACATTTTTGGTGATGGATCCCGGTGATGAAAGTGGATCAAAATGGTGGGCATAATTCCCATTGTGTGGAATTTGAGCTGGTTAAACTGTATCTCGGTGATGAAAAAGATCAGTTGGATGGGTGTATCCCATGTATGGTACCACAAGCATAAGAGTCTGCATGGTCTTTGTATAAATTGTGACATGTCAGGATGAAATCTGGTGTTATGATTGTGTTGTGTTATTGTTGCATACTTTTGACTTGTGCTTGTGATTGGTATGAATTGATTAATCTGAATATGCTAAGTAGAGTGGATAATTGCTTATGAAATTCTATATCTGATGATTTATAACGCTATTTAATTATGATGTAGTCTCACCCTTACTTTGATGATTTCAGATTGAAGTAGCGATTTAAGCGATCGGTGAGGATGACTCGTAGAGTTTATCCGGTTATGTGGAGTCGTGTCGGTCATGCTCTGATCTTGTAACACTAGGGGTCAATAGTCTTAGAGTTACTCGATATACGTGTTGCCATTTCGGTTATGGATTATGTATTGATTATTTGTTTGGATATGTTTCCTAATATTGTTAAATTAAGTTCCGCTGTGCTAAACACATGTTTTGATATTGGTTAAATTCTAATAAAGCATGACAAACGACTTGGAGTTTTCTTTATTTTATTAATTGTAACATCCTTGTTGTATGATTACTCTGATTATTATGTTTTTCGCGGGGGTTTTTAGAAGGGTGTTACAGTGCGTGGGATACTCATTTGCCATTGATTGAGTTCACGTATAATAATAGTTACCATTCTAGTATTGGAATGACGCCTTTCGAGGCTTTGTATGGTAGAAGGTGTAGGACACCATTGTGTTGGTATGAGACCGGTGAAAGTATTGTGCTTAGGCCAGAAATTATGCAACAAACTACTGAGATAATCCAGATGATTTGGGAGAAGATGAAAGCGTCTCAGAGTAGACAGAAGAGTTATCATGATAATCGAAGGAAGGATTTAGAATTCATCGAAGGCGACAATGTGTTTTTGAAAGTTAACCCTGTGACAGGTGTGGGTCGTGCCTTGAAGTCTAAGAAGTTGGATCCTAAGTTTATTGGACCGTATCAGATCTTGCAGAGAGTGGGTACAATAGCCTATAGGATGGCGTCTCCGCCTGAGCTTTCGAACTTGCATGACGTGTTTCATGTGTCACAACTTCGAAAATATGTGTCTGATCCATTTCATGTCATTCAGCGGGATGAAGTTCATATCCGTGACAACCTCACAGTGGAAGCGATTCCGATTAGGATTGAAGATCGGAAGATGAAAAAACTTAGAGGAAAGGAGATTCCGTTGGTGAGAGTAGCTTGGGGAGGAGCTACTAGAGGAAGTGCGACCTGGGAGTTGGAGAGCAGGATGCGAGAGTCGTATCCGGAACTGTTTCCATCAGGTACATTTTCGAGGAAGAAAATAATTTAAGTGGGGGAGAATTGTAACACCCCATTTCAAATTATTTAATCGTTGTAGCATTTTATTTGATTGACTTTGTTTTGGGTGTGTGATCGAGCGCGTAGGCGGAGTACCCTTACCGGAGCGGGTAAATTAGAAATGTCGGAATAGCATTAATTTAGTAATAATAGACTTGGGTAATATTAGTAATATTATTGATATTAATATTATTAATAGAATTAAGGAAATTAGGTTATTAGTGGCTAAAGGCAAGAGTGGTATTTTACTAATAAGTATATAAAGGTCTAAGGAGAGGAATTAGATTTTTAGAATCATTTGTGAATTTGGAGGTTAAGGAAGGAGGAAGAACAAGGAGGCCACTAAGAGATTTCCGCATAGTCAAAGCAATTTCCGAAATTGAGGTAAGGGGGAAAATAGGTTCATTATAGGTGGTATAATCATGAGAGGGTAGTGAGGGGTCCTTACCCTCGTAGAAATTTTATGCGTTAATTCTGTTTGTGTATGATTATTTGATCTATTAGTGATGAATTTGTGTGATTGAGTTGATATGAAATCTATATTTGTAATTGCGGTCATATGGTTGTTGCTACTGTTGCATTGTTTCTGTGTTGAAGGGATTTAATTAGGAATCGTGGTTGACTTATTATGAATCAGTGAGACGATAATGGAATTTAGTGAGAAACAATTGTTGTTGGAGGAAGTTAATACCGAAAAAAATTATTGATGAGAGGCTAAGAATTAAACTAGCAGAAGTATGAAATTTCTAGGTTGTATTTACTAAGCGAGAAAGAGATTAGAAGGATTGGTGGGGGGGCCCTTTAATGTTAAGTGGTGACTGCTCCATGGTCTTTGGAAGGAGAGACGGACGTCCCATGGTGTGTATTTGGGACGGGGGGCCCCTATCAAGGGGTGGGCGCCCAACACTTATTTCATTGTATTTTTGTTTTGAATTTAATTACCGTAAGTGTACCATTATGCTTAACCATAGGAAATTGGTTTATACTGTCGCACGCTCGCGAAAATATGAACAGATTCGCCACTAATATATTTATTCCATCGAGGGAAAGGAATATCAGAAAACCTGGAATAAAGAAAGGATAAGAGAAAGGTCTTACGATCAAAGATCGGGTAAGAAGTCGGTTACGTGAGCGGAAGGTATTCGCACCCCTCACGTCTGTGGTACTCCACAGGATCCACTTATGTTTGTTCTATTCTAAGGGTGTATTAAGTATAAATCTAAAGCTTAATGCTAAGGGAATGCATGCAAAAGAAAGAAGAAGAAATACGAGAAAAATAAGGTTTATAAATAGTTGTGCTCGCTTAGGCCCCGCGACCTAATGCCTACGTATCCTTTTCAGGAATCAGAGCGCCGTAGTTCGGCTCAAAATTTTTAGTTTGTTTTTGTGTTTTTTAGTTGAACAGTTACATTCGCACTCCGCTGCTCGACCTCTGGAGTCGTAAGCTGGGAATGGAGCGGAAATAACGTGCTCTTAAGCGCCTCAGAGGCAAAAGGAAAATGAAGAGTGTGGTTTGTGTATTTTAATGGGAATGTCCCTTTTTGTAGAGCTTCGGTCATTGTTAGATGTTTTAGATGCATTGTTGGTAGATTTTAGGGGAATTAGTTTGCGAGTTGAACAACACAAAAGTGTATAATGGTAGAGAAACAGATTAGGGAATGAATCCCACTCATTTCTCTCCCATTATATAGTAATTGAGAAACAGATTAGGGAATAAATCCCACTCATTTCTCTCCCACTAAGTGATTGAGAAACAGATTAGGGAATAAATCCCACTCATTTCTCTTCCACTATTAGTAAAAGTGTGATTCGCCTATTTATTCATTAGGTGTTTTTGAAGTTGAAAAAGGAAAAGAAAATGGAATGAGAAACTAGTCTAATATGAACTAGCTAGCCTAATGTTATGATTCTACCTAAGATTTTAGGATTTTAGAGGGGAGAGACTAGTCTAAGGTTATGTGAAGATTATAAGGAACATACAAAATAAAATCATGATTAGGAGTCAACAAGTAAGTAACATGGTCATACAAAATTTTAATATACAAGCACATAGGAAAAATACTAGAAATTGACACAAAATTTATTAGAAAGAAACTATTATTTTTATGGGATTTTTATGGAAAGAAATGAGTTAGCCTAAAAACTACATTTTTTATGTATATCTTCTATGTCAAAAAATGTACTCAAAGTCTAACAATTAACAAGAAAAAGTAGGATTTTTATTGGTGTTTATTATCAAAAGAAATTTAGAAGAAAAATATTAAAGGACAATTAAACCTAACATACAAAACAATGGAAGCAGGGGGGGTGTAAACTGAATTATGGGGTGTTTTAAAAATGAAGGCGCTGGGCCCAGCCAGACTAGCCCAACAGTTGTTTTTGTTGTTCAGAATAAAGTATGGGCTCAGTGCGGTGTGCACAGCAATTCGTGAATATGGCCCAAGAGATTTTTGTTTTCAATTTTTTTGTTAGATACAGATATTGAAGTAAAAAAAGTGTAACGGGCCTATGGTGGGGTGTGGACAGCATAATTAGCCCAGGATTGATTTTGGTCCATTATCATTATTCAGATTATTTTGTTTTCATTAAAAAAGAAGAAAATTAAATTAGATAAATAAAGAAAAAGGAGTGAAACGATGCGTTTCATGTGTGGAGTTAGGGTTAGCTTTGTTGTGGCTATTGAGATTTGCAAACTCAACTCTCCCTCTCTTTCTCGAACGAAACCAACCCAATAGAAAACCGCAAACCAAACCAAACCAAACCGAAACCGCAAAAAACCGCATTTGGTTCGGATTAGTTTGGGTCATTTTTTAACAAAACCGCACGGTTCGGTTCGGTTTGCGGTTTGTATTTTGTAAACCGAACCAAACCGAATCAAACCGCATTATGTTACAACCTAAATTTTACTTAACTCACATCCAATCCAAAATTAAATCTATTATTCATTAGCCTTATGAATACGAACAATTTTCTCATCCTTACACATATAATTTCAGTCTCGATCTTCTCAAATCTCTAATAACATTATTTCACCTTCTTTGTCACATACATCTTCCCTCTTCTTCTATAATCTTTACTCTCCTATATTCTTTCTTTTTCACCTTCTCATTTTTATGTAAATGTTCCGTATTTCAGTTTCATTTTTATCGCACATCTTCTTCTCTAATCTCTCAACACTTTTTCTTTTTCTTTTTTACCTTCACTAATCTTTCGTCTCTTCTATTTTTTTGTTTCATTATAATAATTTTATATTGTTTTATGATATTATTTTATGTTTAATATTCCACTTTTGTCTAATTTAATTTTTACATATTACATGGAAAATTGTTGTCAAAATATGGCGAGTTTTGTTGTTATTTGTCAGTGTATGAATGTCTAAATATAAAATTATGTTGTCATATATATGTGTATGTATGGCTCAATAAAATATTTGTAAAAAACCGAACCAACCGAACCGAACCAAACCGCATTAGGTTGGTTTGGTTTGGTTTGGTTCGGATTTTTTTTTAAAGTCAACCGAACCAAACAAAACCGCACTACTTTTTCTCTTGCGGTTCGGATGATTTTTTTCATCAAAACCGCCCAAACCGCACCGCGAGCACCCCCTGTGCAACGAACGACGACGAAACACCGCCGTTACCCTCACCATGCGATTACGACCACTTGAAGTGAACCTAAATCTCTCATCAATTTCTCATGAGGGGTACACGAATTTCCAGATCAAAGAAGGGGAAGAACAAACCCTAAATACACAATGGCGCAATCATGAAGCAATCAGATAGACACAGATGTTAAATCGATATCATTGAGCATCATGGAGCATCGTTCAGAAAGAATGAAAGAGAAATACGAAGGGCTTGAGGCTTACCAGTAGTGGCGATTCTTCAAGATACGAAAGTGGAAAGAAAATACCAGAGGCAAATAGCTTCACTTCATGTAACCTTCTCTTCTCTCCTTATTCTTCTTCTGGCTCTGTGTTAATTTTTTCGATTTTTCTGTTGCTTTGAGATATTGTACTCTTCAATTCTGAAATTGAGATGGTGTTGCAGAGAGTTGGTGGGTTGAATGTGGAGATTGCAGAGATTGCAGAGATATGATGAAGTTAAGGAGATGAAGGTGATGATTTGAATTGAGGGAAGATTGAGAAAGGATTGAGAAGTGAGGATGATGGATAGGATCATGAATCGTGGAAGAAAGCTGAAGATGGTGGATGAATGAAGATGAAGAGGATGAAGATTGATGAAGGTTCGATGATGGAGAAGGGTGAAGAAATGGTGAAGTAAGGAAGAATGAAAAAACTCGTTCTCCTCTGCAGTGTGAATGATTGATATATAGAGGTTAATTCCAACTCTCTTTTCCGTTAAATGTTGTTACAAATGGTCATAATGTCAAATATTTTCCTATATTTTTTTAAAATTTCATTTTTGGAAGCCTTCCCCTCCCCTCCCCTCCAAACTCCCAAACATAACCTTAGGGAAGGCTAGTTAAAGATGCTGAGAGTTAGTGTGTTGATTGAATAGAAAAAATTGCTGGTTGTATGGATGTATTGTATGTGACTGGTGGAACTTTGTTTTACTAGTGTATGTCATGTTCTGAACCTTCTGCCACGCTTGTTTTTATGTGGAGATATATTTGAACTTTGGTAAGGATTATGTTTTGATCTGCTTCCTTTGCCCCTGTATTGAAAGTGTTGCCTGCCTTTTTTTTAGTGAATCCCTGTTGCTCTTGAACTAACATTGTGTGGGAGCGACCATGTATTGTTGTGGTGTTCTGAATTTTGATGGATAATATGCAATACTCTTGTTCTGGTTTATAACAGTGTGAATCGTACACGACTCATAACCCGCGTAATTGAATTAAATATCTTAGTATATGTGCAGACTGTACTGAAATGTGTTGTTTGGTTTCTTTTCCTCTTGATATTTGAACACAAGTTGGTTTTGTTTTGTAAATGTGCAGGGCTTTGGCACTAGAAGCACGAAGTACATGGCTTGGATGCACGTTATAGCAGTCGAATTGACACAAAGTTGAAGATGATGGATGAATGCAGGGTCTATAAATTTGTAGTACCATGGCTGTCAGCAGAACTGAGTTCAAAACTTGGCCAGAATATCAATGTATGGTCTGAGTATTTAAATGCGAAATGGTTTTAAATTTGTATTGATGGCGGGATTTGAATCGACTTTCTTATAGATTAAACTGTCTGCATAGAACTATTTTTTTCTCTGTGATGTTTATATTTTTTTTTTGGTTTAGTAGTGCAGACAGGTCTTGGATGGTGTAGGTTGTGAACAAAATTACCAATCCATTGCAGCTGGTTTGTTGGGTACTGAATTTGATGAATGGCCTATAAATATATGCACTGGTTTATGTTGTTTCCTCATTTATTTATGATGCAGGTTTGGAATAATGGCTATATGATACAAGTGGATAATAGGGTCTCAAAGATGAAGAGAAATTGAGGATTAATATAGGGAGTAGGTTTAGAACATCACTATAAGTCTTATTTGGAGATCAAATGGTAAAAAAAACAAGTGTTGACTTTGGTCAACTGTTTGACCAGAAAGTCAACAGTTGACTAAAAAGTGAATTTTTGTAATGGTGTATTGTATTGTATTTGGATTGTACTGGATGTAATGGCACTGTAGTGTTGTTCTTGAATTTGTAATGAAGTGGTCCTTTTCTTTCAAGCTATCTTTGAATGTTTTATTCCACATTTGACTTGTACTCTAAAGTGACATATTATTTTGGCATTTTTCTCCGATTCCTTTGAATTTGAATTTCAAAACATATGATTTCTTGAATTCCCACTTTTGCAAATCTTGAATAATCACGATATTGCAAGATGAAAACCAAAGCTTAATATGGACTTTGGTCAAAAGTCAACATTCCATAGTTGACTTTGACCAAAGGTCAAACCCTTAGAAATTGACTTCCAAAATTAGAAATGATTCCATAAGCATCTTGTAGACCTCAAATTAAAGCAAATGCCTTGCTACACCAGTAATCAGGTGAACCCAAACTTTGAATTGATAACAAAAAACCATCTTGGCCCAAGCTTCTAGGGATGATAAGGACCACTTGAATTAAACCTTAGATGATGATAAAACCTTACTCTATAGTTCAATATTCAAATAAGAACTTGATGAATCACACTTGAGTGAAATAGAGAGCCCACTCTCCAGGATCCTTGATCCCATACCAATTTTTATTGATTAATGAAATATAATGTATTGGATGACCTAATGAATGAAATTATGAGATGCATAAGCCAGTTAAGTAAAATTCGATGGGCAAATTTTGGAGTGCAACATATACTAGCAGCAATATTACTTTAGCAGAAAAATAGTATCAGTGGAAGTGTATTATCAGTATTGAATATCAGTCCAGGTGTGGATTGGCAATTTACAAGTTTTATTCGAAATAATGCTATTATTAGTTGTGTGCTATATTTGGAAAGCGAGTGTAATTCCGACGTGAATTACGGTAAACGTTGTTTATGTGTGATCAGGAGGATCGCGTAATATACATAATGTTTGATTTAAATATGTATATTCTTTGTTGGTACATAGCATATCATAGCATTGAGACTGCTAGGTGAAAATATTTGGTAGATGCCTAGTAGGTCCGGACTCACTTGTGGAGTTGTGTTGGAGATAATTCGTTGCTTAGTGATGTGTATGCGAATTAACCGGATTCCTTGGGAATCAGGTTCGATTGAATGAACTGTGTTTTGGTACCACATGCATGTGTCAAATCATAGAGTCACATTGCATTATTGTAATTGATTGTTGAATTGTGATTGAATTGATATGTGTGTTGTGAATATGTGATAATGTGTGATTGGTGTGAGTACTATTCCTTAGCATGTATTATTCACCGTTATTTATTGAATGTAGTTCTTACCCCTTTCTTTCTTGTTTGCTGTGTCTGTGCTTCTTCGGGAGTACAGATAATTCAGGTACTTAAGCTGTACGTGGAGTACGTGTTTCTTGACAGAGTCTTAGGATTCGCTGTAACACGGTGGGAGAAATAACTTTTATTTTCATTTCGCAAACAATGTTGCGGTGAGCATGAGTCGCCACCAACTTTTATTTTGTCCAATATCTTGGAAGGGAAAAAAGAATAGAAAAAGACCCTTTCTTAAGAAAACGGGCTCGGGGGGTAGATTATGAAAAGGGAAGGTGTAAGCACCTTTTTCATCCGTAGTTGTCTACGGGCTCTTAATTTACTTAGCTCATGTTTGTTTTGTTTGTTTTGAATTAAAAAGGGACATAAGGACTTTAGCGTAAATGCATAGCCTTAGCCTTTGAAAAAGTATTGAAAAGATGATTTTTAATCGAGCTAGGCATATTAAGAGCACTACCCTAGATTGGTCTTTTTCTACGCTTTTTATCCTTCTGAGAAAGGGATAGGGCTATCCTTACCATTTAGGGTAGGTAGTCCTATTGATTGGACGTGTTCGGGACAATCGAAGGGTCATCGAGGTCGTTGAAAGCAACATGTAGATCATATATTCGTAGGCAACATCGAGGGTCATCGAGGGACTACGATCTTTGTGACGATTTTTGAATCGAGGGACTTTTGCTAATGGTACCCCTATATTCGAGGGACACGACCATTTAATTCGTAAGGCAACCAAGAGGGGCGTACCCTAGAGGTGAGTGCGTGCAAAGTGTGTTAGATTCGAGTATGTTATCTTGAGTTAAGTTAGCTAGCGTTTGATTAAATTATCTTGTATTATCATACAATCCTAGGCATACATCTAGCAGTTAAATATATACAGAAAATAAAGTGCGGAATGTAAAGTTCCTACGCTATTACATGGCTTTGGGAGAGATACATAATAATGAGGTACGAAAAATAAAAATCCTAATTAAAGCTATTACAACCCAAATGAACAATAATATATACGAAATAAAATTGTAAATGTCCATCAAATAGCCCATTGCTCAAAATGGTAGTACCTCGCAATCAAAAGAAAAATGTTAGTATGGATATAAATAAAATGACTAAATTACTAACAAATACTAATTAAAATTAACAAAAGAAAATGTAAAACTAAACATATTAAACTTTAAAGAAAATAATTGGTTAAATTTTTTTGGTATTTTTGATATATATTGGAAAATAAAACAATGATAGAAACAAATAAAACAAAATATATTAGGATCAAAAACAAAAGTGAAAGTGGGTGTAAATACATAGACACCGAGACCCATGTTTTGGCAGGCCCTAACATAAACAACAACATCAGCTAGGGGTATAAGGATCAGACCAAGGGTGTGTAGGAAATAATTCGGATGGGCTTCACAATTTCACTTAAGCCCAAGTTTCATTAGAAAACATAAAAACCTAGTTAAGCCAACAAAGGGATTCCCTCTCATTTCTCAGTCCCTGTTTCTTCTTTCAATTTTCCAGAAAAACAACAAAACTCGCCTCCCCCAGTAAACCACAATAAACTTCTTCTATTTCTAAACCAGCAAATCGAAATGGCGAGATATAAATTGAAACGACATTAATCAGAAAGAGTAAAGGACATGGTTACCGAGGGAGTAGTGATTGTTGTATGATGCTGCGATTTGGTTGGACGTTCGAAGATGTTGCTCGAAGTCGCGATGCGCGCGTTGTTGCATGATGAGGTCCTCGTGGTCGCGTGGAGGTTGGTTGTGCGTGGAGAGGGTGGCAGCTACATGTTCTCGTCGGAGCTTTTACGGCGGGGGTGTATCGCGGAGGATCCGTGGCGTATCAGCGGTGGTGATTTGTGGTTGTTGTTCGCTCGGCTGTTGTTGCTCTATTGAAGTTTGTGTGCGATACGCTGAAGTGCCGTATCTTGAAGGCGTCGTACGATGGACGTTGCGACGATCGAAATCGATTCCGCGAGGTGATGATGAATCCGGTAGTTCCAATCGTCATGACTGCGTTCTCGCAGTGACTTCGGTAACGGTGGATTGTGAGATTCGCGACTGAGCCACTCGCTATTGGTGGTCGCGATTTGGATGCGGTGTCTGCTTATTCGATATTATCCTGATCAGATTCTCCCTTCTTCTACTCCTTTCTGAAAAAAACAAAACAAACTTAAAAAGGATTTTTGTCAGATTTTTGTTGTTGTTGTTGTTGTTTTACAAGGATTCACATAAACTCAAATTCTGAATTGAAGATTCGTTGCTCAGAGCCACTGCTGACGATGTTAGACGTTGAAGAGATACGTGACGCGATGAAGCTCGGATAACAGGAGATTTGCGGCGTGAAGGTAGTTCGGTTGCTTGTGCTGAGCAAGTTGTTGTAGCTGTTGAGTTGTTGAAGATGAATCTATGACGATAGTCTGAAAGTACGATGCGTCCTCCGATACGTTGCGTTTCACTTCTTTTTCTTCTGCAAGACCTGCTCAATCGGTGAATCGGATATGGTGAAGAGTGGATCGGCAAAGTTGTTGTTTCGGCTTATCGTTAAAGCCTTCTTCTTTTTTTTCTTTCTGTAAAAATACTCAATAACAAACTGTTAGTATAAACAAATTGGCCGTTAATGCGTAAAAATCCATGTACAGGGGACCATGAGATTTTTCAGAGAAAAAAAACTTTGTTTATAACTTTTCAAAAGTCAAACATTCAAAAGATAAGGTTTTGTGTCTTGAGGTGTAACGTTGGTATGTATTCGAGAAACAAGTGTATTGTAGAAATTAAGATTTTTGTATAAATGTTAAAAATGATTTGCAGGTTGATTGTGGATTGTGTCTAGAGATGGTTAATGGTTTGAAGGTATTGTGCCTGAAGATAAACAAATTCATATGTTAGAGTAGAAACAAAATTTAGATTATTTACAATAATGTGTGTCATCAGAAATTTACTCATAAGGACCTTGTATACACGTGAATAAAAAACAGTATGAATGTCCCTAAAAAATCTCACTAAGATATTTAATTGTGATATATATATCCGTATGAAATTGTTAGTATATAAAAAAGTATGAAATTGTTAATAGGAAAAAAACAAATACACCTTTAATAGACAAACCGATTAGCATTTGAAAAAAAAAGAAGATAAAATTGAAATTAAAAAAGGTGGCCTCATATGAAAATTATTGGCCAAATTAAAAGTATTGATCAACAAGTGTAGAACAATCAGGGTTTGAAAAGTGTATGAGAGGTTGGTTGGTTATTGTTGATGTGAGAAGGTAAGAGAATTGTTGATGAAAACTGTGAATGTGGAGGACACTATTTATAGATTGGAATTAGGTCAAAATCATTGAACCCGTGACCTGTTGTTTGCAAGCATTTCCTCCTTACTAATTGGACTATGTTATTTATTTGAAATAAAAAAGCCAATTGAAGGTGTATGAAGCATAGGCAAACATTTTTTTATTTATTAAAATATAACAATTTAAGTATAAACTATCATATTTTAAAATAGATTTTAAACCGAATATTTATAAAAATAGGATATCCATGTAAATGAACCCTAAATTTTTATAAAACCCAATTTTTGAAATAGTTTCAAATTTTTGAAAACTGTGGGCAAATTTTGGGGTATGACAGTCGCTGTGATACGTAACACGGAAATTTTTGGGAATTTATTTTCAAATGTTATTTTATTGAATTTTGTTAGGTATCGCTTTTAAATTCTAATTTTTGGATAACCACAAGTTAAGGTGTATTTTATTTATTGGTGGCAAGTGTGCCGTGATTTATTTTAAATAAAAACTATTTCCGCTGTATTATTGATTTTTGTTAGAAACGAATAAATAAAGTATTGAGACTTTAGTTTCTGTTTTATTTGAAAGATGTGAGATTCCACTTGTGTTGTATTACTCTGATAATATTATTACTATTTTATCGAAATTTTTAAATTGGGAAAAGTGGGGTGTTATAGTAATTGCGGTTGCTGACAACAATTTAAAACCATACATCTAATAATTATATTCTAGATAAAAACACAAAACTAAACTTGTACAAAACAGAAAAAAAAATTAACACTAAATTTCAAACACAAAAATACACTAATTTTCCTATAGTGTAGTTGCGTTTAGTCTTGCTCAACATTTACGTTGAATGAAATAGTTTTTAAACCCTGAAAATAGGTTTCCAATTGTACCATTTACCACTGTCCATAACTCTTTTGTATTTTATGTCATACCAGGTAATATATTTGATGTGAGCTACAACAATGATCTATTCTAGTGTATCAAAACTATCTCTAGCTCAAATATTTGAAGTTTAATTATGAGACATATACAAGAAATCATTTATATTCAAAATGATTAAAACTTATTGCAATTAGTTAATCAATATTGAGTTGTGAACTGCATGAAGGGATCACAGTTGCAAATCATATGAACAAATACACATAATAATTGGCATTCAGAGTATGACAACATAACCTTGAAATGCATAACAGATACAATGTCATCATAGTATACAACCACTATGTAGACACACAATAGTGACACATAGTATTTGAGAGCACAAGCACACATATTACACATAGCAGTTAAAGTGTGAACAGTTGCAACATCACACACATAGTCACACTCAAACATAGATACATACACATTGTAAGTGTTAATCATTGATTGATATTATACTTTATTGTAAATTATTTACTTTCGGTAACAGGTTAGATAAATTAGGCAATAGAATATTTGTCAATCTAATTTGTAATTACGTATAATTATGGAGACTATTATATATAGTATGGAATACAATAGAGAAAGGTATCAAGCCAATTTTACTGACATGGTATCAAAAGAAGGTTCGATCAAACCATACCTTTGAAATCGTGTTATCTTGGTCTAGTCCAGCGACGCCCACTGTGTCGCTCTCGAAATTGTCTCTCCTTCCAGTTTGTACTGCTGTTTGCGGTTTCGTACGGTATCTTGGTTTTGTTTCGGTATTCTCGAAGGATTGAGATCGTGACTTTTGGTATTGTTCTAGATTTTCATTGTTTGTGTGTGATTCTGAGTTTTGTTGCCGTCTCTTGATTTCTTCGTGACTTACGATCGACAGTCTTGCTTGAGATCGTGATTTGGTATTTCCGATTGTGATTTGGTGCTTGAGATCAATTTTGATTTGTGATTTTGATTCGGTGCTTTTTCGTGACTGATTCATTGCTTCCGTTTATGCTTCTGCGATCGCGTTTGTTGCAAACTGTAACTTATTCTCCTTCTACGCGGTACTTGCTGTTTTCCTTCTTTACGGTACTGGGCATTTAGGTTTCTTATTTTGTTTTCCTTCCTTTTTCTTTTGTAACATAATTCAAGCGGTGGGTGATAGTATTAAAAAAAAAATTCATAAGTGCACGTGTGATCACCTGCTGCTTGCTTTATATTATACAGGGATAGGAATATATTTTAAAGTCTTATACTATGACTTTGGAAAATGATAAGAGCTTTTGTATTCGATTTACCGGAAAGAATTATTCAATTTGGGAATTTCAATTCAAAAATTATGTTAAGGGAAAAGGATTGTGGAGTCACTTAGATGCCGTCTCCAAAGCACCAACAGAGAAAGTTGCATTAGATACATGGGAAACTAAAGATGCTCAAATAATTACTTGGATCCTCAATACTATTGCTCCTCAAATGATCAATAATTTACGTCCATTTTACTGACATCAATCACATAGACATCATGCATACATCATATCACATGACAAACAAGAACAACAACACAATATGCACATGATTGTGGAAATGATATACAAGTATGGTATTGCATTTGTAAACATCAGATTACACAAAATGAACTCAATAACCAACACACCTTTAATCGAATAAAACAACATTAACTCACATTGTATGGCGGCGCTTATTCTTAATAGCATTATAAAATTGATGACATTAGCAACAATAATTGGTTTGGAGGGATTTGCAGATTCCTGTCATGAAACATGACAACAACAAATTAAAATGATTAAGTAAGGACGTGATTAATGGATTCATAATCACTATTTCAATGAGTCTCTTTGAGGATGATGGATTCTACACTAACTGTAACACCATTCTTACGTTCAAAGACAACATCTAATACCTCAAGTATCCATTTTGAGGAGAAAATAGAGAAATTTATTGTTCCAGTGTTGTTAATCCTAACATGAAACTCATATCATAAGATAAAGTTCCGAAGATCACAATCAATAGTAGATTCATAAACTAGAGTAAAAAATAACCCATTTAAAAGTGAATAACAATACTGAATGAAATTTAAAGGAGAGATTTTAAGAAAGTTAAAGGAAACTCTCACAGAGGCGACAAATCGTACCCAAGTTGAAAATGAAAAATTCTCTATATTAGAGTTTTCGTTCACAACGTACTATGATCCTTGCAGCTCTTAGGGGAATCAATATTACCATCGAGAGACTTACTTCAAAGCTTTGATTGAGATGATTCTAGGAAACCATAACATTCTAATTCTGAGTTGTAAGTTGAAGGGTTTAAGAAGAAGGTGAAGGGAAGAAAGGGTTAGGATTGGAGTTAGGGAGAAGATACACTAGACGATCTATGTTTTAACTTTTGAAAAATCAAACGTACATTTTGAAAAGTAATTCTTAGTGATGCAAATGCAAGTTTTGAAATTGATTATTGAAAATAAATTGATGATTAAAGATGGATGTCGCGTGAAAATCGGGATGAGACACTGGATGTCTTCTCTGGGCTCGATGCTCAAGAAAATGATTTTTTTTTGTTTTTGTCACGACCAAACTTTTTATTGTTTTCAAAGCAGGAAAAGGAAAAAAGTTGCACAAACCTTAAAAGATATGCAATGCAAACAATACAAAATTAAAAGCAATGCAAAAAGGGGGAGATATTCCGGGTAAGGGGTTGGTTATACGAAGGAAAGGTATTAGCACCCTACGTATCTATAGTACTCTATAAGTTTCTTTGTTATATTTGTCTGTTTATTTCTTTCTATGCTATTAGGGAGGTTTTCTGTTATGAGATAGGTGGGACCTAAGGTGTTTGTTTGATTATGCTCGCAAAGATCATCGCAATCTTCTGCATACATATTCCTTAGATGGAATCAGAGCAACTGTAGCTTGAGGTCTACGGGAAGCTAGGGTTTGAGTGGTTTGAGGGAGATAGAAGTTTGCTCGCCAAGGATGAGACCTTGTGCCTACGTATTCTCAAAGGCATGTTGAGAAAGTCAGAGCAATCGTAGTGTCCACTTATGCTAGTGGAAGCAAAGGATAAGAGACAAATGTCATCTCAATGGTCGATGTATCTAATCTATTTCATCACATACATCTGTTGATTTTGTTTGAATCTTTCCATTATAAGACCTGGGCTGTGCCACTTATGGTTCTTAGAATGATAAAAATGTTTTGTTTAGCCAGCCTTGTGGCAAAAAGTTTGATGAGCCAGCCTTGTGGCAAAAAGTTTGATTAGCCAGCCTTGTGGCAAAAAAGTTTGATGAGCCAGCCTTGTGGCAAAAAGTTTGATTAGCAAGCCTTGTGGCAAAAAGTTTGATTAGCAAGCCTTGTGGCAAAAAGTTTGATTGTGATGATATAGAAGAGATACTCCTATCATAGAGATGATAAATGTCTAATCTAGAAGAGATACTCCTATCATAGAGATGATAAATGTCTAATCTCCTAGGGTATTCTATTGTGATATGGGTATGCTTTTAAGAAGCCCGTGGGTCCTTGTACAAATCCCAAGAGGAGGCTATTCGAGGGTCCTTGCATTGTAAGCCCAAGAGGAGGCTATGGGAGGGAAAATCGAGGGTCCTGGCATTGTAAGCCCAAGAGGAGGCTATGGGAGGCACCGTCGTTTGTATGAAGCCCAAGAGGAGGCATGGTATAGTTGGTTTGAGCTCTTAGAGCGATTTCACCGGGAAACCATACTCTATGTACTAACCTAGCTAAGAGAAATTCTTTGCACGAAGCCCAATAGGAGGCTATGGGGAACCTAGTGTTGTACTAAGTTGAACAAGTATATATATAACATGAACATGTATATGAACAAGTATAAACAAGTATATGAACAAATATGAACAAGTATATGAACAAGTATATATGATAAAGCGTGTGTGTACATTGGAGTTTATGAAGGAAATATACCTTTAAGGATGAACGGCTTGTCAAACAAGGTTATGTACACGGGAATGGGACTTATACTCGGGGAGAGGCCCAGTAAGTTTTGATTTTAGGTTTCTTACAGATTGAAAGAAAGAAAAACCTAATTTTTGACTTGTATTTAAAGGTTTAAATCAAATCGATCGGGGTATACAAAGGAATACCTAATTTTATACAAGGGAATGGGACTTATACCTTAAGGGAAGCCCATGTTTTATTTTATAAAATATGGTTGATTGTTTTGTAAAAAAAATGCGAGGTTTGTCGTTTTGAAAACTTTGATCGTTTGTTTTAATCGAGGATTGAAAACAGTTTGAATTTTGACAAAAGTCAACTTAATTAAGGTAAGGACAAAGCCTATGCCTAACTAAGACCTAAGTGATTAGGGTTTGATCACAAAATATTTACAAGTGGTTAGGTTTTGAAAATCAAATGAAAAAATCTATTTTTAAAGTATTAAAAACACTTAAAAATAAGTCAATTTAAACCTAATAAAAATGTATCAAATAAATATTTTTTTGTGATTTTTTTTGGAAATTCATAAAATATACATATTAAATGAGAAGTGTACAAAAAATGAAGTTAAAATGATGACTGTTGATTGGTTAATGAATTGATTAAAGTTGTAAAGAAAAATGAGGAAAAATAGTGTTAAAAAAAAATTGGTTTGGTCTCACAAGGGCTTGAACCCGTGACCTTGAGGTCACTACTCAAAACAAAAGCCAACTGAGCCACGCTTGTGGCTTGTAAGATACACGCGTTTAATTGATTATATTTTAAATCAAAAATTTGAATTTTCCAAACCAAATCTGGCGCCAAGAACACAACCCTAACTGATTTTTGAAAATCTTTGAAACTGGATTGTTTTGACCAAGTAGATAGTCTATCTTGCTCAATTTTTCACAAGGAACATGATGGTACGATTTAATTTCATTTATTTTCACTCTAAGATCATTGATTTTCTGATGAACATGAAGAACCCTAATTCTATGATTCAATCTGAAATTGTGTATGTGCAAGTTATGATGCAATTGATTGAGGGTTAATGATCCATACATATGCAAAAACAAGATGGCAAAGCAATATTTCATTTATGATGCATGTATGATGGAGTTTGAAGTTCGAAAGAACTTACCTTAAAAGTGGAGATTGAATTCTGCAAAAGAGATGTTCCAGATGTTGTTTAAGGATCTGAATAGCTTCAATGGACCTTATGGAAGGTGTCTGAATGCTTGGAAGGAACTGAAAACCTCTGGATCAATTGGTGGTACCCGATCTGCAGTAGGAGCAAGTGAGGATCGAGCTTGATGATTCTGATGTTTCAAGTTGATGGTGAGTGTTTGGATAGTTCATATATAGTGTATGGATGATGTTTGAAGTGTTAATTTGGACAGATATGAGCTAGAATGGAAATTGGCATGATAAGGCTCACTTTATGCAAACATGGAGGTGAGATGGTGATTCTGAGTTTTGGGTGTTTTGGTGAGGTGTGGATGGATCAAACACATCCCATATGATGTTTTGAAGTTGTTAGAACCATCATTTTGGCCAGAACTTCAAGGATTTGGAGGTTGAAATTTCTACCTCTTTGAAACTCATGAAACTTGCAACTTAAGAAAGAAAGAGAAAACCAATGCTTGGTGAGGTTTTGGTGTGATTTTGAATGAAGTTTGGACCTCTATTTATAGGCCAAGAATTCTGAACTTCAACCTTTGCAAGTTGAGATATCTTTGGTGATATGGCATTAGGAGATTGGAATCTTTCACATTTAATGCATAAGGTTAAAAACCTAAACCATGGTTAAAAATCTCAAGTGCTTCCTATCTTCTTCCAATCTTATCTCAAGTGGTAAATATCTTGCATTGATTACTTGTTTATGTCATTGCTTGCATCATTTGCCAAAAAGTGTTCATAATTTGTGAAAATGGCTTGAAATTTTAAGCATTATGGTCACTAATGTCAAAATTCAAAACCATAGCTCCACTCCATATTTTTTCATGCTCTTGGTCATTTTGGAAAGCTCTTGTTATGTACTTCAAATCCCTAGTTGAATGCTTCGTCAAGATCATTAAGGAAATGGGTGAAAAAGACCTATAAAGTTTGAAGAAAATGAGGTCTTTTGTGAATTTTTCAAAAGATACCAACTTTGAAGCTCCATATCTCTTAAATGGTTAATCTCTTGCAAAAAAATTTATCTGACAAAGTTGTTCATTGGATCAAAATCTACAACTTTCATGTTGGAAGTTTTTTTCAGTTTGTATGTGAAATTTTGAGATATTCCCTTACAAAGTTTGGAAAAAACCCTTGAAAACACTTAGAAAATTTTTCTAAGTATGGAAAGTCAAACTTTTGACTTTTTGATTCTTGATTGATTTTCTTGATTTTTCTTGATCAAATGACTTCAAATATCAGATATTGATGATTCATATCTTCAAAAGTCATGGTTGACGAAATTTTCCAAAAAGTCAATGGTGATCTTGTATAGTTGACTTTTTCAAGTGAATCGCATTTCTGGAGATTTCAGGTTGTTGTGGAAAAACGATACCAATAACAAAGTATAATAGGGAATTAGGGAAGAGAATAAGAACACAAGAATTCGTTATAACTGCTATTCTTTCACTTTCTCTTAAAACAAGATTACAAGTTTACAAGAATAACAAATAACCTCTCTCACCCTAAATTAGGATTTGCAGCTTAGCAATGATGAGAGACTAGTATGTTATTTATAATAAAACCTAACATACTAACTAATGGGCTTTTTCCACAAGGCCCATTACACAAGTCAACTTAATAAACAAGCTAACTTAACAAATTAGGGTTTAAACACTAAAACCTAATTTAACATGCTAACAACCCTAGCATCTTCGACACAAGCATGTGAACAACCTTCGACTTCATGCTTAACCCTGTCGAACCAAGAAGCTACCCTTCGGCCATACTAGAGTTCGATCCAAAATCTCACAAATCTCCACCTTGGATCTAACTCTACAACATCAAGGGAACAAACTAGCTTTCTTCATGCAGCTTTATCAACTGCATACAGTGGAAAAACTTGCAACTCGACAATGTCTTGGTGATCATATCAGCAGCATTGTCTTCAGTCGAAACCTTCAGCACTTGGACTTCTCCACGCTCGATTACTCCTCTGACGAAATGCAACCTCACATCAATATGCTTAGTTCGCTCATGATAGGCTGAATTCTTCGACAGGTGTATTGCACTTTGACTATCACATTTAACAGTGATACCTCGACCTTGAAGTTTCAGCTCCTTCGCAAAACCTTCAAGCCACAATGCTTCTTTCACAGCTTCAGTTAATGCAATGTACTCCGCTTCAGTGGTTGATAGAGCAACAACCTTCTGAAGTGTTGCTTTCCAACTAATTGCAGTGCCAAACATAGTGAAAACATATCCAGAAATAGATTTTCTGGAATCCATACAACCTGCATAATCAGAGTCGACATATCCTTCTATTACTGCTTTACTATTTTCACCCAAGGCTCCACCATAAACTAGGACTCTATTCAGAGATCCATTTATGTACCTTAAAATCCACTTCAATGCTTGCCAGTGAGCCTTTCCAGGATTCGCCATGTACCTGCTTACAAGACTTACTGCGTATGCTATGTCGGGTCTAGTACAGACCATAGCATACATCAAAGAACCGACTATATTAGCATATGGGATGCTATTCATATAGGCTCTTTCGACATCAGTACTGGGACACTGATCAATACTCAGCTTGAATTGAGGGTTTGTTGGAGTCACAACTGGCTTCGAATTTGACATACCAAACTTTTCAAGAATCTTCCGTAAATATGCCTCTTGAGATAGGCATAACTTCGACTTCTTTCTATCTCTTCGAATGTCAATTCCAAGAATCCTGGAAGCAGCTCCCAGATCCTTCATATCGAACTCCTTATTGAGTTCAGCCTTCACCCTCGTCACATCTTCAACATTGTTGCTTGCTATGAGAATATCATCCACATAAAGCAACAAAATAACAAATGAATTACCAGGTCGAAATCTGAAGTAAACGCAGTGGTCGAACTGACTTCTAATGAAACTTATGCGTGCCATGAACTTGTCGAATCTCCTATTCCACTGTCGAGGAGATTGTTTCAGCCCATACAAAGATCTCTTTAACTTGCACACATAATCTTCCTTCCCCTTTTCGACATACCCTTCAGGTTGCCTCATCAGGATCGTTTCATCTAAATCACCATACAAGAACGCAGTCTTCACATCCATTTGTTCCAGTTCAAGATCGAACTGTGCCACCATGGCAAGCAACATTCGAATGGACCTATGCTTCACAACAGGAGAAAACACATCATTGAAGTCGACACCTTCTTTCTGAGTGAAACCCCTTGCAACTAACCTTGCCTTGTATCTTTTCGACGTCACTCCTTCAATTCCTTCCTTAACTTTGAAAATCCATTTACAGCTGACTAACCTTGCCCCAGCAGGTTTCTTGATCAGTTCCCAAGTATGATTATCATGAAGAGATTTCATCTCATCATCCATGGCCTTCAGCCATTCAGTCTTGTTTCGACTCCTCATAACTTCCTTATAGTCTCTAGGTTCTTCGTCTAGAACCTCACTTGCAGAGATTAAGGCATAAGCTATAAGATCTGCATATCCAAGTCTCTGAGGTGGCTTGATGACTCTTCTCGACCTATCTCTCGACTATAGGTAGTCATCGTCAGTTTCCTCAACTTCAGCATCTTCTGCTTCTTCTTCGACTTCATCTGGGATATGCAATTCAGCATCAACATGCTCCACCTCAACAGGAATCTCTACCTGTTCCAGCTCTTCGTCAGATGTTTCTGTACTTCGACCAACATCATCAGTTTTCTTAAAAGCCATTTCAGCTTCATTGAAAACTACATCTCGACTGGTGATACACCTCCTGTGACCTGACTCTAGGCACCATAGCCTATAAGCTTTGACTCCTTCAGGGTATCCCATGAACATGCATTTCAGAGCTCTAGGTTCGACCTTGTCTTGCCTAATGTGAGCATAGGCTACGCAGCCAAATACTCTCAGTTTGTCGAGATCTGGTGGATGTCCCGACCAAACTTCTTCAGGTGTCTTCATATCTAACGCTGTCGAAGGACATCTGTTTATCAGATATGTTGCTGTCGAAACAGCCTCAGCCCAGAACACCTTTGTTAACCCCGCACTAGTCAACATGCATCTGACTCTCTCCAAAATAGTTCGATTAAACCTTTCAGCCAAACCATTTTGCTGTGGAGTACCTGCAGTAGTTCTATGCCTTGCAATACCAGAGGCAACACAAAAACTGTCGAATGCCTCATTGCAAAATTCAAGGCCATTGTCGGTTCTCAACCTCTTGACCTTTCTGCCAGTCTGATTTTCAACCAGAGTCTTCCAACTTTTGAAATTCTCAAAAGTTTCATCCTTAGTCTTCTGGATGAATACCCATAATTTTCTGGAATAATCATCTACTATGGATAGAAAATACCTTGCTCCTGAATGTGATGGACACCTTGCAGGCCCCCAAAGATCAGCATGGATGTAATCAAGGGATCCATGTGTTCTTTGTTTGCCTTTGTTGAACTTCACTCTGCAAGATTTTCCAAGTACACAGGGTTCACAAAACTTCAGCTTTTCGATTTTGTCTCCACCAAGCAGATTTTGTTTCCCTAATTCGACCAGACCCCTTTCACTGACATGGCCCAATCTCATGTGCCAGATTTCTGTCTTCGACAAAGGTTTCGTGGATACAACATTTGTCGAACCACTTACAACTTCAGCCTCAAGGGTATACAAGCCTTGTTTCTTCACGCCTCTCAAGACTTCCTTCGACCCCTTCATGACTCTTAGGATGCTTTTCTCTCCTTGGAAAACATATCCTTTCTTGTCGAATTCACCAAGAGAAAGCAAATTTCTCTTCAAATCAGGAACATACCTGACTTCAGTCAACAACCTTATTGACTCATCATGGAGCTTGAATCTCACAGATCCAACACCTGCAATCTTGCAAGCCTTGTTGTTTCCCAGCAATACTGATCCACCATCTTGATCACATAATTCCTCGAACAAGTCTTTGTTTGGAGTCATGTGCCAAGTGCAACCTGAATCCATAATCCACTCCTTCTTAGAGTCACTGCTTGAAACCACAAGAACATCAGATGATTCGAAATCATCTTGAACAATGGCAGCGTTGCCATTATCCTTACCTCCATGATATTTCAAGCGTTCAGGGCACACCTTTCTTGTGTGACCCTCCTTCTTACAATGGTAGCATCGAATGCCAGATGCTTCGCCACTGTAAGTCTTCGACTGACTTTTGCCTTTCTTCTTGTCGAACTTACCATCCTTTCGTAAGAGTTTTCCTTTAACGGCCAGACCTTCGCCAACAGTCGAAGGTTTATGCTCCTTTCGTTCATTCAAGTCCTTAGAGTACAAGGCTGATTGAACTTCTTCAAACGTCAGGGACTCCCTTCCATACAAGAGAGTTTCTTTGAAGTGAGCATGTGATCGAGGCAAAGAACACAATAGTAACAGCGCTTGATCTTCATCATCGATTTTCACATCAATATTTTCAAGATCAAGAATCAGCTTGTTGAACATATCCAACTGCTCAGCCAATACTTTGTCTTCAATCATCTTGAATGAATACAAAGCTTGCTTCAGGTAGAGTCGATTTACCAGCGATTTGGTCATGTACAAACTTTCAAGTTTCACCCATAACCCTGATGCCGTCGTCTCCTTTGATACCTGCCTGAGAACCTTATCACCAAGGCTCAACAAAATTGCGCTGTGTGCCTTCTCAATCATAGTCGTCTTCTCCGCTGCCGTTAATGCAGCATTCATGGCTGCCTCTCCCTTCAACGCTTCCAAACAACCCTGCTGAACCAGTAGGGCTTTCATCTTCAAGCGCCACAGACCGAAATCATTCACTCCGGTGAACTTTTCAATCTCATACTTTGTTGACGGCATCTTCTCCACGCTCACCGCACCAATTTGTTGTGGAAAAACGATACCAATAACAAAGTATAATAGGGAATTAGGGAAGAGAATAAGAACACAAGAATTGGTTATAACTGCTATTCTTTCACTTTCTCTTAAAACAAGATTACAAGTTTACAAGAATAACAAATAACCTCTCTCACCCTAAATTAGGATTTGCAGCTTAGCAATGATGAGAGACTAGTATGTTATTTATAATAAAACCTAACATACTAACTAATGGGCTTTTTCCACAAGGCCCATTACACAAGTCAACTTAATAAACAAGCTAACTTAACAAATTAGGGTTTAAACACTAAAACCTAATTTAACATGCTAACAACCCTAGCATCTTCGACACAAGCATGTGAACAACCTTCGACTTCATGCTTAACCCTGTCGAACCAAGAAGCTACCCTTCGGCCATACTAGAGTTCGATCCAAAATCTCACACAGGTGAATCAAGCTATCCTCACCAAATGAATGGTATGAATGGATCATATTGAGTTATTAGAGGACCTTGAGCCATGGTTTGAGCTGCGGCACCATGTCCTGATTAATAAGTCAGTTGTTCAGGTGAATTAGGTTAAAAACCCTAATTGTGGGCCAGATGAAATTGATGACTGTGGCTCTTGAATTGAAGTACAATTTCCATTGGATATTGACATAGGGATTATTTGAAGATGATTTAACCCTTTGAGTGATGCCTTGGAGCTTTTTAAGGTTTCCCAAATGTGAACCCTGATTTCAGTCCCTGATAGGTTCAAAACCCTAGTCTGATGACTTGAAATTTCACTGCTGGTCAATCCTTGTGTGGGAGATGTCTTGAGCCAATAGATTAGGTCAAGATGATGCATTTGGGTTCTTGAGGTCATGTCCCAATCCATTAGGTCAAATCCTGAGCAAAAGTCAGGAGTATGCTGTCTTCAGTCAAAACCCTAATTTGGTTGATTCAAGGCTTCTGAGCTTGTTGAAATGAATCTTTGAGGACCAAATGTTGATTGTTGATGAAGATTGTTAATTTGAGATGAAGGGAGAACAAAACCTTAATTGATTTTTACTTTTACTTATGAGTGATTTCTTGATTAAACCCTGCTGAGTCACAAGTAGCAAACACAAGTATGCAATTTGTTAGTGATGTAAATGATGCACATGATATGATATGAGGTGGTATCTTAGGTCAAAAATTGGGGTATGAAAATGGAGATTCGAAGAGATTAGCAATAATTTTAACAAACATATGAGTCAGTTTAATATAAATTTTGTTTAGTATGCTTTCATAGTTAACTTAACTTCAATTAGGGCTTTTGAGGGTTGTAACGTGGCCATGGTTTGTGGTTTAAGAAACAAAGGATATAAGGCTCAAATTTTATATAAACCCACCACATTCTCCTTGATGTTCTCCAATCCTAAGGCTCAAATTTTGTTATTTTGAAAATGCCTATGTGTTTTTGTTTAAATAGAGTGGGGGGATGAGAAAATAAAGTTTTAAATGTGAGCTCGATAAGATATCGCATCTTAGGCCTACATACCCCTTTAACATTAGGGAAGTCAGAGCTTTTGTAGTTCCTCTTAAAAGGAAAATAAAAGAGCCAAAGTGGCTAAAATATTTTTGGGTGTTGAGCTTTAAGAATACTCAACGGGTTTATAAAATGTTAAGCTTTAACAATACTTAACAAGTTTTAAAATAAAAGGGACAAAGCTTTAACAATACAAGGTCAATGGTCTAAGAGTAGCTTCACCGGGAATAATTCTCCTCTTAGTACCAAGGTTTAAAAAAGGGGGTTGGTCGAGCTTTAACAATACAAAACCAAAGGTTGATTTAAAAAGGTTGAGCTTTAAAAATACAAAACCATTTTAAAACAAGTGCAATTGGAAAAGAGATTGAGTACCTTGACAATTTTAGTCAATACCATTCCCATTCCTTTGGACTTTTCAACAACAACTTTAAGTAATCAACCAATGGATACCTCAAGTGTGTGTGTGTGTGTGTGATAACATGTGTCACAAAAGACAAACAAATGAGTATAACAAAGAGATCAATGTAAACTCAAAGGATAATTAAAAGGATGTTTATATCTTGGGAATCATTTCATGTATGAAAGAATATGATGGATGGATAAATATCTCATGCAATATGGGTAGTATACAATGATATTACTATGAATAAAGTACAAGTGTATCAGGATAAAAATCAACAAGTATATGTACATTAACAAAGAAAATGGTCAAAGCAACAAGTTATATTAACATGGCATTACTTTGGGATCAAAAGATCAAAGGTGAAGGATAGAAAAACACTTAGAAAGGGGGGGTTTGAATAAGTGTAGCTTTAAAACTTGTAAGATAAAAACAATTTGCACAATGATTTTTATCCTGGTTCATTGTTAACTAAACTACTCCAGTCCACCCCCTTGGAGTGATTTACCTCACCTGAGGATTTAATCCACTAATCACACAAGATTACAATGGTTTTCCACTTAGATAAACTCTAAGTCTTCTAGAGTATTCTGATCACAACCTGATCACTCTAGGAACACACTGCTTAGATACCCTCTAAGACTTTCTAGAGAATCCGATCACAACTTGATCTTCCCTAGTTCTTACAACTTAATGTAAACAAATTCTTATAAGAGTTACAATGCTTCTTAATAAGCTATTATCACAACTGTGATTTTTCTCTTAAGTTTAAGCTTAATCTCACTAAGATATTACAACAACAGTGTAGTGAGGTTGAAGATGAAGTTTGAGAGCTTTTGAAATTGAAAGCGTTTCTGTAAGTTTGCGCAAAGTGTTGTATTCAGCTTCTCTTCAGAACTTCTATATATAGGCACTTGAGAAGATGACCGTTGGGAGCATTTAATGCTTTGCGTGATCCGTACAACATTGCATTTAATGTTTCACTCTTTTGTCAACTACCTCGAGCCTTGCTTTCGCTGTGTCTACAGACGTTGCCTTTAATAGCTTCTAACGTTCCTTTTGTCAGTCAGCGTAGCCTGCCATCTTGTACTTGCTTTTGATCTGATGTTTGTGTAAACAACGTTTGAATATCATCAGAGTCAAACAGCTTGGTGCAGAGCATCTTCTTGTCTTCTGACCTTGAAGTGCTTCTTAGCGTGATACCATGAGAACTTCAGTGCTTCTGCTTCTGATCTCAAGTTCTTCTGATGCTTCATAGACCATGTTTTGATTCTGCTTGACCATCTTCAGATGTCTTGCCAGAGCATGTTCTGATGTTGCATGCTGAACCTTCTGAGTCAGTGCTTCTTGCGCTGATTTTGTGCATACTCTTTATGTGATTCCTGAAATGGAAATTGCATAGGATTAGAGTACCACATTATCTCATACAAAATTCATATACATTGTTATCATCAAAACTAAGAATATTGATCAGAACAAATCTTGTTCTAACAATCTCCCCCTTTTTGATGATGACAAAACATATATAAATGATATGAATCTGCAATTAGAATATCAGACGGCTAAAGACAATTACACAGTTATAGCATAAGCATATAAACATAGTGTGTGAATATGTCTCCCCCAGAGATTAACAATCTCCCCCTGAAATAAATACTGGAAGAAATTTATAAATAAAGGACTTCCCTGAGTATTTTCCATTTCAGTTGAGACGATCACATATGCTTAGATCTTCAGAACATTCATAGCTTCTGCTTCTTGCTTCCAAAGGACAGCTTCAGAGCTTTGAATTTTTTCTTGAATCATTGCATGCTAGATTGTATCAGAACATTGTTGAATGTACCAGAGCATCATCAGAGCGTCTCTACATCCTGAAATGTTGCAGAACAAACTAAATGACAAAAGTCAAAGCATGAATGAATCAGAATATAAGATATGTATCAGAACATATAGTATGTATCAGAGCATAAAAAGAATGTATCAGAGCATGTTAAGAATGTTTCATGTGTTAGAGCATATTCTGCCACGAGAATATCAGAACATTCTTCCTTCTTGCTTCTGATCTTGAAGCTTCACAGCACTCAACATGCTTCAATTTCAGAACATTCTTCCTTCTTGCTTCTGATCTTGAAGCTTCACAACACTCAGCTTGCTTCAATTTTCATGAGCTTGTTTCTATATAGAATTGCTTTTCCTCATGTCCTTGATTCTCATGTTGAGATTTTCAGAAAGTCTTCAATCCTGCAAAACACTCAAAGACATAAAACTCGCAAATTCTGTTAGAAATGTGGAGACTTACTCCCAGCAACTGATAATATAAATCAGATCATTTATCACATTTTCTCTCCCTTTTTGTCATAACATCAAAAAACACAAAAGATTCAGATGAAAAAACAAACAATATGAGAGAAGGATAAAGGATTTCATTAATTGGAAATAATCAGAAGATACAAGGGATGAGAAGATAGATGCACAAAGCAGATGCACAAAGAAAGAGACAACTAAGACACAACAGACTACGACTGGCCTAGTTTGGAAACTATCTTCGCCAGAAGGTCTTGAATCCCAACATTGCTCTCAGCTTGCTTCTCCATAAATGAGAGAAACTCATTGTTGGTATCTTCTTGCTTGTCCATGCGAGAAGCTAGTTCAGCTTGATTCTTTTGAATAGCCTCTAAAGTCTTCACCAGAAGAGAGGGTTCTCCAGAAGAAGCTTCACAACTTCTGTTCAGAGGGACAACATTCTCAACAGCAGCATCCATGGTGAGATCATCATCATGATTTTCCTCAACAGGAATATTTCCAGCAGGATGATCTTCAGCATCAGCTTCTTCCCTAGAAGCATCTTCTTCATACTCATGAGCAGGAAGATCAGAATCTCCATTCTCAAGGGCTTGAAGAATGGCAGCAAGATTCCTTGGTGGAGTAGGACCTTCAACTTCTTGAGGGTAAACAACTTCTGGAATGACCATATTGGGGGACTTCTCAGAAGGATTCTCCCTCAGAAAGTCAAACAACCACTTGAAGTCTCCAGTCAGAACTGGATACTTAGGTCTCCAAACCACAATATCCCTGCAAGGGTTACCGTCCAATTGATCAACATACATCTTCTCCTCAAGAACTCTCCTGTTTCTGATGGGATGATAGTATACACCATCATCAACTTCTAGACAAAGTCCAGCAGAACCAGGTGCAGCAGCCACAAGTCTCTTCTGGACTTCCATAGCTTCAACCTGAAAATCCTGTCGAAAGCTTCTCCGAACATTTCGAGTAGAAACATCATCAAGGTCGTTAAAGAAGGCATCTCTCAAGATATCCAGCCTACAGACAAAGTCATGTTTGAACAGCTCAAGGTAGATATGAGGTTCAGGTTCATGAGGGTTGAAGGTGAATCTGTAGTCAGGGTAAAGAAGGCAGTATGGGTTGGATTCTCTGGAAGGTAGGGGATGGGATAGAGAAGGTGTAGGTTCTATGTTTGATGAGGATGGGATATCTGTGGGAAGGATTGATGAGGATGGATTATCAGACTGTGGGGATTCTGTGGTGAGGGTAGATAAAAAGGGAATATCAGAAGGTGTTGGGGGACAGACATTTAGAGGTAGTGGATTAAGAATAGAAGGAGAAGGAGGTGGTTGGACAACTTCTGGGATGATAAGGGGATTTTGAGGTTCAGAAGGAGGAGGGTGGATAGAAGTTTGAGGTTCAGGAGAAGGAGGTGAGTATACTTGCCTGGAGAAATTTCCAGTTCTTTCAGCACGGAAAGAATCCCTGATGCGTTTCTCTTGATATTCCTTGGAGTTTACTTTGACAGGATCAAAAGTAATCTTCTGCTTCTTAGCTTGCTTAGCTTCTTATTCTAAAGCTTTTCTCTTCAGCCTTGCTTCTTTCTTCTTCTGTTCCTTCTGCTGCAGTTCAGCCAGAGAAGGAAGAACTCTTCCTCGAATCCAAGCAGGATCAACAGAAGATTGAGCTTTTACAGAAGCTTCCAAATACCGCTTAACAGCCTTGTTAAGTTCTTCTTTAAACAAGGAAGCGAAACCTTCAACCAGAACCCTTCTGGTCAGAATATCTGGAAATATTACTGGAACAGAAATTACCTTCTCAATGAGTTCCAACCTTTGTAGATCAAAACCATTTATAACATGCTCTTGAATGACACCAAATAACTTGTACGTTCCAATAGTTCTCAGGTGTCATACCCTAATTTTTTACCCCCCTGAGATGTCATATCTTCAGGATTTTCATTAGATCAGAACAAATACCCAAGAGCAGTTACTTCTTCATCTGACATTTAATCGAGGATGGTCAGAAGTAAAAGAACTCAGGCAAAGGATCAATCAATAGAAGAATTAGTCTCAAACACAATCATAGGACTCCAAAAGCTTCATTCTATCCACCTATGATTGATTAGATACCCATCACCTGGACTAAGGATTGCCTACCTCACCAATCTAGGGTTTTGAGCCCATTAAGGACTAAAATCAGGGATTACCTTTGGGAAACCCTAAAAAGGTCCAAAGCCTCTATCAAAGACTTAAATCATCTTCAAATGATCCATATAACAATATCCATTGGGCATTACACTCCAATTCAAGATCCATAGTCATCAATTTCACCTGGTCGACAATTAGGGTTTTTGACCTAATTCACCTAGATGATTGACTTTTAATCAGGACATGGATCCAAAACTCAAGACATGTTTCAAGGACTTATATTACCTCAATATAATACATTTACATCACTCATTTGAGGAGAAGATCTTGATTCCACACAAAAGTCCAAAATCTCATTTTATTTGGAAAAAGTCAACTATATAAGATCACCTTTGACTTTTAAGATTTTTGGTCAAACCATGACTTTTAAAGATCAATATCATCAATATATGGTTATTAAAGTCATTTGACCAAAGAAATTCAAGAGGATTCATCAAGGAGCAAAAAGTCGGGAATTAGGGTTTTTGAGGGCATTGTGGGAACTCAAAATTTCACCTACACAACTCAAAAAACTTCCAACATGAAAGTTGTAGATCTTGCAAAATAAAACAACATCTTACAATGCAACTTTTCTCAAAAAATCAATCATTTAAGAGATTTGGAATTTTCAAGCTTTAGGTTATAAAAACTTAGAAATTTTTCTAAGTGTTTTTAACCTAGTTTTCATCCAACTTTGGGCTCATTTTTCACAATTTTCCCAAATGATTCTGAAGAAACCCCAAACTAATGATTTGAAGTAGATGTTTAGGGCTTTCCAAATTGTGCTCAACCTTCTCCAAATTCATTTTGAGCTAGGAGTTATGCTTGTTCAAAGTTGGCCTCATGAAGTGAAATTATAGGTCATGTACAATTTGGAACTTTGCAATTTTGTGCAATTAGCTTCACTAAGTGATGCTACACGACCTCTAATACATCTGAAAGCATGCCATACATCAATTTCCATCATTGCATAAGGATTGAAGAATATTCCCAAAAACAAAGGCATGTGATTATGTAATGATTACATTTGGGAATTTATGGCGAATTGATGAATCACCAAAGGAATCTTTTCCCAACCAATTAGAGCTCACTTCTGCATCAGAATTGTCCCCTAAGATCAAGCAAAACCGATGGCTAGGGATTGGTATCAAAGAACTCATCATTGCACTTGGGATATTCTTTGAATTCCTTCATGCTTAAGAAACCAAACTTCCTTCACAAAGCAAGCTCACGATGTCCAATTGCTCTGCATTCATTTGCCTATAAATACAAGTGCATACCTCAGTAATTAAACACACCAAAGCAACAGAATTCTTGCTTTCTCTCTTATTTCTTCATACTTAAGGTTTTCAAAGGTTCTTTGGCAAGAAGACTCGGATTCTTCAAACCAGAGCTCTTCCTTTGGAATTAAGTATTCAAACACCTTAGGGGAGTCATTTAGAGGTGATCCAAACCTCTGAAACACTTCTGTACATGGAGAATCATCATCTTCACCTCTCACTTGGAGCTGTTGCAGTTGGGGTCGAGCAAGAGGTTCTGGGCACTTTCCATCCAAGTTAAGCATCTCAACACCTTCCAGGAGGATCACTGAAGCTATCTGGATCGTTGCAACAACTCTGCAACACACTTTGATCAGAGTTAAATCTTCATTTTTCAGGTAAGTTTCAAAAGCTTCAAACTCTATGATTCACGCATGATAAATTTAAAATGATGTTACCAGTTGGTTTCTGCACCTTCATAGATCATTAACCCTCAATCAATTGCATCAAATCATGCATATATAGTATTTCATGTTTAATTTCAGTTTTAGGGTTCTTAGTGTTCATGCTTGTGAATTTTATGTTACACTTAGAATTAATGAAATTGAAGGACACCATCATGATCCTCGTCTAAAAACGAGCAAAATCCATCTTTACATCTTTGAATTTAGTTGAGAATTGAGGGAGATAGGATTTCCAGAAATGGAAATCGTGAGGTTGAAGATGAAGTTGCTTTGCGCGCGTTTTTTTGAATTCTCAGAAGCAAGTTTAAAATATAATTATATGGAAGTGTGTTTTGAGCGACTAAATCGTTCAGCTCACTTGGTTACATGCGCCTCTCACATGCTCATGCCTTAGGTCTGGGGTTCGATCCCCCCTCAGACCTTTTGTTTTTATTTTTCATTTTAACGCGCGTGTTTCACATATAATCAAATGGAATCCCTCTTTAGTCACACTGAGCGTGTAGCTCAGTTGGCTTTGTTTTGTGTGGTAACCATGGAAGCGTGGGTTCAAGCCTTGGTGGAGACAAATCCTTATTTTTTGTCATTTTTCTCACTTATTTTCTTCACAACTTCTCATGATTATTTAACCTATCAAATTAAATCATTTTCACTTCATTTTTTACACACTTGTCATTTAATATATCTATTTTGTGAATAATCAAAAAAATCATAAAAAATATTATTTATTTCATGTGTTTTTATTAGGTTTAGAATAGTATGTTTTAAGTGTTTTCTTAAATATTTTAAATATACATTTTCATTTTGTTTTGACCTAACTACTTTGTGAATAATTTTATGATAAAACCCTAATCATGTAGGTCTTAATTAGGTATAGATTTTATCTTTACCTTAATTAAGTTGGCTTTTGTCAATTTTCAAAACTGTTTTCAATCTCCGATTAAACAGGTGATTAAGGTTTTCAAACAACGAAACCTTATATCATTTCAATCTTTTTTCCAACTGCTTTCATAAACAGTAAATCATTTTCAAGTGGGCCTCTAATAGAGTGTAAGTCCCAGCACCTTTTTCTTTTCATAGTTTGTTTTCAAAAACTGTATTTACAAAATCTTCTTTCTGTTTTCAAAACATTCTTCTGGTATTTGAAGGGCATTATTCCCGGTGAAACTCTTCAGATACCTATGTGACCTTTGTCCATCTTCACTTCTTCTATTTTCAAAACCCTTAACTGTTTATCATAAATAATCAACTGTCATCAATAAAATTGCTGGTAAGGCTTTGTACATACATCTTCAAAGGCCTCCACTCCATCCAGGTTAGGCTTTACAAGCTTTCAATTTACAGTCTTTATTTAAATTACTGTCAAAAATAGAACTGTTTATATATTGTTTAGAACTACGTTTGAGTGTAAACCTTAGGACAGTTAAACTATATATATATATATATTATAGGACTATGGCCTAGGATTGAGAATGTCTTCCCGGTGAAGGCTCTTTCCTAATTAGAGATCTGTACTTCAAACCCCCAAGATGAATTATTCCCGGTGAAACATCTTGGTAAAAGCCTTAGAACCCAAAATAGGACACATCCACCCAAAGAGGAATTATTCCCGGTGAAACCTCTTACCCATTTGCTTAGAGCCAAAATAAGTTCAAAACCACATAGCTTTCTCTTGTGCTATAACAAGGACCCTCGACTAGCCTCCTCTTGGGCTTTGTACAAGGACCCACAGGCTTCTTAAAAGCATTTCCAGCTTCCTCTTGAGCTTGTATACAAGGACCCATCAGGTTTCTTATAAACATAGGAACAGGTCTTTAGTTACCTTTTAGCCTATCCTGGTGAGTTTCTTCTATTCTTTAAACCAGACTTTAAACAAGCTAAGATTGTCTCAATCTCATATTGAGTACACTTTTTGGAATGAGAGACATGGACAGTCTCTGTCACCCTTATCTTCATCAATCTTCCTTAGCAGAGTCTAGGATCTTTATTTACTTATTCTCAGTCAGTGTCAGCCTTAATCTTGGGCTTTAAACAAGAAGTCTCAATTAGATAATCTTTCTGCCATTAACCAAAACCCCTGGAAAGGGTTAGCCTCCACACATTCCTTCATTTTAACAAAAAACCCTGGAAAGGGTCAGCCTCCAAAAACATGATAAAAGTTCAGTCTTTTAATAGACTATTTCTCCAGCTGAGTCAAAATCCCTGGAAAGGGTTAGCTTCCAAAAAACATAAAAATAAATTAGTTTGTTAAATCCTCTAGCAGAATAAAACTCCCCCAGTGGGTCTTTCATTTTTAGTAGCCACAACCTTGGGCTTTGTACAAGGCAGATAAACCACATTCCCTGTGTCAAAGATTCCTAATCTCAAGGATCTTTTCCCCATAGAGTCTTCCATACTCAGTTTCTTTAAGAGTCAGCCACAACCTTGGGCTTTGTACAAGGCAAAAAATAATCTTTCCCTAGCTAGAGTAGCCACAACCTTGGGCTTCATACAAGGCACAAATTAATAACTTCCTCAGCTAAGAGTCAGCCACAACCTTGGGCTTTGTATAAGGCACACACAAAATAGAGTCATTCATAGTCTTAAAAAACTTAGTTATCCTCAGCAGTTAGCCACAACCTTGGGCTTTGTACAAGGCACACAAAATATAGTCATTCATAGTCTTAAAAAACCCAGTTATCCTCAACAGTTAGCCACAAACTTGGGCTTTGTACAAGGCACACAAAATAGAGTCATTCATAGTCTTAAAAAACTCAGTTATCCTCAGCAGTTAGCCACAACCTTGGGCTTTGTACAAGGCACACACAAATAGAGTCTCCCTAAAAAGAGTCAGCCACAATTCTGGGCTTTGTACAGAACACCAAATAAAATCCATCAGATAAACACTCTCCAACTAGAGTCAGCCTCAATTCTGGGCTTTGTACATAACACAAATTCCCTGTAGTTAATCCCCAGTGGAGTTATCTCCCAGAGTCAATAAAAATAAAATAATAAAAAGCCTCAAGCTTGGGCCTCATACAAGCCAGCTAAAAAAAATCAAATCTTTCAAACAGTAGATAGACATAGCTTATCTCTATAAAGAGATATTTCTCCTATCTCACCACATTCAAACAAACATTCAATTTCAATTTTAATTTCAATTTCAAACATTCTCCCATTTAGGACTCTGAAAGGCATGCTCTGAGGCAAACAAACCCAGACTTGTACACTTTCCCTAATTTGGATGAGAATCTTTCTTTCATTTAAGAGAACGCGACTGGCATACTTGCAAACATACAAGTAAGGTCCCTATCTTAATGAAATGAATTCAGCTTTTCTGTCACTTTAAAATGTTTGTGGTGGAATAGTAGAAATACCTCTCTGTAAAGATGATTTCATGTCTCTTTATTGTAAACAGAGATTTAATTCAAAGCTTCAACCTTGAGCTTCAAGCAAGGCACCCAAAAATCATTTAAAATCCCTAGTTAGTTCCCCGAACTACATTAAGCTCTGACTTCCATTAGGGATATGTAGGCATGAGGTTCACAAGGAATCTCAGCGAGCTAATAAAATACCAAAAAAAGTCAGTTTGTTTGTCTGTCTGTTTGTCTTTTTAAATCAATTCAATTCTCTCTCCTAACACAGAGAAACTTTCCCAATCATTAGCAATAAACACAATGAAAATGACACAGAGAAGGTTCCCGTAGAGTACTACGGATATGTAGGGTGCTTAAACTCTTCCCTATGTATAACCGACCCCCCGAACTCCAGAATTTCTAGTCTAGGTGAAATCCCCACACTTAGCAAACTCCTAGGGTTTAGTTGAGATCTTTTTTACCCTTTCCTACTCGTAGGACAATAAGAAAGTTCGTGTGATATCGTAGGAAGAACTGAAACAAAATTCATCCCATCCCGGGCGCATTCTCCTTCCAAATTTTGCATGAAGGGTCTAGCGTGCCGTCCTCCCAAGTGAAACGGGGAGGTAAAAAAATGACACCACATCAGGGAATCCAACAAGTCACTTTCTATCAGAATGTCTGAGATCATTCTGGCGAAAGGAACAACATTTCTTGTGATGTTAGGATACTTCTTGCGTTCTTCATCTCTTGACTCTTCAATATAAGTCTTCAACTTCTGAAAAAGAATATTGGAGATGTTGACTTCAATTCCTCTTCCAATGCAGAAAAGAGCAAATTTCTGATCCGGACTAATGTATGTTGAGGAAAACGATCTCTGTCTTTGATGGAGAGATCCTAGAATAATCTCAGCCCAAAGTTGGTAGAACTGCTTCAACAAACCAGTTTGATGAGATGAAATACCAGTAACATTAGATATTTGTCTCTCAACAGTGAACCAACAAACTCTGCCAGGAAGAGGACCTGTGCTTCCTTCTTCATCATCCAAATTGTACAACTTCCTTATCAACTTCTCAGTTATCGCAACTTCATGCCCTAACACGAAGGAGATGATTGCAGTTGGGGTAACCGTTGCATGAGCCCTGAAATCTTTCACAAATGCAGGATAAATTGGTCCAACCAATCTATCAAGTTAGTTTGACCAACCTTGTGCCATTGTCTTAGCATCAGTGTTGAAACCATGTAATCTTAGATTTTCAAAATCTACTGAAGATTCACATAGAACTTCCATTTCAGATGAAGGAATGGAACAGGTCTTCAAGGGAGCATAACCATGCTTGCGAAAAACAAGATGAGCATAAGACATTTCTTCTTGACTTGAGGAACTTGAAGAAGGATTCATGGAGATATACTGGGATTCGGTTACGAACTAGGGTTTATGCAATGAAAGAAAGAGAGGAACAAATGCAGAGAGAGAAAGTAAAAAGATGAAATGAGAGTGAAGGTGGGTATATAAAAGGGTGGATTTAAAAAAAATGCAATGTGTTTTAAACGAAATGATTACAGAAAAACATGACATCAATTTGCATTTAATGAGATATGACGTTAGGAGAGATAAAGTGAGAAATTGACATGATTTGCACAGTTACCTAGGGCGGCGTCTCCTTAATTGTACGCATGCTTGTCCAAAAATAGTGAACACGTGTTCATTTTCTGGAAAACTGGTGACAGCTGCTTTACTTTAAAAGAGATTCTGAATCAACTTAGATAATGAAACGTTAGTAATAATAGAATCAGAACTTCTAATTGATCACTATCAGAACTTCTTATAGAAACATAATCCTAACACATTTCTGAACTTAACCATACGTAAGAACTTCTCATCTTCTCATTCTGGGCATAAATCCATACTGATATTCTTCAGAATGAACTTAATCCTATCTTCAGCAAGGGGTTTTGTAAAGATATCATCCCATTGATGGACTGTATCCACCAAGTTTAAAGAAAGAACACCCTTCTGAACATAGTCCCTAATGAAATGATGTTTAATCTCAATATGTTTAGCTTTGGAATGCAAGATAGGATTCTTAGATAAACATATGGCAGAAGTATTATCACAGAAGATAGGAATGTTACTCTCATATATTTGATAATCTTCTAGCTGACTCTTCATCCAGAGCATTTGTGTGCTACAACCAGCAGCAGCAACATATTCTGCTTCTGTTGTTGAGAGGGCAATGGTAGCTTGCTTCTTGCTGTACCAGGAGATTAGGTGACTTCCAAGAAATTGACAACTTCCAGAAGTACTCTTCCTTTCAATTCTATCTCCAGCATAGTCAGCATCACAAAATCCTACTAAGTTGTATTCTTTAGATTTTCTGTAGACTAAACCAACATTAGTAGTACCTTTCAGATACCTCAGAATTCTCTTAACAGCAGTTAAGTGGGATTCTCTAGGATCTGATTGGAATCTAGCGCACAAACATACACTGAATAAAATGTCAGGTCTAGAAGCAGTTAAATATAGAAGAGATCCAATCATACCTCTGTACAACTTCTGATCTACCTTCTTACTTACCTCATCCTTACCTAGGACACACGTTGGATGCATAGGAGTTTTGGCTTCTTTGCTTTCAGAAAGATTAAACTTCTTCAGAAGTTCTTTCACATACTTCGTTTGATGAACATATGTTCCATCAGAAGTTTGATTGATTTGAATCCCAAGAAAATACTTGAGTTCTCCCATCATACTCATTTCAAATTCAGCCTGCATAGACTTAGCAAACTCCTTCCCAAGTGTAGCATTAGATGTTCCAAAAATAATATCATCAACATAAATTTGACAAATTAAAATGTCCTTCTTAGATGTTTTACAGAAGAGAGTCGTATCCACTTGTCCTCTAGTGAAACCATTGTTCAGAAGGAAAGAACTTAGTCTTTCATACCAAGCTCTAGGAACTTGCTTCAACCCATACAATGATTTCTTTAGTTTGAAAACATGTTTTGGAGACTTGGAGTCTTCAAAACCAGGAGGTTGGTGGACATAGACTTCCTCATCTATATAGCCATTTAAGAAGGCACTCTTAACATCCATCTGATACAGAGTGATGTTATGTTGAATGGCAAAAGAAATTAATAAGCGAATAGATTCTAACCTGGCCACTGGTGCAAAGGTTTCTGTATAGTCAATACCTTCTTGCTGAAAACCCACTTTGTACCAATGATGTTGAATCCTTTTGGTCTAGGAACAAGATCCCATACATCATTCCTTGTAAACTGATTTAGTTCTTCTTGCATGGCAATTATCCAGTCTGGATCTTCTAGAGCTTGATCAACAGAAGTTGGCTCGATCAAAGAAACAAGACCTAATTGACATTCTGCACTGTTCTTAAGGAATGCTCTTGTTCTGATAGGACCATCTTTCTTTCCAAGAATCACATCTTCTGAGTGAGATGAGGTGAGTCTAGAAGATCTTCTGACTGTTGGCTCTTCAGAAATTCTGAGATTCTCTAAAGATGCAGCAACTTGATCTTCTGATCCTTTGCTTTTGAGACTTTCAGCTTCTGAAACTTTGCTTCTTGGTTCTTCAGCTTCTGATATATCAATATCTATATCTGCAAAATTCTCAAACTGCTTTGGCTTTTCAAGACCAAGCTTATCATCAAATCTGATATTGATTGATTCTTCTACAACCAATGTTTCAGTATTGTATAATCTGTAGCCTTTAGAGCGTTCAGAATATCCAAGAAGGAAACATTTTTGTGCCTTAGAATCAAACTTACCAAGATGATCTTTAGTATTCAGAATGAAACAAACACATCCAAAAGGATGAAAATATGAAATGTTGGGCTTTCTGTTCTTTCACAATTCATAAGGAGTCTTATTTAGAATAGGTCTTATAAAGATTCTATTCTGAATATAACATGCAGTATTTATTGCTTCTGCCCAGAAGTGCTTAGCCATATTGGTTTCATTGATCATTGTTCTAGCCATTTCTTGTAGAGTCCTATTCTTTCGCTCTACAACTCCATTTTGCTGTGGAGTTCTAGGACAAGAGAAATCATGGGCAATACCATTTTCTTTGAAGAACTCCTCAAAGAATCTATTCTCAAATTTGCCACCATGATCACTTCTAACCTTTATGATTTTGCACTCCTTCTCAGATTGAATCTGAGTGCAGAATTCAAAGAACACTGAATGAGACTCATCCTTGTGTTTTAAGAACTTTACCCATGTCCAGCGGCTTTAATCATCTACGATGACTAATCCATATTTCTTCCCTCTGACAGATGCTGTTTTGACTGGTCCAAACAGATCAATGTGCAGAAGTTCCAACGGCCTAGAGGAAGAGACAACATTCTTAGATTTGAATGCAGGTTTGGAGAACTTGCCCTTCTGACATGCTTCACAAAGAGCATCTGATTTGTATTTCAGATTTGGGAGTCCTCTGACCAGATTTAGTTTGTTAATCTGAGAAATCTTTCTCAAACTAGCATGTCCTAATCTTCTGTGCCAGACCCATTGCTCTTCAGAAATAGACATAAGGCAAGTCACCTTCTGCTTCTCAAGATCAGAAAGATCAATCTTATAAATGTTGTTCTTTCTCTTGCCTGTAAATAGGATTGAGCCATCCTTCTGACTTACAGCCTTGCAAGACTTTTGATTGAAGATTATGTCATAACCATTGTCACGTAATTGACTTATGGACAATAAGTTATGCGCTAATCCTTCTACAAGAAGTACATTAGTTATGGAAGGAGAGTTACCAATACTTATGGTTCCAGAGCCAATTATCTTGCCCTTCTGATCTCCTCCAAACTTGACTTCTCCACCAGACTTAAGCACCAGGTCTTGGAACATAGACCTTCTTCCCGTCATGTGTCACGAGCACCCAGAGTCCAGGTACCATGACATTTTGTGCTTTGTCTTCTTTGCTGCCAAGGATATCTGCAACAGAAATTATCTTCTCCTTATGTACCCATAACTTCTTGGGTCCTTTCTTGTTAGTTTTCCTCAAGTTCTGATTAAACTTGGGTTTAGCATAATAAACAACAGGAGGAACAACATGATATTCTTTAGGTTTGGCAGCATGATATTTTCTAGGTTGTGTCACATGCTTCTTACTGTGTGTAGCATGAAAGCTTTTGGCATGTGAAGTGAGCCTAATATCATGTAAGTGGCCATATTTGAACTGATCATACAATTGCTTGTATGTGATTATCATATCATCTACAGGTTCAAATTTGTGTGGGGTATCACCCTCATAGGCAACGCCAATCCTTTTGTTTTCAGAAACACCATATATCATAGAAGCAAGATGACTTCTGCCAATACTTCTAGATAAAAACTTTCTAAAGCTCGAGTCATATTCTTTCAGAATATGATTGAGGCTAGGAATGGATTTTTCTGATTCATAAGGAGATCCAATATCTTTGGATAATTTTAAAACTTTTTCCTTCAGTTCAGAATTTTCCACTTCCAGCTTCTTAGTTTCAGAATCAAATAGCTTCTTCAGCTTTTTGTATTTGTTACTAAGATGAGCCTTGAGTTCCAGAAGTTCAGTTAAACTGGAAACTAACTCTTCTCTAGATAGTTCAGAAAATACCTCTTCAGAATCTGATTCTGATGTAGATTGTGATCCATCATCCACTGTGGCCATCAGTGCAAGGTTTGTCTGCTCGCCTTCAGAGTCTGATTCTGATTCTGATTCTGAATCATCCCATGTTGCCATAAGACCTTTCTTCTTATGAAACTTCTTCTTGGGATTCTGCTTCCAGAAGATTCTCCTCTTTCAGGCTTTTTTGAACTTCTGAAGTTCTTGAACTTCCTTTGCTTGCTCTTCCAAAGTTGGTTTACCCTTCTGGAGATCATGGACAGTTCATCTTCTTCCTCTGATTCTGATTCTTCAGAATCTTCTTCTTCAGCCTGAAAAGCGTTAGTGCATTTTTTATAATTAGATTTTAATGCAATATACTTACCTTTCTTCTGAGGTTCATTTGCATCCAGCTCAATTTCATGACTCCTCAGAGCACTGATCAATTCTTCAAGAGAGACTTCATTCAGATTCTTGGCAATTTTGAAAGCAGTCACCATAGGACCCCATCTTCTTGGCAAGCTTCTGATGATCTTCTTGACATGATCAGCCCTTGTATATCCCTTGTCAAGAACTCATAAACCAGCAGTTAGCGTTTGAAATCTTGAGAACATCTTCTCAATATTTTCATCATCCTCCATCTTGAAGGCTTCATATTTCTGGATCAAAGCAAGAGCTTTAGTCTCCTTGACTTGGGCATTTCCCTCATGAGTCATTTTCAATGATTCATATATGTCATAGGCAGTTTCCCTGTTAGATATCTTCTCATATTCAGCATGAGAGATAGCATTAAGCAAAACAGTCCTACACTTGTGATGATTTTTGAATTGCTTCTTTTGATCATCATTCATCTCTTGTCTTGTAAGCTTTACACCACTAGCTTTCACTGGATGTTTGTAACCATCCATCAGAAGATCCCATCAGTCACCATCTAGACCAAGAAAGTAACTTTCAAGTTTATCTTTCCAATATTCAAAGTTTTCACCATCAAATACTGGTGGTCTAGTATAACCATTGTTACCATTTCCATTATGTTGCTCAGCAGAGCCAGATGTAGATGTATGTGTTGGATCTTCACCAGCCATCTTGACTTAAGCGATTTTCTCTTCCTGAATCATTTCTAAACACTGTTAAGTTCTTGCACCTTAGAACCGGCGCTCTGATGCCAATTGAAGGATAGAAAAACACTTAAAAAGGGGGGTTTGAATAAGTGTAGCTTTAAAACTCGTAAGATAAAAAAATTTGCACAATGATTTTTATCCTGGTTCGTTGTTAACTAAACTACTCCAGTCCACCCCCCTTGCAGTGATTTACCTCACCTGAGGATTTAATCCACTAATCACACAAGATTACAATGGTTTTCCACTTAGATAACCTCTAAGTCTTCTAGAGTATTCTGATCACAACCTAATCACTCTAGGAACACACTGCTTAGATACCCTCTAAGACTTTCTAGAGAATCCGATCACAACTTGATCTTCCCTAGTTCTTACAACTTAATGTAAACAAATTCTTATAAGAGTTACAATGCTTCTTAATAAGCTATTATCACAACTGTGATTTTTCTCTTAAGTTTAAGCTTAATCTCACTAAGATATTACAACAGCAATGTAGTGAGGTTGAAGATGAAGTTTGAGAGCTTTTGAATTTGACAGCATTTCTGTAAGTTTGCGCAAAGTGTTGGGAAGATGACCGTTGGGAGCATTTAATGCTTTGCGTGATCCGTACAGCATTGCATTTAATGTTTCACTCTTTTGTCAACTACCTCGAGCCTTGCTTTTGTTGTGTCTACTGACGTTGCCTTTAATAGATTCTAACGTTCCTTTTGTCAGTCAGCGTAGCCTGCCATCTTGTACTTGCTTCTGATCCGACGTTTGTGTAAACAACGTTTGAATATCATCAGAGTCAAACAGCTTGGTGCAGAGCATCTTCTTGTCTTCTGACCTTGAAGTGCTTCTTAGCGTGATACCATGAGAACTTCAGTGCTTCTGCTTCTGATCTCAAGTTCTTCTGATGCTTCCATAGACCATGTTCTGATTCTGCTTGACCATCTTCTGATGTCTTGCCACAACATGTTCTGATGTTGCATGCTGAACCTTCTGAGTCAGTGCTTCATGCGCTGATTTTGTGCATACTCTTTATGTTGTCGCACGCTCGCGAAAAAATGAACAGAGTCGCCACCAATATATTTATCCCATAAGGGAAAGGAATACCAGGAAACCTAACAAAGGAAGGAACAGGGTCTTGCGACCAGAGAATCAAGGTACGGGAGTCGGTTACGCAAGGGGAAGGTGCTAGCACCCCTCACGCCCATCGTACCCGATGGTATCCACCTATGTTTGTTTCTATCTAAAGGGTGTATCTATGTCTAAACCTAAATGCGAATGAATGCAAAATGCAGGGAAAATAAAGAATTGTACTCGCACGGGCCCTACCCCGCTGCCTACGTATCCTTTTCAGGAATCAGAGTTACCGTAGCTCGGCTCAAGATCTTCTGTTTGTTTTTGTGTTTTTTAGTTGGGCGGAGTTAACGCTCGCGCTCTTGCATAAGGGGACAGCCTAGGATGCAATAGAGCGGAGATAACAATGCCCTTAAGAAAGGAGGTGAGAGAGTGATTTTGAGCGTTTCGAGGAAATCCCTTAAGCAAGGGAAACTCGAGTTACTCTTTGGTTGGTGTTTTTTAGAAGTTGGGAACTTACGCCTGAATGGTGCCCTTAAGCAAGGGAGATCCAAGCACTAGAACATTCCCTTAAGCAAGGGATGTTCAAGCTTCCATTCCCTTTTTAAGAATTTTCACTTTGATTATTAGTGTTTTAAGTATTTTCTTTGTATTTTTTATGGGGAATTTATTCAAGTATTTTTAGATGTTTTATGGTTATAAAAGAAAAGAATGAAAAGAGGGAACTATTCCTAATTTCTACATCTATGTTATGAATTACTCTAATAGAAAATGAGGAAGAAAAGTTTTATTCAAGCATTTCACAATATAAGAAAAGTATTCACACAAATAAAAGGAACAAAATCTAAACTATTTATGAAAATATTCACAAGCAATTCTATTTTTATTCATGTAAGAAACTAGTTTTGAATAAGGAAAACTATTATCTTGTTTATGGTTTATTATGTGAAAAAATAACTATTAAAATGTAAGGGAATCGAACAATTAAGAGAAAATATATTTTCTAAAAATCTAATTGGTAGGAAAATGTTTTTGTCATTTTATTTAAAAAAGGAATTTTAATAAGCAAACAAATGGAGAGAAAACAAAATTATTTTTTTAGAGAGTCCACACTAGGGGTGCAGCAGCAATTTCTACAATGAGCTGAAAACAATTAAAAGCATACTGGGCCTTGAACAGGGGGGTAGAAATAGCATAAATACCAGGCCCGATCCACCATGCACAGGGGTATATTAGCAAAGTAGGGCGCAATTCGAAAAAACAGACTGAGGCCCAATGCATGGCCCAACGTGGTCTTTCACCCACTTTATTTATTTTCTTGCATCAGCATGTATTATTCAGCATTATCATGGAATATAAAACGTGACACACAAATAAAAGAAAGGAGAATCAATTGGTCAGATATTTGGATAAGTGACTAAAGGACAAAAGTCTCATGGGCCAATCACGCGTCAACACGCGTCCCTCCAATCATATGCAAACAAACAAAACTCAAAAACTCTTGGAAAGGAGCCAGTGGCTGCGCGCCACCTCAGCTGCATGAAGAAAATGCAGGAGCCCTATCACAGACGCCGGAGCTAAGCTCCGGTCGTCTTCTCCGATCGAGCCTCGCCGGAGCACCCCTAACTACGCCCAGAAACTTAAAAGGGCGGCATCATCTCCCTTGTTTTTTCGCGCTGAGCATGAATATACTCCCCATTCTTATTAATTCGTCCTCTAAATTTCGAACCGGAACCAAAACAAAAACCCTATCCCCTAAGAACATCATCAGAACACGCGTAAAGCTCATCAATGGATTCACACACGAGAAACAATAATCAAGATGGTTCAAAGCACCCAATATTCATTCAGACGGAAACAATTCCCAAGAATATAGCGGAGTATCATCTCATGAGTTCACTATATGCACATGATGCTAAGAAGGATTTAGGAACTTACTTGAAGCGAGGATTTGGGTCCGAAGAATCTACTGGTCTCTCTCAAGCCGTGGACGGGACGAGCTTAGCTCCACGATGAGTCCTCACTCCGGATGGGAGATATAGTTGTTGTTCTCGAGACCTAACTCTGCAAAGATGGTGATGATGATTTGATCTAGTGCAGTTCCGCGATGATGATGGTTGGAGAAAGTTAACAGCGTTGGGTGAGGGTGATGATTGAAGAGATGGTGGTTAGTTAGAAAATTTCATGGTGTGGGAGAGAGTGGAGAGAGAAAAGAGAGAGTGGTGAGAGAGGAGAGAAGTTGGAGAACGAGAGAAGAGAGGGTGGTGAGAGATTTTGAAGAGAGCAAAAAATAGAGAAGTGAGAGTGTGTGAATGAGGGCTGTAGCTTCATTTATATATATGGCCAATGATTGATGAATGATGAGAATCTCTTGAGTGTGGGACTTGGAGCATAGGCTTGCAATGAGTTCTTTTGGTTTTTCTTGAATGTGGGACTTGCTTGTGGCGTGATGTATTGTAGTGTACTATCCTCTTAAGCTTAATGAGCAAGTTTACCACATGGAGCAAGATTCCCTCGTGCCTTTTCATGACTCAGCAATTTGCATGGCTTTATGTGGGAATGTGTTGTGAGAGTTTGTCATAAAAATGCTCATGCAAACCCATGCAACATAGGTTGAGCTACCACTTTTAAAGGCGAATATCTCGTGCCATGCTCCACCAATTGACTCACACTTATGCTCAATAGGAAGAGGGGATGGAATACATGAGATTTGCTGTTTGAAGGATCTTGAATTGTCAATTGGAAATGGGAGAAAAGTGATCATGAATTCATGTTGTCAACACTGCTGGAGTCTCGTGCGCATGCCTTAGCTTTGGGCTCATGTTTTGGCAAAAGTGCAGTCTTGGTGGGGGAGTGACTTTGCAGCTTTGTAATTTGCTCCACACATGTCCAAAGTTAATGAGGTTGGGCTCAATAGATAGGGGACATGGCAAGGAGTATTTCAGTACCAAGCTTGTTCAAAATGAAGGCTTGTGGAGGAAGAAAAATGCATTGAGATTTGGCACACCATGTGTTTGCTGAAATGCCAGGTCATGACCTGACTTGTGACTTGGATTATGACTTGGTTTAAATGAATTTTCAGTAACTTCAAACAACTTTACCTCTTTATACAAGCTTCAAATGAAAAAGTGTCCAACTACAAAGTTGTTCTCCTTCATGAGAGGAACAACTTTGATGTTGGAAATTTCTCCAAAAAATGCCATTTGACACGTGTAAATCAGGGCTGAAGTGGACTGCTCATCAAGATTTAAAGCCTTCAAAAAATTTCTAAGTGTCAAAACTTTCCACTTTTGCCCTTTTTTCTATTTTTGGCAACTTTTTGCCAAACTCCTGATTTTATCCATTCTTTGACTTTTCTTGGTTGAATTTCCACCAAAAGTCAATATTTGAATAATTCTTCTGATTTTGACCCAAAAGTCAACTGTCCTGATTTTTCTAATTATTGATGGAATTCTTGATTAAATCTCCTCCAGTCAAATCCAATCAAATGAACCCATCCACATGGCCAGTATGAAAAGCTTTTCACTCATAAAATTCATTCCTGATTAAATGTTGACCAGAAAGTCAACTGGTTGACTTTGGTCAAGGAAACCCTGATCAAGGGAATTAGATGACTTCTGGACTTGTACACCTCCATCAATGTCTTGAGCTGAGAACGAGAAAATAACCCTAATCCAAGAAGACTTCAACGAATCATAGAGCCACATGATTACCTCAGATCCACACATCTGGTAAGAAATTCCTTGCCATAAAAGTTCTTTCCTGCTAGTCTTTGATTGATACCAATGATATGCATGCATGGGTATGGATTATGGCCTAAGTGATGTATGTACACGAATGCAAAGCCTAAGCCAGTTAGAAGTTAAAGGGTAGGACAAATTTGGGGTATGACAGCTGCCCCTATTTAATCGTCTTATACTCGAAGGTGAGATTGGCGCCAGCCTTTCGAACATTCGAAGTAGAAGAAGATTAAATACCAAAGACCTGAAATTTGTCCTGAGGAGATGGAGTGGTCTTTATTCTTTATTTTTGTTTTGATATCTGCTGGGGAAAGAGAGGAATTTGTTTTTCTGGTGGGTATATTTACAGTGAGCAATTGGAAGAAGGGTGATGGCTTGTAACGTAGCCCAAGGTGCCAATACAAGGTTCTCAAAAGAACTGTTATATGAAACAATGATTGGAAGGAAAAACCTCGTGCGACCTACGACTCAACATTGACTCGACAACAGGAGAAGATCTCGTACGATCTTCAGGACAGAAAGGAAATAGACCTCGTGCGATCTACGACTCAACATCGGGAGAAGATCTCGTGCGACCTTCAGGACAGAAAGGAAATAGACCTCGTGCGATCTACGACTCAACATCGGGAGAAGATCTCGTGCGACCTTCAAAACAGACAGGAAATAGATCTCATGCGACCTACGACTCAACATCAGGAGAAGATCTCGTACGACCTTCAGGACGGAATAGACCTCGTGCGATCTACGACTCAACATCGAGAGACATCTGGAGAGGCAAGGGAAGATCTCATGCGATCTATGACTCATCATTGGGAGAAGATCTCGTGCGACCTTCAAAACAGGGAGGAAAAGTAGATCTCGTGCGATCTACGACTCAACATCAGGAGAAGATCTCGTACGACCTTCAGGATAGGAAGATATAGATCTCGTGCGATCTACGACTCGACATCGGGAGAAGATCTCGTACGACCTTCAAGGCAAAAGGGGTTAGATCTCGTGCGATCTAAAACTCAACATCGACTCAACATCAGAAGGAGGGAAACAGAAGGACATTGTGTCAGACATTTGTCGGGGATTGAGGATACCTCGTATCGGCACCGCAGCTTAAAGGGGTTTATGATATGACAGCAGATATCAAGTGGAGTTCGTAAAGGTGACAACTTTGGGAGGATGTGCCTTTGTTTTAATTCGACATTGACTCACATCATCTGGCTTATGCTTCGTATGCATGCTTGGATTTTTATGGCGTAATGATCTATCGTAACGGATATGCTACGCTTTTGAGGATGCAATGCTGTATGCAATGGATTCTATATGCAAAGAGTGCCAAATAAAGGCCCTGGTGGAACAGAAGAGTAGGATCATTGGGGTCCATTGCCTGTGATCTTGAACTACCATTGTGGGTTGATGTTGGAACCCTATAGTGCCAAAGATCATTGTCAACTGCGTTGAGGGTTAGAGCATAGCCTCGCTGGGGATGAAATGGCTTCGTTTGACTTCTCTTACATCCTGGAATGCTTGGAAATGGTGAACTCGAAGGACTCTTCTTTGTTAGCCATATGGAAGAAAGACATGGACCTCTTTAGGTGCCCCATGCTTACCAGTACTGATGAGCTACATGCTTATATTTACACGTGAGATGATGACAATCTTTGTGATAAGAGATAGGTCGGAGCGACCATTAGAACCTGCAACCTGCACAGAAAAACATCATTTGGATGCAAATGGTGCCCCTTAAGGCACTTTTATGTTTATGTAACATCATGTTTCGTTTTTGTTCAAGATTATTATCCCCCATGCTTTCAATGCAATGTTTAGTAACGAATTAAATCACATTTCGCATGCGAGAAAACAAAAAATAAGAAAGAAAGTTTTTGTCAAAAATCATTTTATTGATGGAACGCCTATGAATAGGCTTCTGTACAAGGAAGCAACTCCTGAATGAGGTAGTCACAAAAAAGAGAAAATAAAATGCAACAAAGGCGAAATGGCAAAGAGGAATGCTCGAATTTCCATTAAAATTGGTATTGCTACAGTTCCAATATCCTCGATTGATCAGTGGTTTTCACACATATTTTTATCGTTGTTTTTAAGTATGGTTAAGTTTTGTTATTGAGTGTTTTATTTCTTTATTCGTCATTTTATGCTTTGGTTGTATGTTTTAATGTTTTCAGGTTCATATGGAGAAACTGGAGTAAATCAGTGCGAAACTCGGAAGTTTTGAAGGAATTTCAAAAACATGCTACAGGAGGCCTGACACGGGTGGCCGTGTTGCTCAACACGGGCCGTGTCAGGAAGAGCGCTAGGAGCAAAGTTTGAGAAGAGAGGAAAACAGTGGTGCAACACGGGCACCCGTGTTGCTCAACACGACCCGTGTTGCTAAGTCTGGGACCAAGTGAAAAAAATAATAAATATTCCAGGGGACCAACACGGGTGCCCGTGTTGCACAACACGGCCCGTGTTGGGTGATGACGCTGATTTCAGTGATTTTTATTATTTAGTTCAGTGGTTGGCCTGCAGGGGTGTTTTTGGAATTTCCAACCAACTTAAGTGAGTCTGCACTATTTAGGAGGGTTTCCAAGATGAATTAGGGATCTTTTTGCCACACAAAGAATTGGAGGATTGAGAGAAGAAGCCTATGCAATTGGAGAAGAACGGAGAACTCTCATGAGCGGAAGCCATTGAAGATCAAAGTTCATCATCTCTATTGTAATGTCTTTATTTGATATCTTTGTAATTTCTTTGGATGATATGAGTAGCTAAACCCCCCAATGCTAGGGGGTGTCCCTGATTAACATTTGTGATGATTTTGAATTCCGAATTTCAATAACATGTTTCTCTTTTACATTCAATTTAATGGTATAAGGTTTTTAATGCTTTCCTCGTCGGACCAACTGGATTGATTTATGACTGACAATTAGGATTGACCTCCATTGTTAGGGTTTTTATACCATTATATTATAGTAGATATCACCTAGGACTAGGGATACCCTATAGTAACCGGATTGTTCTTGATTATAATAATATTTGATTTGATCACTAATTTCGAAGGACTTTGGGATTAGGATTTCAATGTTCAAAAGTTTGCCCACTAAGGACTTAGGAGCAAATACCCTTAAGAACCGGTAATTGATAAGTTGAACTTTGTTAATGAAATAAGGGTTCAGAATTGTTACATGTTAATGCACACACCTACCCTGGCATGTTACTCATATTTGGCCAATTCAACCTTTTTCAGTTTATTTGCAATTTAATTTGTAATCACAAAAACCAAAACCCCAAGGCTTTTTGTTTAATTGAAGTGCGACTAACTCTATAATCTCACGCAGTCCTTGAGATCGATATTCGGGGAATTTTCCCTTTATTACTACAGAGGCAAAATAGTACACTTGCTATTTTTCCGATCAAGTTTTTGGCGCCGTTGCCGGGGACTGCCGAAAATTGTAGAGTTTTAGTTTTATTTCAATTAGAATTTTGTTGCTCTGCGACTAAAATTTTATTTTCAAAAAAAAAAAAAAATATAAAAAAATAAAAAATTTTATATTATTTTGTCCTCATTCTAATAATTGTCTAATCTGTTTATGCGAGGCAAGGCCTCAGCAGAATTTCTTTTTGACGCAGAAATTGAAAGGACTTTTCACGCCAGGCGCAGACAAGCTCATCAAGCTAAACTGGAATCCGAAGAAGAAGTTGTGACAGTTCATTCAGGTTCTGAAAGTGAAGAAGAAGTCATGGGCGAGGTACCACCACCGGAGAGACTCCTCGGAGACTATGGAGTTGCAAATACACCGGGGGGAAGACAAACAATTATCAACCAACCGGTGAATGTCCCTAATTTTCAATTGCACCCAAGCACCATCACTCAGCTCGAAAGAAAGCCTTTCACCGGAAAGGTTAATGAAGATGCAAACAAGCACTTACAGAGGTTTCTGACCATGAGTACAACTTTAAAAATCGAAGGTCATACAGAAGAGGCCAAGAAGCTGAGAATGTTTCCATTCACCTTGGCAGAAGAAGCAGAAGAGTGGTTTTATTCCCTTCCAGCGGGCAGCATTACATCATGGGAAGAGATGGAAAAAGCTTTCTTAAATGAGTATTTTCCCGCTTCGGTATTTATAAGGAAGAGGTATGACATTCTAAATTTCAAGCAGCAGGAGGGTGAGCCCTTAGGAGATGCCTACAAAAGATTCAAAAGAATTCTAGTGGCATGTCCCACTCACAACATGGACAAGACTGAACAGATGCAAGTATTTGTCAATGGGCTCAGAATCAAAACAAAGCAGTTAATTGATACAGCAGCTGGAGGCTCGACAAATTTCACAACAGCCTCAGGAATCATCAAAATCATTGAAGCAATAGCTGCAAATGAGCATTTGGAATTGTATGACAGGTGTGCTAGCAAACCGGAAGGAATCATTGATCTCAAGCTGGAGACTTCGAAAACTCGGGTTGAAGATGCGATAGCCGCAGAAGTTGAAAAGAAATTGAAGGCTATGAATATAGGTAAACAACAGGTGGCTCAAGTTCAACAAGCTCAACCTGTCAGCTGTGAAATCTGTAATGGCCCACACCAAACGGTGTACTGTTTCGCTACTCCCAAGCAGATTGAAGAAATCAAATTCCTAAGGCAAAACAACCCGTATTCTAACACCTATAATCCAGGGTGGAAGAATCATCCAAATTTTGCTTGGAAAGATCAACAACAACAAGGTACCCAGAAGGCAGAGTGGGAAGTGGCAATTGAAAGATTAGCTGGGCAGTGTTCTCAGTTCCAAGAAGAAACAAGAAACAACCACAGAAACACTTCGGCCTCAATTAAAAATCTGGAAGTTCAAGTGGGGCAGATAGCACAACATCTCACTCTACAGGCACAAGGTACCCTTCCGAGCTCAACTGTGAAAAATCCGAAAGACCAAGAGAAGATTAATGCTGTTACTACAAGAAGTAGGAGAGTAGCAGAATCTGAAAAAGAAAAAGAGAAAGAGGAAATAGATGACCCCATGGTAATAGAGGTGGATCTGGAAATAAGAGAGAATCCAAAAGAGCCAGAAGTGGTGGTACCACCGGTTAAACCAATTGAAGAAAAAAATAAGAAAGACGTTGAACCGGTGATAAAACTACCTTTCCCCTCCAGAGTGACAAAGAAGGTTTCAAGAGAGAAAGACTTTGAAAAGTTTACAAAATTGTTCAAAAAGTTAGAGGTAAATCTACCATTCTTTGAAGCACTTGAACACATGCCCTTGTATAAAAAATTTATGAAGGAGGTGTTGGCGAAAAAGAGATCACTAGGAGGAGAGCCAAAAATTGCAACCGAGAAGTGTGGTATAGTCTCGACAGCAAGAAAGATCCCAATAAAGAGGAAAGACCCTGGGGCGGTGGCGATACCATGCACTATCAAGAATATAGCATTTAAAAAGGTACTCCTCGATTCTGGGTCTAGTGTGAGTTTAATGCCTTTGTCCATTTTCAAAAAGCTTGAGTTGGAAAAGATTAGTGAAAGTAAGACCCAGTTAAGGTTTGCCGATCACACCGTTAAGAAATCATATGGGGTAGCTGAAGATGTACTAGTGGAAGTTGATAAATTTGTATTCCCTGTTGACTTCCACATCATGGACATTCCGGAAGACGAAGAAACTCCTATCCTTTTTGGGAGGCCATTTTTGTCGACAGGCCGCTGCAACCTCGACATTGAAAAAGGAACGCTGACGCTGAAATGTTTTGATGAAGAGGTAACGTTGAAGATGTTAGGAGTCAAAAGACAGAGGGCGGTTGTGAATGATCAAACTTCTGATGGTATGACAGAAAGTGAGGAAAAGAACAAGAAGTCTAAACAGCTCCAAGTAAAAGTGTCAAGCATAGCCTCCCGGGTGGAACCATCTTATGTAGTTGTCAAAAATCTTAAGAAAGAGCAAGGAAAGAAGAAGAATGTGGGAAGTAAATTAAAGAGAAAAGCGGTGAATGCTTTTCGTCTTCATGAGTTAGTGGTTGCGAAAGTGACAAGCAACAAGGTTTGGAAAAGGAAATACCCTCCATAATAAAGGGTAATGGACCGTCGAGCCATGCGACGTTAAACGAAGCGCTTCGTGGGAGGCAACCCACGGTTTTAATAATTAATTTCTCTGTTTGTTTATTTTATTTTCAGGAAATAAAAGAGGACGTCTCTGGTGAAAGCCTGGAAGTGATCATTAGAGTGCGATACCCTCTGTGAGTCACCTCTCTCGAACTCGTTCTGAAACATTGAGGTCAATGTTTAGTTCAAGTTTGGGGGAGGCTCTTCTCTTTGCATTTTATTTTTATGTTAGTTTTATGTTATTGGTATGATGTGAAACCATAAAGTGAATTCTTCTGCCCAAATTTTAAATTTTTTGTTGAAGAAGTGTTGATCCTAAAGAGCGATCGGGAATAGTATATAGAGATGAAGCGAGGATTGTTTGAGGACAGAAAGTTCGGAATAATGTGACAAGAAGAGGTTTGTTTAAACACCCTTGGTTCCCTAAAAGAAATACGAGTCTAACGTGTAGATTTGCACCATAGTACTTGTCTCCTAAGAAGTACTTCTCGAGTAGTTTATTGATACAGTCTGGCATAATTCAGATTCACTTGCATGGTGACTGGTTGAGAAAAAAAAGAGATATAAAGTTGGCACCAAATGATGAAAAGGCGGTAAAAGGCAATCGGCTCACTAAGTTGGGTAACTCTCACCCGGTTATTCAGCCCAAAGGAGATTGATCCCCAAACGTCGTCCAAAAGGACAATATATAACTGCAAAGTTTGAAAATTTCATCGGTAATAAAAAGTAGCCAATGCTGCTAGTTTGGTGCCACGAAAATAAAATAAGAAGCCTTGATTCGTTTCATGCAGGTGATGAGTATTATAAGAGATGCAGTGCCTTAATATGATTGTCCGAATGAAAGAGGAGGAAAATCGGAAAGAGACTTAAGTGCAAAGCATAGTTGGAGAGGTATCCGAAACGGGAGCTCGAGGTTTAATGTGGTAATAAAACTCGTCGCGTCATGTGAATGCCGAACCAACTGTTTCTTGATCAATACAGGTGGATATCTCACGTATGAACACCGTGTGCTTTGAGGGTCATTAACTTTTGTAATTGTCGCTTGAGGTCAAGCAACGGTTTAAGTTTGGGGGAGTTTGATCAGTGGTTTTCACACATATATTTACCGTTGTTTTTAAGTATGTTTAAGTTATGTTATTGAGTGTTTTATTTCTTTATTCTACATTTTATGCTTTGGTTGTGTATTTTACTATTTGCAGGCTCCAAGGAATAAATCGAGACAAATCAATGCGAAAAAGTACAAAAAGGGGAGTTTCGAAGGAAGTGAAAAATCAAGCTACATTAGGTCTGACACGACCACCTGTGTCACCTGAAACTGGCAGTGTTAGGATGAAGCGTGGCCAAGAAAATGGGTAGTGCAACTCTAACTGCAACTTCCTAGCATTCACCAGAAAGTCTCCCTTCTCTGTGAGTCACCTCTCTCAGGCTCGTTCTGAAACATTGAGGCCAATGTTTAGTTCAAGTTTGGGGGAGGCTCTTCTCTCTTCTCTTTGCATTTTCTTGGCCACGCTTCATCCTAACACTGCCAGTTTCAGGTGACACAGGTGGTCGTGTCAGACCTAATGTAGCTTGATTTTTCACTTCCTTCGAAACTCCCCTTTTTGTACTTTTTCGCATTGATTTGTCTCGATTTATTCCTTGGAGCCTGCAAATAGTAAAATACACAACCAAAGCATAAAATGTAGAATAAAGAAATAAAACACTCAATAACATAACTTAAACATACTTAAAAACAACGGTAAATATATGTGTGAAAACCACTGATCATCGATCTTCTCAATGCTTTGCTTCAGAAGCGTAACGGTTGGATCGATCTGTCTGTGTGTCAAGGGCGCATAGAGATCTTTGTGAAGGATATTCAGACTGCAGCCTCTCGCTTTAGATCCCTAACTTTTGCCTGGACTGCCCTTTTGGGTTTTCAATCCAGCGGGATACCCTTTTTTGCCTAAGTCGCTCTTTCGAGTTTTCAACTTAGCGGGTTATTCTCTTTTGTTTTATCCCTAATTTTTGCCCAAACCCCCTTGGTTTGCCGGGATGCCCGTATTTTTGCCTAGGTACGTCGACCTAGCGGGTCTTTTATGCGTAGTATTTTTTGACTGAGTCTGAATTGACCGGAAGTGGAACGTCTTCCCCATCCATCTTTGTCAGAATTAAAGCACCACCTGAGAATGCTTTCTTCACAATGTATGGTCCCTCATAGTTGGGAGTCCATTTCCCCTTGGATCAATGTGAATTGGCAAGATCTTCCTTACGACCAGGTCACCTGTGTGGAACTCTCGAGGCCGAATCTTCTTGTCATACGCTTTCTTAATTCTCTTTTGGTACAACTGGCCATGGCAGATAGCAGATAAGCATTTCTCCTCAATCAGATTGAGATGGTCAAGCCTCGTCTGAACCCATTCTGTTTCATCAAGTTTGGCGTCCATCAAGACCCTTAACGAAGGAATTTCCACTTCTACAAGAAGTACGGCCTCCATACCATAGACAAGAGAGAAGGGAGTTGCCCCAGTTGAAGTACGAACGGATGTTCTATAGCCATGTAAAGCAAATGGCAACATCTCGTGCCAATCTTTGTACGTTCTAACCATTTTCTGGACAATCTTCTTTATGTTCTTGTTAGCAGCTTCGACTGCGCCATTCATCTTTGGCCAATAGGGTGATAAATTGTGATGTTCAATCTTGAACTCTTCGCACAACTCTGCCATCATTTTATTATTAAGATTGGACCCGTTATCAGTGATGATTCTGTTTGGAACCCCATATCGACATATGATTTCTTTCTTGATGAAGCGAGTGACGACTTGCTTGGTTACGTTCTTGTAAGAAGCGGCTTCAACCCATTTGGTGAAGTAGTCGATAGCGACAAGAATAAATCTGTGTCCATTTGAAGCTTGCGGCTCGATTTGTCCAATCATATCTATGCCCCACATAGCAAAGGGCCATGGCGATGTCAGGACATTCAAAGGAGTTGGAGGAACATGAGTCCTGTCAGCATACACTTGGCATTTGTGACATTTCTTCATGTATACATAACAATCACTTTCAATTGTCATCCAGTAATATCCTGCTCGCAAGATCTTTTTAGCCATAGAGTGCCCGCTAGAATGGGTTCCAAAAGATCCCTCATGGATTTCCCGCATGATCAATTCTGCTTCGTGTCTATCCACGCATCTGAGAAAAACTGAATCATAGTTTCTTTTGTACAGGACGTCTCCTGACAAGAAGAATTTGGATGCTAACCTTCGAAGCGTTCGCTTATCACCAATCGTAGCATCTTCGGGATACTCTTGCTTCTCAACATACCTCTTGATGTCGTAATACCATGGCTTTTCATCATACACATCTTCAGTAGTGAGGCAATGAGCAGGGAATGCATGTGCGGGCTCTTTGTAACGGAGGATCCTTATGTCTGGCACTTCTTTAGGGGAGCTAACTCTGAACATAGCTGCCAAAGTAGCCAAAGCATCTGCCATCTGGTTCTCCTCTCGGGGAATATGGTCGAAAGTGATTTCCTCGAAAGCGGGCAACAACTCCAAGATGTAGTCCCTATAAGGAACTAAATTAGGGTGTCGTGTCTCCCAATCACCTCTTATTTGATGTATAACCAAGGCAGAATCCCCATAAACTTCAAGGATCTTAATTCTCATATCAATGGCTGCCTCGAGACCCATTACACAGGCTTCGTATTCTGCGACATTGTTTGTGCAATCAAAACATATTCTAGCTGTGCAAGGGATATGAGTTTGACGAGGAGAAGTCAAAACTGCCCCAATACCATGGCCCATAGCATTCGATGCACCATCGAACGTGAGAGTCCATCGCTCCCCTGGTTCGGGTCCTTCATTATCATCTAGTTTCATGATATCCTCATCAGGAAAGTCAAACTTCATTGACTGATATTCTTCTAATGGCTGATGAGCAAGATGATCTACAAGGACACTTCCTTTGATGGCCTTCTGTGTAACATACTGAATGTCATATTCTGATAAAAGCATTTTCCATCGTGCTAGTCTTCCTGTAAGAGCTGGTTTTTCAAAGATGTACTTTATTGGGTCCATTTTAGAGATCAATAAAGTGGTGTGAGTCAACATATACTGCCTCAGTCGGCGAGCGGCCCATACCAAAGCACAGCAAGTTTTCTCGAGTAGTGAGTAACGGGATTCACAATCGGTAAACTTTTTGCTCATGTAATAAATGGTGCACTCTTTTCGACCAGACTCGTCATGCTGGCCCAGCACACACCCCATAGATCCTTCAAGCACAGTTAAGTACATAAGAAGCGGTCTTCCAGGAACCGGAGGCATGAGAATTGGTGGTTCTTGGAGATATTGCTTGATCTTTTTGAAGGCTTCTTAACAATGATCATCCCAACGGATATCTTGATTCTTGCGCAGCAATTTAAAGATGGGTTCACAGGTATCAGTGAGATGAGAAATGAACCTGGCTATGTAATTCAATCCCCCAAGGAACCCTCGGACCTCTTTTTCATTCTTTGGTGCTGGCATATTCTGTATTGCTCTTACTTTATCAGGGTCGACCTCAATCCCTCGTTGACTCACAATGAATCCAAGTAACTTTCCAGATCGCACTCCAAAAGTGCACTTGTTTGGATTAAGCCTCAACTTGAATTTTCACAAACGAGCAAACAATTTCTCAAGATATACCAAATGTTCCTCCTCAGTTTGGGATTTTGCAATCATATCATCGACGTACACCTCAATCTCTTTATGGATCATGTCATGGAAGAGAGTCACCATTGCTCGTTGATATGTCGCACTAGCATTCTTAAGACCAAAAGGCATCACTTTATAACAATACGTACCCCACGGAGTAGTAAAGGTAGTCTTGGTCATATCTTCGGGAGCCATCTTTATTTGATTATAGCCAGAAAAACCATCCATGAAGGAGAACACCGAATACTGAGCAATGTTGTCGACTAGCACATCAATATGAGGCAGAGGGAAATCATCCTTCGGACTTGCCCTATTCAAATCTCGGTAGTCAACGCACATGCGTACCTTTCCGTCCTTCTTAGGAACAGGTACTATGTTTGCAATCCAAGGAGGATATTCACACACAGATAAGAAACCAGCCTTCAACTGTTTTGCAACTTCCTCCTTGATTTTCAAAGCCATATCAGGTCGAGTTCTTCGTGGTTTTTGCTTTACAGGTAGACATTCTGGTTTGAGCGGTAGCCTGTGCATAACTATATCCGTGTCTAAACCAGGCATGTCTTCATATGACCAGGCGAAGATATCAACATATTCTCGGAGCAACTCAATCAACCTTCTCTTCACATCACTTTGCAAAGCGGCACCTATCTTGACCTCTCTCTTTGCTTCTTCTGTACCGAGGTTGATGATTTCTATGGCTTCCTGATGCGACTGAATGGATTTCTCTTCTTGTCTCAAGAGTCTTGCCAATTCTTCAGGGACTTCACAATCTTCCCCATTATCTTCATCGGCTTGGTCTATTGGATTCTCAAGGATATCAAGACGTGGAACTGTAACATTATCATTTTTGATGGAATTCGAGCAGGATCTGCACGATGGATGGTTCATGCCTTAGAATGCAACACATAAAGAAAAAGAAAAGGAAAAAAGGAAGAGCTTTGCCATTTTTGAAAAAGTTTTTTTTTTTAAAGCAAAAAAATGAAAGATATGGAACAGTAATTGCATGCGAAAATATGATTTTCATTCAACATTAAACAATTTGAAACACATGGGGGGCCCTTCTTTATACATGAGATCAAAATGCTTAGGGCGAAGCATATGATTTATCGAAACAAGAAAATTACATCTCCATAAAAGTGACTTTGGGGATGTCCAAGATGGTCCAGTTGTTGAGTTCCTGGCCAGGTGCAGCATGGCAAATGAATTTGGAGAGATCTTCTTCATCATCATCATCCACGGCGAGAACTTGACTTCCAAAACTAGTGCTTGCACTGACGAACACTTGGGAAATAGGGGGAATCACCTTCTTCCCGGGAGTTATGCTGAGCTGAGTAGAAGAAGATGGTTGGTACCCAAGGCCATACTTGTCTCGCTTCTCATGAACATTAATCAGCTTGCCCCAAGGACAATGGGGAGTACCAGCTTCTAAGAAGGCCTTAGCATCATTCAAAGACGAGAGGGGTGCTCCAAGTTCCTTCTTATTCTCAACCACGGGGAGTTTATCAACTGACACAATCTCTAAGGCTTGAAAAGGTGTCTCTTGTATCTCTCCCTCCACTTCCACGTAACGGTACGTTGCCAGATTATGAACTATCAAATCTTCTTCACCAGTGACCACAACAATCTTGTCATTCACAACAAATTTCAAACACTGATGGAGAGTAGATGTCACAGCCCCAGCAGCATGGATCCAAGGACGACCCAAGAGGCAAGTGTATGAAGGACGTATATCCATAACATAGAAGGCAATATAGAACACGTGAGGACCAATCAAAACAGGCAAATCAATTTCACCTTCCACGGACCTTCTGGAACCGTCAAACTCTCTGACACTCATAGTACAAGGCCTCATCATAACCCCATCCATGCTCAGCTTAAACAAGGTAGTCTTTGGCATCACGTTAAGAGAAGAACCTGTATCAATCAACACTCGAGACAACACAGCATCCAAACACTTAATGGAGATATGCAACGCTTTGTTGTGTGCTCTACCCTCAGGTGGAAGTTCATCATCGGAAAAACCCAAACAATTACCAGCAGCAATATTGGTCACAACCCCTTCAAACTGAGGCACGGTAATGTCTTGAGTCACATGAGCGGAAGCCAGAACTTTCATTAGAGCATCACGGTGAGCTTCTGAATGCACCAAGAGGGACAAGATGGAGATCTTGGCTTGGGTTTGATCAAGTTGATCAATCACTTTGTAATCACTTTTCTTAATGATCCTCAAGAGTTGCTCGGCATCTTGTGCATTACGTGTTACAGGAGGGTCGACACCAACTTGCTTTCCTTTTGCTTGTGCACTAGCGTCCTTATTGGTCTCTTTAGGAAGCGGAGGAGGAGTAGCAAAGATCCGACCACTACGGGTAATGCCACTAGTGCCAGCAATATTTGTGATGCTCGAATTACCCACTGAAGGACAGCCATACTTCTTCCCTCGAATATACACAGCATTATAACTCCAAGGAACAGCCTTAGAATCATTCACAGGAGAGGGAATGAGAGATGAGGTTGAAGGAGTTGAAGGAGCATTTGGAACCTGAATAACCATCGGAGTTCTCGGAGCTTGAATAGTCAATGGAGCACTCGGTGCATGAATAACCAACGGGGTCCTTGGGGCTTGAATTGCCAAAGGAGTGCTATGAGTTTTTGACACCTCGGCAGGATGGTAAGGGATTTCCAGAATGGCCACATCTTCATCAGGAACAACCCTTTCCACTCTAAGAACACCTTCATCCATTAGTTTCTGAATTTCTTCTTTCAATCTGGCACACTCCTCAGGATTAGAAGAACATTGCAAACAGTAGTCGTGTAGCTCACTTAAAACCTTTTGTTGCATAAGATGTTCTCTGACAACTGCTAGCGGCATCTTAACCTCATTGACATCATTTACCAGGATCTGATCATCACATAGCTCAATAGCATTGGTCGCACCAGCATGAGGAGGCATAGGGTTATTCTGCACGTTGGGACCAGTAGGAGTGAATGAAATAAGCTTATCATCAAGAAGATCCTGAACCTTTAACTTGAATGCTCTACACTTTTCAATAGTATGGCCTGGAGCCCCTGAATGAAATTCACAACGAGCATTAACATCATAACCAGGAGGGAGAGGACTAGGTGGAGGTCCAAGTTCACGGAGTTGTACCAATTGACCAGCAAGCAACTGAGGGAGGAGTTGGGCATATGACATCGGAACCGGATCTATACGCCTATCTTGGTACCTTGTTCTTTGTGGGCCCCTTTGACCTTGAGGCCTAGGGTTCTGTTGACGATTCTGAGGAGCAGCAGCTTGTTGTTGTGGTACGAAAGGCTGTTGGGGTGCCATCCATGGTTGTGGAAGAGCAGCAGCATATGCTTGAGGGACATATGGACCAGGAACAGCATAAGGCATCGGATAATAAGGAGGTGGAACAGCAGAATATGCAGGAGCTCGGCCTTGGTCAACAGAAGCGGTGCTAGTCTCACCTTCCTTCTTCTTCACAAACCTAGAATACGGCTTCTTACCATTACCACTTAAGTTGCTAGGACTAGTAACACCTTGAATGGTACCAGCTTTGACACAGTTCTCAACCCTCTCACCAATGATGACCACATCCGAAAAGGAAGGAGAAGTATTACTAACCATGTGCTAAAGATACGGCCCTTTCAGAGTTCCCATAAACAGATCAATCAACTCTCGGTCCAACAAAGGAGGTTGGACTCGAGCAGCAAGTTCACGCCACCTCTGGGCGTATTCCTTAAAAGACTCTTCAGATTTCTGTGACATATTTTGCAGCTGTGCACAGCTAGGAGCCATAGCAGTATTGTAGTGGTATTGTTTTAAGAAGGCATCAACAAGTTCTCCCCAAGTACTAACATTAGACCTCTCGAGCTTCATATACCACTCTAACGGGGCTCCAGTGAGACTGTCCTGGAAGAAATGCATAAGCAGGGGTTCGTTCTCAGCGTGAGCGGCCATCTTACGGCAGTAGGAACGAATGTGAGTCTCTGGGCAGGTAACTCCCTTGTACTTATCAAAATCTGGCACCTTGAACTTCGGGGGAATAACAATCCCAGGTACCAAGCACATAGCAGCAGTTTCGAAACTCGAAGTTTTAGCAACCTCAACGGCCTTAAGGCGTTCTTCAAGAGCTTGGTACATCTTAGCAGTCTCGGTCAACCCAGCAGTAAGATCATGTTCAAGATCAATAACCTCATGGTGGTCATCCACTACTTTAAGTGTCTCATTAACAGGAGTCTCCTTAGTTTTCACTCCTCCGTCAGCAGAACTGGTAGGAGCATCCTTGACCAATCCAGCGACACTCTTTCTGAGTTCCTCTTGTCCTTGGACAACGACACGGAGAGTCTCCATAAGTTGGGTCATTCTTTCCCCCATAACATCCATATCCCTACGGAGGGCAGCTTGATTCTGTTCAAATTGGTCCATGATTCTCTTCTCGTTGTTTCTGGTGCGGTAAGGATGTAAGAAAGTCAGCTTCGTCGTCGGAAAAGAAATCTGTTGTTGGAAGGGACCCCAATTAGAATCTGATAAAAACCTGAAAATGCAATATGATATGGGTGCATGGGTGCATGTGTGCATGTTTTATTATTTTCAAGACTTTTAGCTTTGTCTCAAACCAACAACACAAGATAGCGGAGAAGATTGAAGCATAACCAAGATAAGCAAACATAATCCATTAGTTCCACAACCAAGTTTTTGAAGTACAAAATATTCTGCTCTCATGAGCCAACAACACAGAAATAGAAATAAGAACCCCATCCAACAAAACTGGTGGTGATTCTACAACAAAAGTCAAGACTAAGCAGGATCTCCCATGTCCAAATGACGAAGAGGGTTATCTCCAATGTTCTTATAGCTCCAGGTCTTCATTTCTTCAAAAAGCTTTTTGGTCTCAGCACGGGTTGGCCTCTTAATGATTTCTTGAATCAGTAGGTCCTTTCTGAAATGCATGGTTTCCATGTAGCGGTTCTTCAACTCCCAACATCTGGCTTCCTCTTGAGCTTGGGTATTACCTTGACCTTTTTCTTCTATTTGACCCTTCAGCTTTCGGATTTCTTCATAGCACTTATCTATGGTTCCTTGGCGTTCCAACAAGAGTTTGTCTGCTTTCTTTCGACGAGCCCTTTCTGAATTGGCTTCTTTAGTCTGAATCTGGAGTCTTTCAGTCAAATCTGCCAACTGAGCCTCGTAATGTTCTTTCAGCTTCTTTTCTTGAGTTTCGGTAGGTTTAACACCTACAGTCATCCTTGGCCTTTTCTGAGAAGTACTTCCTCTAGCATACAATTCTTCAAGCTCTATTTCTCTTATTTTCAACTTATGAAGAGCAGAAAGCTTCTCTTGCCTAGCAGTGTTCATACTAACCTGCATTGTTTCCATTTGTTCAGTCAATTTCCGATTCTGCTCAACAGTTCGATTATAACGAGGCATGGAGACGATGTTGGGTTGTTCACCAGCAGGAAGATATAAGGGATCCTTAGGAGGGAAAGGCATCCCTTGGGTATTAGCCACAGTCTTGACCCACTTAGTATAGTCTTCATAAGTTGCGCAGTCTCTCTGACCAAAATGCTTCTTATCTCTCCAGCAAATACTTTTCCAGGCTTGCACAGCTTCTGCCATTTGTCCAATGTTGGTGGCTACATGATAGAAAATGTTCTCAGCTATCTCTGTTTGCTCAGGTGGACTGATAAAAGCATACCCAAATGTTCTTCTAGCTAGGACTGGGTTATAGTTGATTCCGCCTCTAAGACCCATGAGAGGTACGTTTTTGAACTTTCCGCAACTCATAATAACTTCCATGTCATCTAAAGCTCTATTGTACCAGACAATATCTTTAGCCCTCAGCCCCATAATCCTCTCAGCCCACTTAGATGTGTGTCTATTATCAATGAAAGCACCACGCTCAGGCAAATGCGACTTGAACCAACGATATAACAACGGGGCACAGAATCTAACCAAACCTCCCTTTTGACTATTCTTGTGATGGATGGAGTGATAAACGTCCCCCAAAAGTGTAGGAACCGGATTCTGTAGAATGAATACGTGAATGGCATTCATATCAACAAAGTCAAGCATGTTTGAGAACATCATGATACCATAGATACTTAGAGCCAAGATAGCCCTAAATGTGTCCCATTCTTTTGCTTCAGCAGCATCGCAACCCCTTTTAACCAGAAACTCCATACGAAAACCAAAGCATCCTCCTTTCTTGGTGAGATTTGCTTCCACGACCGACTTGCTCAAATAAAGAGCCTTAGAAATTTCAATGGACGTAGGGGCCTCCATGGTGCCATAGTACGGGACTTCTTCCTTTTTGACCGGAACACCGAGGAAAAGAGAATACTCCTCCAATGCGGGAACCAAGAGATAGTCGGGGAACGTGAAACAGCGCAGAGAAGGATTGTAGAACTGAAGCAGGGTATGAACTCCCTCTTGCTCATACTTGGTGAATGGCATTTTGAGAAGGCTCAGAATATACCCATATTTCTCTCGGAACTTGGTCGACTCATCTGGCGTGATCTTCTTTGCTAAACACCCAAGAGAATCCAGATTCGGATTCGGGAATGTATAGGAGATGTTGCGACTACTAGTCTTCAATGGTGGAGCCATGTGTTGGTCGGAGACAAAGCCAAATATTCCTGAAAATAAATGAACATGCATGTTAAATGATATGATGGAATGCATTTCATCGGGAGAATCCTAAAGTCTTTTCATTATTTCTTTTCTTTCCTTTTCTTTTCTTTTCTTTTCTTTTCTTTTCTTTTCTTTTTGCAGAAAGTATATACATTTTTGTCACTATTTTTGGGAAATAGACTTTAGGATTCTCCACGAATGAAGTGGGGTGGATGCAATAACATGATGTGTCATGTGCGTGATGTGGTGAGAGACTAAATGTCCCTCGCAGCTCGGGAAATCTGGGTAACACTGAATGTAACAGGTTCAAAATTCCGGCTTCAGATTGCGAAATGGAAATCCGGGTATGATGAAGGCTAGTATCCTGTCCCTCCCCAAACTCACAGGTATGAATTCTAGACACGGACAGGTGGTCCCTAATGGTCACCAGGGTCTACAGTTCCCATGGGGTACAAAGTGTTTGAGGCAACAAGCGTGCCAGACACAGTGTTCTATGAAAGAACCTCGCCCAGTTGTGGTACCCCATGTCAAACTCAGCCATAGCAAGCGCTACGGGAGTCAACATGAGCATCCACGCTAATCCTATGTGTCACTGGCCTGGGTAGTGGGCCTTTTACCTCAAAAACCTCCACCTGCAAAACAAAGCAGAAAAATATGTGGCCCCCACGGGGACCCATAATATAGTCCAGATGCATGATGTGCAAGCAGAAATAAACATGATATGCAAGCAGAAAATAAACATGCAAACATACATACAAGATATAGACATAAAAACAAATAAACACCCAATAAACAAACAACAAACAAAGGCTAGGATCGACTTGCTTAGGTAGTCCCCAGCAGAGTCGCCAGCTGTCGCACGCTCGCGAAAAAATGAACAGAGTCGCCACCAATATATTTATCCCATAAGGGAAAGGAATACCAGGAAACCTAACAAAGGAAGGAACAGGGTCTTGCGACCAGAGAATCAAGGTACGAGAGTCGGTTACGCAAGGGGAAGGTGCTAGCACCCTTCACGCCCATCGTACTCGATGGTATCCACCTATGTTTGTTTCTATCTAAAGGGTGTATCTATGTCTAAACCTAAATGCGAATGAATGAAAAATGTAGGGAAAATAAAGAATTGTACTCGCACGGGCCCTACCCCGCTGCCTACGTATCCTTTTCAGGAATCAGAGTTACCGTAGCTCGGCTCAAGATCTTCTGTTTGTTTTTGTGTTTTTTAGTTGGGCGGAGTTAACGCTCGCGCTCTTGCATAAGGGGACAGCCTAGGATGCAATAGAGCGGAGATAACAATGCCCTTAAGAAAGGAGGTGAAATATTGATTTTGAGAGTTTCGAGGAAATCCCTTAAGCAAGGGAAACTCGAGTTACTCTTTGGTTGGTGTTTTTTAGAAGTTGGGAACTTACGCCTGAATGGTACCCTTAAGCAAGGGAGATCCAAGCACTCGAACATTCCCTTAAGCAAGGGATGTTCAAGCTTCCATTCACTTTTTAAGAATTTTCACTTTGATTATTAGTGTTTTAAGTATTTTCTTTGTATTTTTTATGGGGAATTTATTCAAGTATTTTTAGATGTTTTATGGTTATAAAAGAAAAGAATGAAAAGAGGGAACTATTCCTAATTTCTACATTTATGTTATGAATTACTCTAATAGAAAATGAGGAAGAAAAGTTTTATTCAAGCATTTCACAATATAAGAAAAGTATTCACACAAATAAAAGGAACAAAATCTAAACTATTTATGAAAATATTCACAAGCAATTCTATTTTTATTCATGTAAGAAACTATTTTTGAATAAGGAAAACTATTATCTTGTTTATGGTTTATTATGTGAAAAATTAACTATTAAAATGTAAGGGAATCGAACAATTAAGAGAAAATATATTTTCTAAAAATCTAATTGGTAGGAAAATGTTTTTGTCATTTTATTTAAAAAGGGAATTTTAATAAGCAAACAAATGGAGAGAAAACAAATATTTTTTTTTTAGAGAGTCCACACTAGGGGTGCAGCAGCAATTTCTACAATGAGCTGAAAACAATTAAAAGCATACTGGGCCTTGAATAGGGGGGTAGAAATAGCGGAAATACCAGGCCCGATCCACCATGCACAGGGGTATATTAGCAAAGTAGGGCGCAGTTCGAAAAAACAGACTGAGGCCCAATGCATGGCCCAACGTGGTCTTTCACCCACTTTATTTATTTTCTTGCATCAGCATGTATTATTCAGCATTATCATGGATTATAAAACGTGACACACAAATAAAAGAAAGGAGAATCAATTGGTCAGATATTTGGATAAGTGACTAAAGGACAAAAGTCTCATGGGCCAATCACGCGTCAACACGCGTCCCTCCAATCATATGCAAACAAACAAAACTCAAAAACTCTTGGAAAGGAGCCAGTTGCTGCGCGCCACCTCAACTGCATGAAGAAAATGCAGGAGCCCTGTCACAGACGCCGGAGCTAAGCTCCGGTCGTCTTCTCCAATCGAGCCTCGCCGGAGCACCCCTAACTACGCCCAGAAACTTAAAAGGGCGGCATCATCTCCCTTGTTTTTTCGCGCTGAGCATGAATATACTCCCATTCTTATTAATTCGTCCTCTAAATTTCGAACCGGAACCAAAACAAAAACCCTATCCCCTAAGAACATCACCAGAACACGCGTAAAGCTCATCAATGGATTCACACATGACAAACAATAATCAAGATGGTTCAAAACACCCAATATTCATTCAGACGGAAACAATTCCCAAGAATATAGCAGAGTATCGTCTCATGAGTTCACTATATGCACATGATGCTAAGAAGGATTTAGGAACTTACTTGAAGCGAGGATTTGGGTCCGAAGAATCTACTGGTCTCTCTCAGGCCGTGGACGGGACGAGCTTAGCTCCACGATGAGTCCTCACTCCGGATGGGAGATATAGTTGTTGTTCTCGAGACTTAACTCTGCAAAGATGGTGATGATGATTTGATCTAGTGCAGTGCCGCGATGATGATGGTTGGAGAAAGTTAACAGCGTTGGGTGAGGGTGATGATTGAAGAGATGGTGGTTAGTTAGCAAATTTCATGGTGAGGGAGAGAGTGGAGAGAGAAAAGAGAGAGTGGTGAGAGAGGAGAGAAGTTGGAGAACGAGAAAAGAGAGGGTGGTGAGAGGTTTTGAAGAGAGCAAAAAATAGAGAAGTGAGAGTGTGTGAATGAGGGCTGTAGCTTCATTTATATATATGGCCAATGATTGATGAATGATGAGAATCTCTTGAGTGTGGGACTTGGAGCATAGGCTTGCAATGAGTTCTTTTGGTTTTTCTTGAATGTGGGACTTGCTTGTGGCGTGATGTATTGTAGTGTACTATCCTCTTAAGCTTAATGAGCAAGTTTACCACATGGAGCAAGATTCCCTCGTGCCTTTTCATGACTCAGCAATTTGCATGGCTTTATGTGGGAATGTGTTGTGAGAGTTTGTCATAAAAATGCTCATGCAAACCCATGCAACATAGGTTGAGCTACCACTTTTAAAGGCAAATATCTCGTGCCATGCTCCACCAATTGACTCACACTTATGCTCAATAGGAAGAGGGGATGGAATACATGAGATTTGCTGTTTGAAGGATCTTGAATTGTCAACTGGAAATGGGAGAAAAGTGATCATGAATTCATGTTGTCAACACTGCTGGAGTCTCGTGCGCATGCCTTAGCTTTGGGCTCATGTTTTGGCAAAAGTGTAGTCTTGGTGGGGGAGTGACTTTGCAGCTTTGTAATTTGCTCCACACATGTCCAAAGTTAATGAGGTTGGGCTCAATAGATAGGGGACATGGCAAGGAGTATTTCAGTACCAAGCTTGTTCAAAATGAAGGCTTGTGGAGGAAGAAAAATGCATTGAGATTTGGCACACCATGTGTTTGCTGAAATGCCAGGTCATGACCTGACTTGTGACTTGGATTATGACTTGGTTTAAATGAATTTTCAGTAACTTCAAACAACTTTACCTCTTTATACAAGCTTCAAATGAAAAAGTGTCCAACTACAAAGTTGTTCTCCTTCATGAGAGGAACAACTTTGATGTTGGAAATTTCTCCAAAAAATACCATTTGACACGTGTAAATCAGGGCTGAAGTGGACTGCTGATCAAGATTTAAAGCCTTCAAAAATTTTCTAAGTGTCAAAACTTTCCACTTTTGCCCTTTTTTCTATTTTTGGCAACTTTTTGCCAAACTCCTGATTTTATCCATTCTTTGACTTTTCTTGGTTGAATTTCCACCAAAAGTCAATATTTGAATAATTCTTCTGATTTTGACCCAAAAGTCAACTGTCCTGATTTTTCTGATTATTGATGGAATTCTTGATTAAATCTCCTCCAGTCAAATCCAATCAAATGAACCCATCCACATGGCCAGTATGAAAAGCTTTTCACTCATAAAATTCATTCCTGATTAAATGTTGACCAGAAAGTCAACTGGTTGACTTTGGTCAAGGAAACCCTGATCAAGGGAATCAGATGACTTCTGGACTTGTACACCTCCATCAATGTCTTAAGCTGAGAACGAGAAAAAAACCCTAATCCAAGAAGACTTCAACGAATCATAGAGCCATATGATTACCTCAGATCCACACATCTGGTAAGAAATTCCTTGCCACAAAAGTTCTTTCCTGCTAGTCTTTGATTGATACCAATGATATGCATGCATGGGTATGGATTATGGCCTAAGTGATGTATGTACACGAATGCAAAGCCTAAGCCAGTTAGAAGTTAAAGGGTAGGACAAATTTGGGGTATGACATATGTGATTCCTGAAATGGAAATTGCATAAGATTAGAGTACCACATTATCTCATACAAAATTCATATACATTGTTATCATCAAAACTAAGAATATTGATCAGAACAAATCTTGTTCTAACAAAAGGATCATGAGATTAGGGTTTTTGGTTATGTACACTTAAGCCTAATCATTTTCTAAAGTTGTGCAAACCCTAAATGAGCAACTAAGGGAGCATGTCATGAACTTCAAAGGAAGCTAGGGTAAGTTCTAAAATAGTCACACAAATTTAATCAAGATATTTGGTGAAGAAAACATTTTTTGTTTTTGACTAAAAGGCCTTAAAAGGCATAAAAACACTATTTTCCGATTTAATTTAAAATGATTAAAATAAAATATTTTTGTATTTTTTAAAATATATTCACAAAATATATCACATAAACAAGGAGTGTGTAAAAAATTAGCTCAAAAGGAGTTAGTTTGCTCACACAAACAATTTGAGAAAATGATAGAAAAACAATTAATATTTTTCAAAGATGGCTTCAAGAAACCCGATTCCTAAAATGGAGAAATCGATTTCTCCTTCGAAAAATCAATTCCAGAAGTCAAAATTAGTGGTGGAAATTGGTTTCCCACTTCCTGGAAATCAATTTCCTCCTCGAAAAAATCTGTTTTTGCTGCAGAATCACATCTTATTTCAAACTTTCAATATTTAAAAATGGTAACTCTCTCATTTTTCAACCAAATGCAAAAGTGTAAAGATCAAAGTTGCTTAGAATTTCACAAGGAACTAAATCATTTGCTTAAAACAAATTAATGTTGATTGTAGCTTTCATATTTTTGATAAAACCAGAAGTAAGCTAGTTTTTCATAAGTTAATTTAAATGACAATCAAAATTTTTTGTAAATAATTGTTTTTACAAACCCAAAATGATTTTAAAAACTTCATTTATTTCAAAATATTTTCTTAAAACCAATGATGGTTACTATCTAATCATTTAGGAATCCCCTGGCCAATTAGGAATGTGAAATTTCGCTCTCTAATTGATTATAACATGCGCTACCAAAAACTGCAATTAGCCAGTTGAATTTCACCTCGCAAAAGCAAAAATCATCCTGCAACGCATTAATTGTTGCAAGGGGAGAGCACTTCACAAATTAGCCAGGTGACTATCACTTTGCAACTTTGCCAGGTGAATTTCACCTCACAACACCTGTCCCAGAGTTGAGAAGAATAGAGCACGCATCTCAGAGCAGTGTAGAGCAGAATGTTCAAAGCATAATAGACAGAAGGTTGCGAGGTGAATTTCACCTGACAAATTTTGAATAGAAAGAAAGTTTCTAATTGAGTTTCACCTGACAAAGTTTTTAATATTTATAATAATATAATATATTATTCTATATATATTTATCATATTTATAACAATATATTTCTCTTTTACAAAAATAATTAACTAAAATCTATTATATTATTTATTTATGAAAAAACGAAGAAAAAAAATGTGTACCTAATTCTAAAAATTTCACATACAGATTTCTAAACAATTTTACTAATTCTGCATTTATTCTAACATACATATATTCTAACATATTAACATATTTATACACAAAATCATATAAATTTCATCAAAATATTTCTAAAATATTATACACAAATCTAATCATCACTACTTACATGATACAAACATCAATAAAAATGCATAACTTAAACCAATTCATACAACCCAATATAAAATAAAAAACAATTTAATTCATATGTGTACCTTAAATAATGGATTCGATGTAAATTGAGTCTTGAAATTGTTGATTTATATTAAAAATGAAAGCTTTGAGAGATTTTGAGGGTTTTGAAGTGTGGAACCGTGGCTGGGAGAAAGAGAGAATGAAAGAGTGAAATTTGTTGAATCTAGAATGTGAGAAAGGAAACTGAAGTGGTGGTATTTAAAGCAAACTTACGAGGTGAAAAACACCCCGCAACTATGTTTTAAAAAAGTTGGGGGGAAATTATGTCTGGCATTTACTGATGGCACAGTGCGGCAGGTGGACGTTTGACTAACACAGACATTGCGAGATGAAAATCACCTAGCAAGTCTCAACGACTCTAAAACATAGTTGCAGGGTATTTTTTGTAACATCCCGGATTTTATTTAGATAACTACTTTATTAGTTATTTATTTATTTAATTATTATGTGGTGTGATAATTAATTTAATTGTGTGATTATGTGTTAATTATGCTATTTGAGTTATTAGGTGAGCTAATGATAGAATAAGTTAGTGGACCTAATAATTAGAAATAGAAGTAATAAGGAGGTGAGAATAACTAAGCCCATTAACTAAATAGAGATAGTAAGAGAAGGGATTAAGTTAGTATCTCATTTTGTGAAAGAGAAAGTAAGAACACAAGAGAAAAGGAGAAATGAAGAAAGTGAAGGAAGAGGAGGAACTAGAAGATTCAACCTAAGGTAAGGGTGAAAATCTATGTTATTATGGGTGTATATGATATACATTGGGTAGAATACATGTTAGGTGTTCTTAATTACAAATTTCCATAACTTTGTATGTTAGGGTTTATGTAGAAATCTATGGAATTGAATGAAGAATCATGTTTTGTTGTTGTGTTGATAACCCATGATTAGAACCATGATAGGAACCTATCTATGTATGATTAATGGCTGTTTGGGTGTGTTTTTGTGGTTAAAAACGAGTTTTAGAAAGTTCTATCAAAAGGAGAATTTTCCCCAAAATCACAGAGGGCGCGTCATAGCGTAGGAATGGGCGCGTAGCGTAGGCGAGACTGTAAGAGTGCGCGTAGCGCGGCCTCTTATAAAATTTTATGATTTTTGATTCTTTGAATTGGGATCCTGTAGGCTTATGTTTTATGAGTGATTTCCATGTATTTTAATAATTTATTCAATAGAGATTTGGATAAGTTTTGAATCGGAAATGAATGTATACTTGATACTTGAATTTTAGTATATGTGTTATACCCCAAAATTTGCCCGCATATTTTTTCAGAGAGAAGGCAACATACTTCTGTCTAAAAATTGGGAGTCTCATATAATCTTGGATTTTATTTCATAAATATCCCGATTTTATGAATACTCAGTTTTTAGGATTTTTTTATACGGTATTTTGGATTCAGACTATACTGGTAACAATTAAATTATTATTGGTTTTGTTTCCCACTAATTTTTGTACTATACTATTGTTTTCAAATCTTTTCCTTTCTTTTCAAATCTCTTTCTTTCAAATCAAATCCTAACTTTATCCCATACACTTTCTTTCAAATCCTACTACCACTCAAACTTTCCTTTTTTGTACGGTATCACTTCATTCCCCAACGTCTCCATCCTTCTTTTCACTCTATATATACCCCTCATTTTTTTTTATAAATTCTCACATCAAATTTCACTCATCTCCCAAATTTCTATCATACTATCTCATAATTATTTTCTCTTCTTCCCCGGCAAAAATGGCAAAGTGGGTGGATACGTTTTTTCTTGTTGTCATCACTGTTTTTGTGGTGATCATGTCCTTTTTCTATCTGCATAGTCCTGAAAAATGCGGACCTGGGATGCTTGCACTCCCGTACATCTATATATTATTGTTTATAGCATGGGTTTTTAATCGTCATACTTAAAGTTTGTCGTATCTTTCGCTTTCAAATAACGTACCGTTCATTATATTTGTCGTACTGTTCGTTATATTATGTAATATTTGTACTGTCAGTATTAAGTATTGTATTGACTATTGTACTGTCACTTAATTATCGAGATAATATTATGTGTGTTTATTGCTTGTTAAATATTTATTTTTTTGTGCATTAAATCCTTCTCAAGATTATTATCAGTAATTTCGTTCGCGTACAGTATATTTTATTCATTTATTATGTTTGTGTTTTTCTAACAACTCATGTAAATAATTTTCACCATTAACACAACAAAAACAAAAAGAAAAAATTAACTTTAAAGTTTTCACTTTAACTGTTACGTTAATGCCCGGACAGCCAGTTAACAGTCAAACTCGCTGACAGCACGATTCTCCGTGTTTGTACCATCATTCAAATCAATCTTTTGCATTTCAAAATTCCAATATTTTTGTTCTAGAAGTCTTCTGATAATCACATGATCAGCAGAGACTCAACACTGCACAAAAATCAGTCAACAGACAGTCAAAAATGAATTTTTTTGTCAACATCCATATTTTGTCAAAAGATTCATCATTTGATCTATGGTTGATCATAAATCGTCAAGAAAAGTTCAGAAATCAATAAAACTCTAAGTTTCAAAATTAGGGTTTTCTCCTAAAAATTCAACTGAACTTTGACCGACCATAACTCTTTCCTCGTTCATCTGAAAAATTCCAACCAAAGCTTATTTTGAAGGAAATTCAATTATATTTCAAATGAAATTGGTCCCATGGTCATTGGATTTACCATTTGGAAAATATGAGTTCAGACATTACAGGCCATTTTCAAAGTCAACACAAAGCAGTTTTTTTGTCCAAGCCCATAACATCAAGATAACTTCTCCAAATGCAAAAAAGCTTCCAAAGTAGATTGTAGAGGACATCTTGAGGTTTCTAAAAAGTACAAGAACTTCTTCATATGATCAAAATTGAGGGAGTTATGCCTTGTTGAAGTTGGTCATTTTTTGGGAAAATGCATGAAACCAACATTGATAAAAATTGTTTTTTTTTCCAAAAGGGCCCAAGCATTTGTGATCCAAACATGTTCCTAATAATGTTTAAGGCCTCCCACGACCAACATTAGGCCCATAACATTTTTATTTCTTTTTTGATTTAATTTTACTTCATTTAAAGTTAAATTAAAAAAGAAATGATCCAAGATAATGATCCAATGCTTTGTCTTTAGCTTGAGTCACCAAGTTTGATCCAAATTCTGAAGCATAGAGGTACAGAAGACCTATGGCAAGAGGGGTGAAGAAAATTGAAGCCATGGCCAAGACTTTCAAAGCTTTTATTCATAAAAAATTCAAAATTTCAAAGGCACTCAAGTATGGAAGAAAAGCATGGTTGCTTAAGTTCTAAGCACTCAATCTTGCCTATATAATAGCTTGAGTCCATCAGCAACACACACACACGAATTCTGAACCAGAAACATACTTGTATCAAACTTGAAAATTTCAAAGAAATTTAAAATTCGAATTTTGAGTTTAAGCTAGATTCAAGTGCAAATAATCATCCAAACACGTTCCTCAAGTAATTCTGAAACTATCCCAATCATTTCCATCAATCAAAGCCTCCTAAATCAAGCTCCATAGCTCACGGTTTGTTCAAACAAAAGCCTACAAAAATATAATCATACATGCATATTTAACAAGATGTAATTGCATACTTGTGTTTGGTTTGATGCTCTGATCGTTTCTGGAACTTTAATTTGATTTTAATGGACATTTGAAGCACTTACCATTTTAGGGTTCTTGAGCTCTATTTTGGGGTTCTTCGTTTTAGGCAAAATTTCAGGAAATTAATGGTTCTATTGAGTTCGTGAGACCCATACGAGCTCAACCATGGTCTCACAATAAATTTTTTATGCTTGTGTAGAGTTTTGATAGGTTGCAGGTTTGTAGCGACGGACAAAAACTGTAGGTAAAACCTTTACCTACGGTTATAGACCTAAGGCGACGGGCTGGAGGTTTAAGGTGACTGCGTGGCGCCATCTGATTGGCCAGTTTGAAAAACGCACGTTTTGTTTTGCCCCCAGATCTGGTGCTTCGCTTTCTAAGCTATTGCCTTGTACCATGCATCCGTGTCCATCAGATCAATCTGATCCCCTCATCTAACGCTCCTTGCCTTGCAGGCTCACCATAGACCCTTAGGGTCTGCCACACTGGATCATATATATTAGTATTTTCTTAATTAATTTTTTTTTTCTTGCATAATTAATTAAAAATACTTTCAAAAATCCAAAAATAATTTTAATTTCACTTTTAGATTGATAAAATGTTTAATTAATTTTTGACATGAAAATATTTTATATTTCTTCATAATTATAATATTTTGTTTAATTAATTAGATGATATTTATGTATTTATCTTTTAATTATTTCTAACCTATCAAAAAATCAGAAAAAAATATTTCTTTTTTTAAATTAAGTTTACATATCATGAACTAATTTTGTACATAATTAGAATATTGTTATCTTTAAGTTTAATTTATGTGTATAATTATTTGTATAATTATATGTTAATTAACTTAATAATTTCAAAAACATTTCAAAAATCACAAAAAAAAAATTAATTTTATTTTCGAATTAACTAATAAACAATTTGGACATATTTTAAATTTAATTTTTTAGGTTTAAATTTTATTTCTAATTCTTGACCTTTTAATTAAATTAATTATGCATTAAATTTAATTAAAATCAACCATCCAAAAATCCAAAAGTATTTTCCCTTTATCTTATTGCCATTTAAATTCATAGATAAGTGTATAGGTTGTCAAATTCATGTAAATAGCGTAGTTTACATTTCTCGCACAATCGATGTAATAGCGTAGATTTACTTTCCGCATTTTACATTCCTGCACTTTAATTCCTGTACATATAAAACTCCATGTATGACAAGAATAAAATTGAAGCGCTAGATCACTAATCTCAAAGATAACATATCTGAAAACAAAACACAATCACACTTGCGCCTCTTAGGGTAATCCCTCTATTACTCTTTTCAAAATCAATTCTACTGTTTCAAATACAATTCAAATTTTTCTTCTGTATCCAGTCAAGGAAAATTTTCTAAAGAAATAGGAAAGAACCTTATAAACTTAGGGTATACCTCCTAATTGCTTGCTCAATCACAAAAAAAAACAACAAAAGTTCTTACACATCACTGTTTTTTTTAAAACAAACTTTCAAAAAGACAACACTTTGTATATATCCAAACAAGGATCATTACGAAGTTAAAAATCTTTTTCAAACCATCAAAATATCTTTCGAAAGATAAACACTTTGTATACATCCGCACAAGGATCATTACAAGGTTAATTCTTTACAAAATATTTAAAACCACATACAAGCATTTCAAGCAAAACAAACAATTCAAACAAGTGAGCTAAGCAATTAAGAGCCCATGGATAACGATGGATACAAAGGGTGCTAACACCTTCCCTTTGTATAACTTACCCCCGAACCCAAAATCTCTCTAAGGTCTTTTTCTGTTTCTTTTATAAACCTTTCCTTAATTGGATAAAATAAAAGTCGGTGGCGACTCTCTGATTTTCACAACTCAAAAATAAAAGAGGAGTCAGTTCGCATCCCACAAAAAAAACTGAGGCGACAATATGTATATGGTGTTTTTGGTGATTGGTGAAGGTAACATGGATTGGCTTGTATGCTATATTCATTTGTGATTTTATAAATGATATGTGAATGCTTTATTGGTGATGTATGTATGTTGTGCAACATTTGGTGGATAATTCGATGTGTTCAAATTATTGTGATATGCTTGAATGATTAAGATTGTGTGATAATCTTAATTGCATATATTGTTGGTTTTGTTGCACATGCATTCATGGGGAGATTGTACTTTGGTTGTGGCTTGTTTCCTCGTCCGGATCAGGATGATTGATTTTGATGCATGATATGTGATAAATGGTAATTGTTATCTTGATGTGATATCATTGATAATTGTGCTATATGCGATAATTGTAAAACTCATTATGATTGTGAAGCGTGATGAATTCGTTGGATGTTTGTATGTTGTATTCAATGTTTATGTTATATTTATAATGATGTGAACTCTCACCCTTTTGTAGGAATGATGTTCTATGTGACATCGCTCAGGTACCGAAGAATAGTGGTGCTTTTCACGAGGATTAGCCGAGGATCTGTTTGGTTATTCCGTTTAATTAGGTAGTGTGTCGATGCCCTGGTCATGTAACACAGGGGATATTTGAACTCATATTTGTTATTATGAGATATTGATATATTCTCTTATTTGGTATTGTATTTGGAGATAATATGTTGAGTAGCCTTTGTGCCCGACGTTTGAATTCTTATGAGTTATTGATGATATGATATTGTTTACATGAATTGGTAGGTGATTAAAGTATGGGATATAATCATTGGAAATATTTTGAGAAAGAATTATTTCGTTGCGTTAGGCATAGCTAATGAAACATGAAGTTTGAATATGTGTTATGATAATGATCAGGGGGTTATATTATGTCTGTTTTGTTGGTTTTCATTATGTTGGAAATGACTTGTAGCACCCTTTGTTATATGCATGCTATCTTATTCTGTTTTATATTTTTAATTTCTTTGGGGTAAAAATGGGCGTTACATTTTTCACCTAGCAACTTTCTTTTTAAAAATTTCAAATTGTGCCATCAGTAAATTTCAGACATAATTTCTCCCCAATTTTTTCAAAACATAGTTTTGGGGTGTTTTTCACCTAGCAATTTTCTTTTCAAAAATTTCAAACTTCCCACCGTTTGTTGCGAGATGGAAAAACATTTATTTATTGCGAGGTTAAATACTCCCGCAAGTGCATTAATTTACGAGGTAACTAACACCTGACCAACTCACCCTGCTAATATGTTGTTTTCTTGTAGTGATGTATCTAATCAGTTAAAGAGTGAACTCGCCTCTTAACCAATGAAGCTCCAAATCTGGCTAAATTGTTTCCCAATTTGCTAGATCAAGTCGATTAGTGATGCATGCTAAATGATTAGAGAGCGGCTTCGGGGTCTGAGTCCATGGATTTTTTTATTTCTTAGTCAAATTTCTTCTCCTATATAAAAGAGCCCCTGTGCACTCTTCTAAATCATAAAATTCTGATTATGTATTCTTCTCTCTTACTCACTCTTTTCTTAGAGATTGTTTTATACACATATTCATTGTTTTAGTGTTGACATAGCGAAAAACATAAAGTTAGAGTTGTGTAATTTTGTTGTTTGAATTACATTGTGGTGTAATTATAAATCAAAGTGATATAAAGGTTACAAGAATTAGAATTAAAACATGGTGTAAGGAGGTTGCTGGCTGATACTGTGATAATAAAAGCTCATGATGTTAGCCGAAATCTTAGAGCAAATTTTTGGGAATTGGATTAGGCTTTCTTGTTTAAAGTTGGACTAATATAAATTATGGTGTACTCTTCTCATGGTTTTAAATTGCGGTCCGCAACCGCAATTGCACCTGCAATATTGCGGATGCGGTTGTCTCCGCAACCGCATCAGACCGCAATTGCAGTGTGATTTTAAAATCTCGTTTTCAGATACATTAGGAACCCCATCGGACAAGTTTAATCATGTTTTTTAAGTATTTTTATCAAAAATAATATATTAGAATTCTAAAACTCAATTTACTTCTTATATAATGAAAAAACATAACATTAAGTGTTTTTCAATATAATATTTCAAACACTTGCTTTTAAAAATTTACGCCGCAACGGCCGTAATGCACATCGTAACAAGCACAATGACCACAACCGCAACATCCGCAACCGCAACCGCAATTTAAAACCATGACTCTTCTAGCTTTATCTTTTAATATTTTATCTTCCACGCTAAATTCGGCTTTATCTTTCTAACTGAATTGAACTAATAGTGGGATAAATTTTGAGAAGGAATTTTCTAGCTGATTGTTATTGAGCTTAGAGCGAAGTTGACAGAGTTTGGCATTGGCATAGTTGTCCCAAGTTCTTGCAGGTAAAAATGTGACAAATCGTTTCATTGGAAATTCATGCGAACAGGAATTCATCTTGTTGCTCTCAGATTTTGAAATATTTGAAGACCCAATTCGCTTTAGAATCTACAATTATCGCAAATTTTATTGTAGTTTTTGAAATTACAAAAAAATGGTGATGGTTGTGAGCTTTGATAACAGGTTCAACAACATATTAACACCGTAGCAAGTAGTTTTTGAAGTCAATTTTCCTTAAAATGAGGGAAAACAAAGTGTGCGAAAATTAGTATGGAAGTGTGAATGAAGGAGTTTGAGCGACGACTACGAGTCTGCGACTGCATGTTATGAATGAGAGTTTGGCATCGAGATCACGAGATTGTTCGGAGGTTCATCTGATACTATATTGAAATGTTGATTAGATTTTTTATTATGATAATTTTGTGTATTTGTAAACCTTTTGTTGACCTTTGCAAGCAGGTTCCTAAATGAAATAGGAAGGAACATGTGCGAGTTACAAATGTTAATTAATATGAATGAAAAGTATATATCAATCTCATGATCTTGAGCTAGACTAACTAAACTACTAGAAATCAATTTTTTTGAGAAACTTGTGCAGAAAGCATTAGCCATATATTACATATTATTTGAGTATGAGATAATCTTAATAATCGTGGAGGTAAAATAACGAAGAAAAGGATAAGAGTGTTATATTTTTCAACAACGGAGTATTTGTATGGTATAACATGAAGCATAAAAAAATTGGTAAGAAGAAAGTTAAAACCTTTGAATTGAAACATAAAAATGATGAAAGCGAAGAACTAGGAGCTCCCTTCAGTCCAAAACAGAATGTGACAGTATAGTTACCTGTTGCTTTGGGCTGCAAGGAACTCCCATTTCTGCAACTTTCATAAATCATACTTTTGATGATATTTGAATGCAATGAATGCTTGCATTGCATGTTAAGAAGAAAGAATGCAGATGAAGTGATTTATATAAATCTCATGATCATAATAAAAATTCATTTATAACTAGTAGCTAGCTAGAGTTACCGTTACTAAAAACAAAATGCTACGTTTTTGACAAATTGTGGTATCATGAGAGATGTAAAGAGCACCTATAGACACCATAGGTATAGCTTGAAATTGGTTCATGACTCAGTTTCAAGGTTCCAAAATACAAAAGTAATAACAACAACATAAATGCTTGATGGCAACACATTTATCTCAAAGAGAAATACGAAAGGCAGCAAAAGCAATACCAATTTAATAAGATTATGAGAAAGGAATATATATTACATCACATATAAATGTCATTTTCTACTTTAAGGTATTGATCAGTTTCTTGACAAGTGGTCCCTTGTTAGCCACTATGACAATTTTGCTACATCTATCGATTTACTAGTCTCAAAATAATATTGCTTTGTGTCCCATCAAAGGCATAGAGATGGGATTGTATTCCTACCATGTTTCCTTTTTTAAACAACGTCATAGCAACTTCATTTTCTTTTCAACCAACATTTCTGTCTGTACTAAATGATTCGCTTCGTAATTAAACTCTCAAACCTCCCTTGCTTCCTTCCAAGTAACTCTTCATTTTCGATCACTTTTATGGAACAATTTCTAATCCATTTAAACATGTTACATATAAAAAAATAATACATTCAAATAACCACCAAAACCATAACTCATTGCAATGTTGAATTCCTACTTCTCACTATAAACAATAACAATAGATTTTGGTTTTACTGCTCCAAACCCTTACTCAACCTCCTCGGAGTAGGTTTAGTCACCTAAAACTAACTATTGTATTTATTTATCACTCTTTCAAAATTCGGATTCGTGTAATGGATCATTGAGTTACTCTTTAAAAAAAAAACCACTATTTAACTAGGTTGATTCAACATTATCAAAATAACTAGTAAGAAATCCGTACTATCACACGGGTTCCGTTTGGATTCACATCACATGTTTACTAAATCATCATTTGTAAAATTTGAATTCATTCTTTAATCGATTAACATTGACATAGTTACAAATTTATGCTAATAATATGCACCAACTTTTAAGTATTGATTCGTACTTACAATAATATTTAAAACACCAGCAAGAGAAATAATTTAAAGATAAACATTAAAATGAATCGTCTACAGCTGTATCTCATAGATATATTTACATCTACCCGTAAATCCACATGAATTAACAAAACTTAGTTGAATCCAGAGGAGTTAATTGTAAAACTACATATTTGAATAAAATCATTTTTTTTTCAATTCAACTAACATTATTTTGAGATATTAGTCAATTTTTCCAAACCTAAAATTTATAACAGCTTCCTGTCAAATGTCTGATTTAAATCCTTCTTATTATATCATATTTATAACTTTTACAAACCTAAAATATATGACAGTTTCTCGTCAAATTTTAGTTCTAAATGAATATTTACACTCCATGGCATCTTAAAATTTCGGTTCAAATGAATATTTTCTCCATTTTTTTGTCTAGGACAATTTCATAATAGACGTTTAGCTCTATAAAATTTAGGAAATTTTAAAAATATTAAATTATTTAATATTTCATTGAATTATTTTAAAAAGAAATATAATAAATTTTTAACAAAATATGACTAATAATAACTTTAAATTCATATAAAATTTAGTATAATTAAGAATAATATATAATAATAATAATTAAAAATTAATTTAATTGTTTATAAGACTCCAATGTTAAAAAAATCAATTTTGATATTGTAGTAAGAAAGATATTAAAATAATTGTTTTACTAACCTAATTTCGATATCAAAAAATTTTATGACTTGTATTTTGAAATTTTAAGCACTTATTATTTCTCATTATTACCCACCTATCACATAAATAAAATCTAATAATTACTTATTATTAGCGTTAAAAAAACAAATTATAATAATTATTAAAAATAAAATAAAATTGTAATAATTACTTAGTAAAATTTTATGATAATATTATACACATTGTTTAGTATACTTAGTCTATATTTTTAATGTGCATTAATTATAAATGATAACCATAATACTAAGAAGTTGAATTAATAATTTTAAATAGTAATTGTAAGTTCAAAATTAATAATTAAATTTATGGCTAAATTACAGTTTTGGTCCCCCTATTATGATCTATTCACGAAATCAGTCCCTCTATTTTAATTTTAAACAATTTTGGTCCCCTTCTCTCAATTTTGATAAAAAATATGGTGATGTGTAATTTTTTTCATTATGTGGATTTTATTGGTGACGTGGATAGTTCCATGTGGCTAATCACATTTTAAATGTCCTTTGTTTTATTTTATTTTATTTACTAAATTAAACTAAACTTATTAAAACAAATAAAATTAATTTCCCCTTTCTAAACCCTAAAAAGAAAATTGTTCATCGTTACTGTATCATCCCCTTTGTCTATTAACATTCATTCAACACTATATCTACAGCAAAACTGGTGTCGGCAAGGCAAGCACTTCCATTTGTTGTTTTCGTAGATCTGGAACCCACCATTAATTCAACACTTTCTTCAACTAAATTGGTTCCAGCAAACACGCTCGTCATGTAGTTTTTGTAGATTTCGAACTAACCGTCATCGATGAGTCAGATCCGGTACCTACCGATATTTCTTCCACCTTGAGCAACTCAACTCTGGCAAGGAAGTTGTTGCAAACATTGTTGGCAAGAATATTGTAGATCTGCACTTAGATCATGTTAGGAAGTTGGATGATAGTTGTACTGGTCTCCAATGATTTTTGGTCTTCAACGTTGTCGGCGGTGGAAACGATTTTGTTCTGGGTTCACTTGTTGGAAAGTTAAGTCTCTCTATTGTTTATGGAACCAGTTCTGTTTTGAGTTCACTTAGGAAGCAGGGACAAAGGAATGTTGCGTAAATGTCGAAAGAGGAGGTAGTGAGGTGGAGATGGACATGGTTTTAATTTGTGAATCTGAGAGGTTATAGCAGGAAACTCAAAAGGAGAAAGAAGATAGCACTTGGCTAATGCAGTAGTTGAAGGTGGATTAGATTTCAAAAATACTACTATTAGTATCTATTTAATTCAATTTTAGCTCAAAAAAATGAAATCTATAGTCTGCTGATCTCTATCATTTTATTGAGTTTATTTGTAGATGAATATCATGTTCAGAAATGGTTAATGATGGTGGCATTCAAGAGGCTGAACAATAATATTGTTTTCTATTCCTAAGGTCAAAGTGGCTGAACCCCAGATAAAATTGTTGCACATCAATTTCATTCCTATGTTTAAATAAAAAATTCATTGACGTGAATGATGAAATTTTGAAACTAATTTTTGTGGTATTAGAGATTAATTATAATATAATAAATTAAAGATTATTAGGTTTTTAAATTATTTTAATTTAAGTTAATAAATAAAATAAAATAATTAAATGACATGTAAAATGTGATTGGCCACCAGGCACTGTCCATGTCACCCAACAAAAGCCACCTATTAAAAAAAATTACACATCACCATATTTTTTACCAAAACTAAGAGAAGGGGACCAAAACTGTTTAAAAACAAAATAGAGGGACTGATTTCGTGAATAGATCATAATAGGGGGACCAAAACTGTAATTTAGCCTAAATTAAATTTATTAACTATAGTCAATTTTCAGGGTTAAATATGTTGTTGGTCCCTATATATATCTCAATTTTGACTTGTAGTCCTGATAAAAAAAATATTGACTTTTAGTCCTTATAAAATTACTTTTGCACGCAGTTTTAGTCCCTATAGAGGGACTAAAACTGCATGCAAAAGTAATTTTATAGAGACTAAAAGTCAATATTTTTTTTATAGAGACCAAAAGTCAAAATTGGTAATTTTATAGGGACTAAAAACATATTTAACCCCAATTTTTATTTATACGTTTTAAATAAATAGTTTTCAAAATAAATTTTTTTCCTTTCAAAATAACTATCTTGATAAAGTAAACTGTTATTATTTTCTTGTTTTTATGTTAAAATCAGTAAATAATTTTTTGTTTTAAATTTACAGTAGTTATCACAAAAATACTATAAAAGATATTGAAATTATTGTTTTATTAACATAATTTGGATGTTAAAATAAATTCTATGACTTGCATTAAAAATTTAAATAATTATTTCTTATTTGTGTTAAAAAAATAAAAATTCATAATAAAAATTTAAAAAATTTCTAAAATTGTAATAATTACCTAATAAAATCCTATGATACTAATATATATATTTTTTTACTACACTTATTATATATTTTTAATTTGCATTAATTATAAATGATAACCATAATATTAAGAAATTGACCATAATTAATGAATTTAATTATTTTCAAAAATATTGATTGACAATAAAAATTGGCCTATAACCAAATCAAAAGTATTGATTGATAAGAAATAGTTTTCAATTTTTGTTTTTATGTTAAAATCATTCAAAAGTTTTTTCGTTTTAAATTTTGAGTTATGTGATACATGCAGCATAAAGTTTTTTGTATATTGCTATTTTTAAAAAACTGTGACTTAAAGGTTGAGTCTATACCTCACTCTCTATGTGACTTTTGGTTGCTCTATGCATTGAGCAGAGTGTTAATTCAAATTTTTATTGAAAGTTGAAAAGTGACTATTCATTTTTGCATGAAAAATGTGAATCAGATTTAATGTATAAAGTAAAGGAAAATGGTAAATTATGTGTAAAAGGTAAAACATCCATTTAATTAAGTACGTTTATACGGATCTGTCCTTGTAATTCAAAAAAATTAAGCATTCATTAATAAGGGTTTAGTGAGGATTTCAAGAGGTATATGTCGCGCACGGAAACTACACCACCGACAAAAGGGATGCCAGGGTTTCTTGCGGGTTTCTTTTTGTTATAGAAGGAATAAGTATAATGACAAAGTGTGATAGATGCAATAGGTATAACAGATATGATGAAATATGACAGTTATAACAAGTATACAATGAATGAATCATGAATTGTTATTTGATTATGGATGAATGCAGAGAAGTGTTTTTGATGTTTTTTAGTGTTTTGTTAAGAATTGTGAATTAAGAATGTGTTTGTGAAGTTGAAAGATGTTTTGATTAGAAAATGATTTATGAAAGGAAAAGAAAGGTGTTGGGTTTTACACTCTGATTGAGGCCCAGGTTGATTAGGTTTAGAAAAAACCAAGAAAAATCATGTTTTAAGTATTTAAAATATACTAAAAGGACAACTTTTAAACCCAATAAAAATATGTCAAATAAATAATATTTTTGTGATTTTTTGGTGTAATCATAAAATATATATGATAAATGAGGTGAGTGCAAAAAAAAATCTTTTGAAAATAATTAATTTTGATTGGTTAATTAACTATGTGAAGTTTGTGAGAAAAAGTGAAGAAAATTATTGATAATAAAAAAGAAGGTTTGGCCCTCACAAGTGTTGAACTCACGCCCTTGAGGTTCACAACACAAAACTATGCCAGCTGAGCTATGCACGTGGGTTGATAGTGGAAGGACTCCATATAGTAAGTGAAAACAAGTGTTTAAATGAGTTTTGAAAAATGAAAGAATAAAAAGGTCTGAGGGGGGATCGGACCCCAGACCTAGGACATAAGAGGACTATGAGCGCATGATTGGCCACTAGGGCAGACGATGAATTCATTTAACTACACGCCTATCACTCAAAGTATATTAAACTTCTCCCCTAAATTAAAAAATGGTGCAAAAACTCCATCTTCTTCTTCCCCAAGCTTTTTTCTAATTCTTAAAATCTCATCTCCCTCAATTCTCAACCAAATGAAAAGATGTAAACATGAAATTCACTCATTTTTGAACAAGGAACACGATGGTGGCATTTAATTTCATTTATTTTAGGTGTAGCTTAAGATCTTTACGTATGAACATGAAGAACCCTATAATTGAAATTTTAACATGAAATTGTGTGTGTTTATGATTTGGTTCAATTGAATGAGGGTTAATGATCTACATGTCTACAGAAAGATGATATAAACTTGTTTTAACATTTATGATGCATGAATCATAGATTTTAGAATTGAGACACTAACCTTAAAATTTGAAATTTGAAATCTTGATATGGATGTTCCAGCTTCAATATTATTCTTTGGGAAGCTCCTATGATGATTATGGAAGGTGTTTGAATCCTCAAATTGGGCTGAGACTTTGTGAATTGCTCTGCACGACTCCAACTACAACAGCACCAAGTTAAAGATGAATATGATGATTCTGATGTTTCAGAACTCCAACAAGGGCTTGAATCACTTCTACATGATGTGTATGAGGTGTATGAATGCTCACTTTCAAGGGAGGAACTCTGGTTTGAAGAATTCACTTCTTCACTCCATGAGAACTTTTGAAAAATGAGAAAAATAGAGAATTTGGAGAAAGAAAGAATTGAAGTTGCTTTGGTGTGATTTTGAATGATAGAGAGCTCTCTATTTATAAGCAAATGGAATGAGGTAGTCTTTGAGCAAATGAGCTTGAAGCTTGAATAAATCAGTGAGTATGTTAGGGAATATTCCATTTATGCAATGATGAGTTTTTTTGGTTTGGTTAGGATTCAATTCTACAACTTCTCATCTCTCAAATTTCAAGTTGGAATTTGATTTTATGAGTCATCCATTTTGGCATTTGGAAATAGTTTTGATGAATCACCAATTTTGTCATGATTTCAAATTTGTTATGATTGCATTTTCACATGATAAGTGAAAAAAATGGTAGTTTGATGTACTCTTTAAATGATTCAAAAATGATCCACTTGCTCTTGGTTGATGACAAAGCATAAACATGTGTTTGATGTAGAACTTGTGAGAAATTGGTGAAGTGCAAGACTAGTTATGCTTGAAACTAGTTTCATGAAGCCTTGTTTGAAAATCCATAACTTCTTGCTCAAGTATAATCAAATGATGTTTTAGAACTTTTTGGAGAGCTTGGAGGATGTACTTCAACTCTCATGTCGATGGCTTGGATGAATTCATCCTAGATCATTGTGAAAAATGGCTCTGAAGTTGGTGAAAAAGTTGATAAAAATGACTTAAAAATCATTCACTTTTTGAGAAAATTTTCACCTGGGAAAAGTTGTAGATCTTGATTTTTCCTTCAAAATGAGCTTTAGAACAAAAAATTTGGCCAAGGGATGAAGAAGTTATGACTTTTCAAAGTTTGGAATGAAGAATATGAAATTCTTCACTTAAAAAGTCAAAACCCTAATTTGTTGACTTTTGATTCTTGATTAATTTTCTTGATTTATCTTGATAAAATGGCTCTAATAACCATATATTCATGATTTTTATCCTTAACAGTTCATTGTTGACCAAATTTCTCAAAAGTCAAAGGTGATCTTGAACAATTGACTTTTCCCAAATGAATTGAAATCTTCTAAATATCAGTTGAATCAAACTCTTCTCGTCAAATGAGTGATGTGAGTGGATCATAATGAGGCATTGGAGATTTTTGAACCATGATTTGAGTCATGGAAACATGTCTTGACTAAAAGTCAACTTCCTAGATGAATTAGGTCAAAAACCCTAATTATGGACTAGATGAAATTGGGAATTTTTTGATCTTGAATTGAAGCACACCTTGAGCTTCTTGAATCATGTTTTTTTCTTGAAGTCCCTTCTAGATGAAAATCTTAACTGTATTCTCTGATGAATCCAAAATCCTAATTTGGTGCTTCATATGAACTTGAGGCTTCATGCCTTGAGATTAGAGATCATGTGTGGATTAATGAAGTATATCGATCACTGTAATATACCGAGGATAATTTCAGTCATTGATTGATCCTTTTGCCTGAATTGTTTGGCTTGAAACCCTAATTTGAGGACTTGGTGAACAAGTAACTGCTCTGGGTATCTGTTTTGAGTTGCCGATGTATATATGCATTGTGATATGATATATGAAGTGGTGTCTTAGGGGGAATTAAAATTTGGGTATGACAGTATACCTTTTAATAGATAGATAGATATTATATATCAATTAAAAAATTAAACATATTTAGAAAATAGAAATAATTGTGAGATACTTTTCGTCTTTATTAAAATAAATCATAAGTTATTTTATTAAAAATATTTTTAATTTTTAATTTAAGGTTATCAAAAAATTAATTTAAATTAAATATAAATATTTATCAAGTGTAATATGTTGGTATAATTTTTTATAATAAATATTAAACCAACCATATTGGAGTGGTGAGGCTTTATTTTGATGTATAGTGTAACACCCCATAATTTCAGTTTATTAATTTGATTTGGATTTAAATTAAATAAGTGGAATTTTAGTATTTTAATTGGATTTAATTGGAAAATGATGGAGTAAAGCTATTGGGCTTATGGTGCGATGTTAGTAAAAGAGGGGTGCTAATTAGTTAGGCCTTTTACTAAGTTGTGGTTAATTTATTTGATTTTTATTTTTCATAAAATAAGAAAAAAAGGAACCATTTGGGAAGAAAGGAAGAACACGTGAAAAAGGGCAAGAGAAGAGAAAGAGGCAAGAACGTGGAACCAGAAGGAAAGCATTTAAGAGATTCATCGAGGTAAGGGGGGACTCTTCCTTTTAGTATCTCTTATGTGGTCTTAGGTAATAGGTAGATTGATGTATGGTTTGACTCAATTAGACATTGGGGTTGTTAGGTTAGGTTGTTATAATTGGCTTGAATTGATGATAATTGTGTGAACTATTTGGTTAATAATGCGTTTAAATGATGTTTTGTGGTGTATAATTGAATATATGATGATTGTATGCCTGTATGTGATGTCTGGAATCGTTTTTGGGTGAAAAGGGTGTGAAATCGCAGGGTCTGTCGCAGACTTGGGGGTTTGCTGAAATCGCAGGTCCGCTGAGCGGAGGGGGGTCCGCTGAGCGGAGGTCCCAACGTAGTTCGCTTCTGTTGGACGTCGGTAGAGGTCCGCTGAGCGGAGGTCTGAAGGATTTCGCTTCTGCCTTGCTTCGCTGAGCGAACCTTGCTGAGCGAGAATTTTCTAAAACTTTAAAATAACATATCTTTTGATCCATGAATCATTTCTTAATGCCGTTTTGAGCGTTGTGCAAGTAATTAAATGTTTTATATGATGGATGATGAATATGGGTAGTAGCCGACTTTATTTCTTTTAAAAACTCGATTTAATTACTTGATGAGAATTGAACATTGTATGCATATGAGATAGGTGTGACAATGTGTTTGATATGATGATGAATTGGGTGTGATTATTATTATGATTGTGATGAAGGCATGACTATTTGAATGATGTTGAAAAGATGTACATACTTATTCGGTGATGTGGTGTTGAGGTGAATTGTTCATCGTGATTCAGTGATGTTTTTAAGTATGTTATGTGTATTTCATTCATTCATATGCATTTGATGTTGGATCCCGTTGATGTTTGGATCGTTGGTGGACATATTTCCCATTGTGCGGAAATTGTGTCGGTGGGCCGTATCTCGATGAGGCGTAGATCGGTTAGGTGGATTGATTCCACGGTTTAATGGTACCACATGCATAGTGTCGGTTGTGTCATTGCATTTCATCATAACATGATTGTATGGATTTATGTGTTTTGTATTGTAATCTATTATTGTGTGAATCTGAATATGTATAATTGGGTGAACGATATATTATGATGCTTGTTATTTATGAATTGCATAATATTTACTAATTGAGAATGAGACTCACCCTTACATGTTGTCATTTTCAGATTGAGGGGTAGCGGCATTAGTGCTTGGTGAGGATGACTCGTAGAGTTTATCCATTTATATTGGGTCGTGTCGGTCATGCTCTGTTCTGTAACCCTAGGGAACGATAGTTTTAGAGTTTTATAAGATTATTCCATTTTATTTGGTGCTAGATTATATTTCTGTTTGGTTGTATTTGATGATGTTTTGTATTCCGCTGTAATAGACATGATTATGTTTTGGTGAACCGTTTCCTAATGAAGCATGACTTTGACCATGATTGGTTTATTTATTTTAAATAATTGTGGCACCCTTGTATGTATGTTTTTACTCTGATTATTTATTTAAATTGCCGCGGGGTTTAGAAGGGTGTTACAATAGTGGTATCAGAGCATAGTCGGTCGTTGTGACTAGAGTCTTAGTATAAGTCTTTCCCTTTTGTATGCGACGAGTGCAAGTTATCACTGTTGATACTTTGATTCTAATGGTATTATTTTGTGGATTAGCAGAACAATGGCTGGAAGAGGTGGAAGAAACGACGATGCTATCGCTGAGGCTTTGGGAATGATTGCTGGTGTGCTGGGAGGGAATGTCAATGGAGCGGTGATTGGTGCTGACAGGCAACTGAACAGTTTTCAGAGGAACAATCCTCCGTTGTTCAAGGGCACGCATGATCCTGAAGGTGCTCAGAAGTGGCTTAAGGAGATCGAGAGGATTTTCAGAGTCATCGATTGTGCTGAGAACCTGAAAGTGAGGTATGGTACTCATATGTTGTCCGAAGAGGCTGATGACTGGTGGATGGCTACTAGAGCTGACCTGGATGCTGAAGGTGTAGCTATTTCCTGGGCTGTGTTCAAAAGAGAGTTTCTGAGGAGGTATTTTCCTGAAGACGTTCGAGGCAGGAAAGAAATCGAATTTTTGGAGCTGACTCAGGGTAATATGACGGTACCAGAGTATGCTTCGAAATTTGTTGAGTTGGCGAAGTACTACGTTCACTACAACAATGACGAAGCTAGTGAATTATCAAAGTGCATCAAGTTTCAGAATGGTCTTCGCGATGAGATCAAGCAAGGAATCCGGTATCAGAGGATTCGGCGATTTGTCGATTTGGTGGACTGTAGTAGGATTTTCGAAGAGGATAACCTTAAGCTGAAGTCATCTCACTCTCGCGAGTTGGTTGACAAGAAAGGTAAGAAGCCTATGGATAGAGGTAAGCCATATGGTAGAGGAAATCCTAGAGCTGGGGATTGGAAGAGGCCTAGTGGGGGAGATTCTGGTGCTCTCGTTAGGTGTTATAACTGTGGTGAGACTGGGCATAGAAGGAGTGAGTGCAAGAGTGGAGAAAAGAAATGCTTCAAGTGTGGTAAGACGGGTCATATTGCTTCTGATTGTAGGGTGAAGATCGTGACTTGCTACAATTATGGCGAAGAGGGTCACATCAGTCCACACTGAACTAAACCGAAGAAGGATCAGGCTGGTGGAAAAGTCTTTGCCTTGTCTGGGTCAGAGACAACTCCGGAAGATCGTCCGATTAAAGGTACGTGTTTTATCCATGACACACCTTTAGTTGCCATTATTGATACTGGAGCGACTCATTCGTTCATTTCATTGGATTGTGCTAAACGATTGGGATTAGAAATATCTGTTATTCATGGAAGTATGGTTATTGACACTCCTGCATCGGGTTCAGTAACTACTTCTTCTGCTTGTTTGAACTGTCCTATTGACATATTTGGTAGAAAGTTTGGAATGGACTTAGTGTGCCTTCCTCTTGAACAACTTGACATCATTTGGGGATGAACTGGTTGCAATTTAATCGAGTTCATATCAATTGTTTTACGAAGACGGTTATCTTTCCTGAAGAGGTTAGTGTTGAGGATTTGACTATGTCAGTCAAACAGATGAATTTAGCTGTCAATGATGGAGCAATGGTATTTATGTTGTGCTCTTCGATGGAAGTGAAAGGGGGCGATAATACTGGTGAACTACGAGTAGTGAATGAGTATCCGGAAGTATTTCCAGGAGATGTTAATGAGATGCCACCTGAAAGAGAAGTGGAGTTCGCTATAGAATTGATTCCTGGAACTAGTCATGTGTCGATGGCACCGTATCGCATGTCGGCATCGAAATTGACTGAACTGAAGAAACAATTAGAGGAATTGTTGGAAAAGAAGTTTATTCGTCCTAGTGTGTCACCGTGGGGTGCACCGGTACTGTTGGTTAAGAAGAAAGAAGGTTCAATGAGACTATGTGTTGATTATAGACAACTGAACAAGGTGACAATCAAGAACCGATACCCGTTGCCGAGGATTGACGATTTGATGGATCAGCTGGTTGGAGCTTGTGTGTTTAGCAAAATTGATCTGAGGTTTGGATATCACCAAATTTGTGTGAAGGCGGAAGATATTCAAAAAACGGCATTCCGAACGAGGTATGGACACTATGAATATTCTGTTATGCCATTTGGAGTTACTAATGCACCTGGTGTTTTCATGGAGTATATGAACAGGATATTTCACCCGTATCTTGACAAGTTTGTGGTAGTGTTCATTGATGACATTCTAATTTACTCGAAGAGTGATGAAGAACATGCAGAGCATTTGAGAGTGGTATTGGAGCTATTGAAGGAGAAGAAGTTGTATGCGAAATTGACTAAATGTAAATTCTGGTTGAAGAAAGTAAGTTTTTTTGGCCATGTAATTTTGAAGAATGGTATCGCGGTGGATCCTATGAAGGTAGAAGCAGTATCTCAGTGGGAGATGCCGAAGAATGCTTCAGAGATTCCTAGTTTTCTTGGTCTGGCAGGTTACTATAGAAAGTTCATTGAAGGATTTTCAAAGTTGGCGTTATCAATGACTAAGTTAACAAGAAAAGGACAGGTATTTGTATGGGATTCAGAATGTGAAAAAGGTTTTCAAGAATTGAAGAAAAGATTGACAGGTGCTCCGATCTTAATTTTGCCTAATCCAGTGAAGTCTTTCAATGTATACTGTGATGCTTCACTGATGGGTTTAGGTGGTGTTTTGATGCAAGATAAGCAGGTAGTAGCTTATGCTTCAAGACAGTTGAAAATTCATGAAAGAAATTATCCGAATCATGATTTGGAATTGGCGGCTGTGGTGTTTGTGTTGAAATTGTGGAGACATTATCTTTATGGTTCTCGATTTGAAGTATTCAGCGATCATAAGAGTTTGAAGTATCTCTTCGATCAGAAGGAACTTAATATGAGGCAGAGGAGATGGTTAGAATTTCTGAAAGATTATGATTTCGGTTTGAATTACCATCCCGGTAAAACAAATGTGGTTGCTGATGCATTAAGTAGGAAGTCATTGCACATGTCTATGTTAATGGTGCGAGAATTGGATTTAATCGAGCAATTTCGAGATTTGAGTTTAGTATGCGAAAGTACTTCCAATAGTGTTAAGTTGGGAATGTTGAAGTTGACTAATAGCATCCTTGAGGAGATTAGAAATGGGCAGAAATCTGACGTTGGCTTGGTAGATAAGTTGACATTGATTAACCAAGGTCGAGGAGGTGAATTTCGAGTCGATGAGAATGGTGTTATAAGGTTTGGAGACCGAGTGTGTGTACCCGATGTTGCTGAGATCAGAAAGAGTATTCTAGAAGAAGGACACCGAAGTGGATTGAGTATTCATCCTGGTGCTACCAAGATGTATCATGACTTGAAGAAGTTGTTTTGGTGGCCAGGAATGAAGAAGGAAATTGCCGAGTTTGTATATGCTTGCTTAATTTGTCAGAAGTCGAAAATTGAGCATCAGAAACCGTCTGGATTGATGGAACCGTTGTTTGTTCCGGATTGGAAGTGGAATGGAATTTCTATGGACTTTGTATCTGGTTTACCTAGAACGAGCAAGAATTGTGATTCTATCTGGGTTATTGTGGACAGGTTGACGAAATCTGCTCACTTTATTCCAATAAGAATGGATTATCCGATGGAGAAGTTGGCTCAGTTGTATGTTGAGAAGATAGTGAGTTTGCATGGTGTTCCGGCTAGTATTGTGTCAGATAGAGACCCGAGGTTTACTTCTAAGTTCTGGACCGGATTGCAAGAAGCCTTAGGTACTAAGTTGAGATTGAGTTCTGCTTATCATCCGCAGACAGATGGTCAGACGGAGAGAACGATTCAATCGTTAGAGGATTTGTTGCGAGCATGTGTATTGGAAAAAGGTGGTGCTTGGGATAGTTACTTACCTTTGATTGAGTTTACCTACAACAATAGTTATCATTCGAGTATTGGTATGGCTCCATTTGAAGCATTGTATGGTACGAGATGTAGAACGCCGTTGTGTTGGTACGAATCTGGAGAGGATGCGGTGGTTGGACCGGAGATTGTGCAACAAACTACAGAAAAGATCAAGATGATTCAGGAGAAGATGAAAGCTTCTCAGAGTCGTCAGAAAAGTTACCATGACAAAAGAAGGAAGGATATTGAATTTAAGGAGGGAGATCATGTGTTCATGCGGGTTACTCCGATGACTGGCATTGGGAGAGCCTTGAAGTCGAAGAAGTTAACTCCGCGTTTCATTGGTCCATTTCAGATTACTAAGAAGATTGGAAACGTTGCTTATCAGATTGCTTTACCGCCTGCACTTGCTAATTTGCATGATGTGTTCCATGTATCTCAGTTGAGGAAATACATTGCGGATCCGTCTCATGAGATTCTGGTAGATGATGTACAGGTGCGAGATAATCTGACTATAGAGACATTACCTATGAAGATTGAGGATCGTAAAGTGAAGCAGTTGCGGGGTAAAGAGATAATAACGGTGAAAGTGGTTTGGGGAGGACCAGCCGGTGGAAATGTTACATGGGAGTTAGAGAGCCAGATGAAGGACTCTTACCCGGAACTTTTCGTCTAAGGTATGTTTTCGAGGAAAAAAACTCTTTTAGTGGGGGAGAGTTGTAACACCCCATAATTTCAGTTTATTAATTTGATTTGGATTTAAATTAAATAAGTAGAATTTTAGTATTTAAATTGGATTTAATTGGAACATGATGGAGTAAAGCTATTGGGCTTATGGTGCGATGTTAGTAAAAGAGGGGTGCTAATTAGTTAGGCCTTTTACTAAGTTGTGGTTAATTTATTTTATTTTTATTTTTCATAAAATAAGAAAAAAAGGAACCATTTGGGAAGAAAGGAAGAACACATGAAAAAGAGCAAGAGAAGAGAAAGAGGCAAGAACGTGGAACCAGAAGGAAAACATTCAAGAGACTCATCGAGGTAAGGGGGACTCTTCCTTTTAGTATCTCTTATGTGGTCTTAGGTAATAGGTAGATTGATGTATGGTTTGATTCAATTAGACATTGGGGCTGTTAGGTTAGGTTGTTATAATTGGCTTGAATTGATGATAATTGTGTGAACTATTTGGTTAATAATGCGTTTAAATGATGTTTTGTGGTGTATATTTGAATATATGATGATTGTATGCCTGTATGTGATGTCTGGAATCATTTTTGGGTGAAAAGGGTGTGAAATCACAGGGTCTGTCGCAGACTTGGGGGTTTGCTGAAATCGCAGGTCTGCTGAGCGGAGGGGGGTCCGCTGAGCGGAGGTCCCAACGTAGTTCGCTTCTGTTGGACGTCGCTAGAGATTCGCTGAGCGGAGGTCTGAAGGATTTCGCTTCTGCCTTGCTTCGCTGAGCGAACCTTGCTGAGCGAGAATTTTCTAAAACTTTAAAATAACGTATCTTTTGATTCGTGAATCATTTCTTAGTGCCGTTTTGAGCGTTGTGCAAGTAATTAAATGTTTTATATGATGGATGATGAATATGGGCAGTAGCCGACTTTATTTCTTTTAAAAACTCGATTTAATTACTTGATGAGAATTGAACATTGTGTGCATATGAGATAGGTGTGACAATGTGTTTGATGTGATGATGAATTGTTTGTGACTATTATTATGATTGTGATGAAGGCATGACTATTTGAATGATGTTGAAAACATGTACATACTTATTCGGTGATGTGGTGTTGAGGTGAATTGTTCATCGTGATTCGGTGATGTTTTTAAGTATGTTATGTGTGTTTCATTCATTCATATGCATTTGATGTTGGATCCCGGTGATGTTTGGATCGTTGGTGGACATATTTCCCATTGTGCGGAAATTGTGTTGGTGGGCCGTATCTCGATGAGGCGTAGATCGGTTAGGTGGATTGATTCCACGGTTTAATGGTACCACATGCATAGTGTCGGTTGGGTCATTGCATTTCGTCATAACATGATTGTATGGATTTCTGTGTTATGTATTGTAATCTATTATTGTGTGAATCTGAATATGTATAATTGGGTGAACGATATATTATGATGCTTGTTATTTATGAATTGCATAATATTTACTAATTGAGAATGAGACTCACCCTTACATGTTGTCATTTTCAGATTGAGGGGTAGCGGCATTAGTGCTTGGTGAGGATGACTCCTAGAGTTTATCCATTTATATTGGGTCGTGTCGGTCATGCTCTGATCTGTAACCCTGGGGAACGATAGTTTTAGAGTTTTATAAGATTATTCCATTTTATTTGGTGCTGGATTATATTTCTGTTTGGTTGTATTTGATGATGTTTCGTATTCCGCTATAATAGACATGATTATGTTTTTGTGAACCGTTTCCTAATGAAGCATGACTTTGACCATGATTGGTTCATTTATTTTAAATAATTGTGGCACCCTTGTGTGTATGTTTTTACTCTGATTATTTATTTAAATTGCCGCGGGGTTTAGAAGGGTGTTACATATAGTATTATGCATGTGATAGTGGACAATATGTCGTGGCTAACATGACCATGTGCACAATATGGATTCATATTTTATAAAACTTCCTTTTAGTATTTATACATTTTTCTGTGAGTAAGATATAAGAACAATGAAGTTAAATAATATAATGAAAATATCAGAATGTACATCCCTTAAATAAATCTTAGTGTTTGTATGGTTAATGGTGCAGTGACATTAAAGAGGGTCCCATAGTACCCAAATGTATATACATAGATAGATAGATGCATAAAAAATGTTGCAGCTATAATAATAACCCTTTAAGTGATGGATTATGGAGTTCAAGTCCTTGTGATTTGGATAACACCACCATTGAATCTCAATGAATTATTTCTTTTTTATGTACATTAAATCAAATTCTATATCAAAGTAATGGAACTTCTACTACAGGTTCCAATCTATCTAATCTTTTCCTTCCCACTAATCCTATTAGCATCTTTCCTAATCTTCTCACAATAACTGTAAACAATAAACAACCTTTTCAAGTGAGTTATGTTTCGGTCCTATCAATGTGTAAGTTCACAATAACTGCTATCCACACTCACACTACTTCATTGGAACAATAGCCAGGGTCAAAATTTTCTTCTCAAGTACAACAAGCATCTTGTTAATCCTGTCAACAATCTCTACAGTATGTGGTATTCCTAGGGAATGAATGTCATACACACCAGGTCCAATTCCAGCACCATATACAACTCCTTCACAGAAGGCTGACAAAAGCTTGTTGTCATAACAAGAGTTCTCAATGGTGATAACATCAACATCAAATTAATAATGGAGTTAATGATGTCGTTTAAGTATGAATAGTACATGTGAGTGTGGATCTGTAAACACGAACGTTTATCATAACACTGTAAGAAAATAAATAATGGAAAAATGACATCATTAATAACTCCAATGGAAGTCCCTCTCTCAAGGCAGCCTCATCAATCTGGATAACTTGAATACCACCCTTTTCAAGGTCTTCTACTTCATCCTGGATAGCCAAAGCGATTTGATAGCAGGTCTCGGATCTATAAATTTATTAACATACACAATAACTCCAATACGACCCTTTTTAATAGGAGGAACAAATAACAAATTCATAGAAAACAAAATAACTACAACATTAGCAAAATAAATTAAACCCTTTTAGCTCACATATTCATTGATAGGACCAAATATTTTTTCAACTTTCCCAATCTGAGTCATGTTTTGAAGAAAACGTGAGCGTTAAAATATAGACTTTACTCATTTGTAAGTTTGGTGATAGAATATCCTTCCCAAACATGTCTAAAATTTGAAAACTCTGCAAACACAACAACTCACTGACCTTTGCTTTTCAACATATTCAATATCCCAAAAAGAAGAAGAACTCGTTAAGGTCTTTTTCTAATGCCCCAAAGAAAACATTATTGGCTTTAATAGCTTTGACCTTCAAAGAATATACATGTTAGAAGATATTAGATATTTGATTAGAATATTAGATAGATTAGAAGATAGATATTAGAATATATAGACACTTTTGGGTTAGAGTCTTTTATCTGATAGGTTGGATTGAAGATCTAATGCAAAATGTCTAACTTCTCAATGAAACCGTGTAACTTCTCATTGTATAGCTTCCAAGTTAAACAAAACCAAATAGAACTGTGAACAAAAAATAAATCACAGACCAAGAATTGGAGGAATAAACATAAAAAATCAAACACAAATAAGACTAAGAGAAGGAACTAGAGGAAGAAATATGTATCAAATAATAACAAAAAATATCTAAAGAGCTCATTGATGACCAAGAATTGAAACTAAATAGAAGCTGATTCAACTTCTGCCACACCGACACGACACACTCTTCCGCCTTAGGTTCATATTTCGGGTAAATAGTTTTTGCTAATCTAGATGTAGATTCAACTAAATTGAAGTTTCAATACAGTTTATAAACATAGGGTTTCCAAAATGCATAACTGATGAAGAACGAAAAAGCAGTTACTTGGGGTTTTTCACAAACACTAAACTCAATCAGAACTTTCGAACACAAAATATAATTAAGAAGAAATTAATAGATAATGTGAATCGATTGAGTATTGATGGTGAACAGAGGCCTGGGACGAAGCTGGTGCACGATTAGGGTTCTGCGTTTACTTGTTTTTCAGTTTTTGAGTATATAGACAGTTTCTACGATTAGTTGATTTGGATATTTCAACGCAAATAAAGCAATATGTGTCACTCCAAGCTCCAATGTGTCCTTTGAGTACTCAATGCATTGAGCGGAGTGAAATTTGAAAACCATATTGAAATTTGGATTGTGACATTTGGTATTCCTAACTATGGAGATTGCAATTGAATATGGTGCCTTCGTATTCATGTACAGATGCATCGGTGATGGTTGATGGAACCAAATTTATTCTAGGATAACAATAATTAGCCTTGGAATACAAACGTGCAAACTGGACATCGATTCCCAAAACCATTTTATTGGAATACCAATGTGCTGTGTTCAAATCTATTTTGATGAGTTGTTGTAAAACAAATTAATGAATAAAATAAATAAAATATGTAAAAAAATTGTGGTCATGACAAATCAGCAACATTTAATGTCAAAGGAATATGGTGAAAGCAGTGTAGAAAAAAGACTAAGGTGCCCTTGGAATTAATTAAAATAGAATTTGGATTAGTGGGGTTAAACCTGGTTTTTCCAGATACTTTAATTTTTATAGATGTATATTAGATAATCAAGCTCATACTTATAAATTTATTATTGAAAAATATGTATAATACTAATTTTTTTATTTTATAATATAAAAAATTATAACAATTTATTTTCTAAGAATGTTAGTAAATTAATCACTATTATCATGTAAATAAAAAATACTTAATATTAATTAACATTTTCTAAGAATGATAATTTAAATAATTAATCACATATTTTTTTTTAATCCATATTTTATATGTTGATAATTTAAATTATAAAATAGTACAAGTTATATATCAAAAAGTATTAAAAAAATATGGATTAAAAATAAATTATAGATTTATAAAAGTATCATAATTCTATATTATAAGGCATTGAAAATTTATATATTTTTCAATTGCAACTTGTTTCAAAATATTTAGAGTGATGAAGTGGTTACTGATCTTTTATGGTTCAACTTTGATGAGATAATGGGTTTCAATAATGTGTTCTTCATTAGGGTTTTAAGTGCGTAGTCGGGATAATATTTGCATACACTTTAGCGTTCAAGTTACTGACTAAAGGAGATAGGGAGGAATACTTCAGATTTTGGAAAATGTGTACCTTGATTACGATGTTTATCCTTTTTTTATAAGTGAATTCTAGAGTTTTTCAAGGATCTAGAACATTCCTCATTCGAGTAAGTGTCTTATTCTTACTTGTTATATTATTTAACGAACTTCATTCAATCACGCACTTTAATTAGGTGTATCCTTATGGCATACCCTAAGATTTTCCTTATGTCTTACACCCTTTTTCTCCTAGCCATCTTTTCCTTGTGATCCCTCGATCCAGGTGCACACAATATTAGGTTTGAGATTTATTCTCTTTAGTATGAGCCAATACCTTATTGGATTCATGCTATCATGGAGGTCGATTTAGGTAGGAATGGTTGACCTCCAAGATTGGTCTAGTGTAGTTGGGACATGGGTATGGTAACTATATTAGTGGATGTCATATCCATCATTGACTTGTCCATCACTTTGTTCTTTGATATTCTTGATATTTGGTTTCTAGTGTGCCTTCCACACATCAATCTTTATCGTTTAGCATGATGGCCTATTACTAGACCTAATATTATGATTTTTTTGATGAACTTCCTAAAATTTCCCGTGTGCGCATTATCGATTATCTTAATGCTTTTATGCTTATGTATTGTATTATATATTAATTTTTTTATTTCACTACTAATCCTTTCTGACACACACAAGTAGTTTTCATGCATAAAATGAAGTGTTGACGTTAACTTTTGACGATCTGATTCCAAGGCTTTCATGATTCGATTCAAAGTGCATGACATGCTTGAATTGACTCAAGGTCATTGTGAATCGATTACTAAATCCTGTGGTTACCCTTTTTGCATTAATCGAGTCAAAGGTTGGTTTGATCCAATTTAAAAAGCCAAAAGGAATCAACTCAAAAGTTGACATGTTCAGATTGAAGAAGTAATTTGAATTGAATCAAAATTATTTTGATCCTGGTGTAAGAACAAGGTTTGGTTCTGCATTTATCCTTAAGTTTTGATGATAACAATACATGAAATCTTAGAGAAAAATTTTGTACCCTAATGATCTTTATCTAGTGTGTAGTTTGTTCTTTCAGGTTCGGACTCTAATAGTATGGTATGTGACATCATCAATTTCTGGAATCAATACACTCCAACCATGGGAAGATACAAAACGTGATTTTTAAATATAAGTCAAGATCTAGAACGCTCTTTTGACTGTGCTTCTAATTGAATGTGTAAGAATAAGATTTGGTTATGCATCTAGCCTTAGGTTTTGATGATAACATTATACTCTAACAGTTTTTGTCTAGTGTGTAGCTTTTACTAACAGGTTCTGAAGAAAAGGTGGTGACGTCATCGGGTTCTGAACTCAACACATTTAGACTGTAGAAGAAACCAGACATGTTTACAGATTTAGTCAAGTTCTAGAATACCTCTATAGAAAAGTTTTTTATGAACGTTTATGATAGTCCTTCTAATCGTGACTCCCGTGGAAGAGGTTTGATGGACTCCTCTAGCTCTGAGATTCTGTTATTTAAGTTCTGAAGATTCCTAAGACAAGGTTATGGAAGAACTAGTTGTTAACCCACATTTTGTGAGTTAATACATGCTAAAATCTTTTAGGTTATTAATGATTAATTTCTTTTTAATCAATGTTTTATTGTTTTTTAGTTGTTTTTATAGGAATTACCTTGGAGCATAATAGGTGCTCCCTTTTGTTATTTTAATGTATTTTTTTACTTGTTTTAAGGTTATTTATGTCGAGCAGGGGCAAGACTGCAATGGTCTGCATCGACGTACATAAACTGAATGAAGAGATGGACCTGGCTAAAGGAAAAAGAATGATGAATCTTGTTGGTTTCTAAGGCAAATGTGGAATGATGGAAGTATTAGAGGGAATCTTTGTTATGCTAAGAAGAAAATTTCATTTGAATCAAAAGCTAAGAGTGGGAAGCGCTAGAAGACAAAAACATAGTACAATAGTATATTGTGTAGTATGCGCAGTGCCGCCTGCACCTATGTTGTTGCAATCTGCCACATTACACCTTGTCTCCCACCAATGTTTCCTGTACCCATTTCCTTGTTAGCTAAGCATAAGACCTTGAGTTATTATGATGATTTTATGGTGGGATTGATGTGTTTTCCTCATATTTGGCCCAAGATCCAAGATTTCACAAGAACCCTACTTGTTGACTATAAATACTACCTTGAGGAGATTGAGAAAGGAGTTAAAAAATTCCAAGAGAAATACAGAAGTTATAAGTGTTAGGAAAAGTGGAGAGTAGAGAGAGAGTTTTCTTCTTCTCACCTAATCTTGTACGAGCTGCTGAGCCCTGGCGCGACTGGAGTTAGCTCTTGAAGATTATCCGTCTCAACAAGTTCTCAAGTTTCTCTTAGATTTATATCTATTTTCCTTATGTTTTTAAGGATGCGCCTTCTGAAAACCATGCTTGTAGTTTGTACTCAACTCATTATGAGTTAAACTTTTTATAGTTGAACAATGTGAAGTTAATATTAAGTTGTCTTTATGTGATATGGTGTGTGGTTATGTTACTTAATTTTATAATATGTTAACTTGTTATAAGTCTATTTCTTTGCATGATCAACTTAAGGAGTAGATAATAGCTTCTTATTGTGAGAGATCCAACAACAAGTGGTTTTCTTAATAAAAATGGTTGAATGAGTAGGATAGAGATATTCACTTGCCTAGTTTGCTTACAGATAAGGAGTTGCAACTATTGAGGATATCAAAATACAAACAGACATATATTAGGTTTATAAGTGAGGCTTAGAGATTTCTTCGCTTGCCTTTTATATGCATGCTTCGATGATATAGAGATACACCACATGGTTACTCTAACCTCACATGTCACGACATTGCACGCATCACACATATGCACTTCTAAAATATTAATGGATCATGGCTGAACTCATTCACTCTTAATATATTTCCACTCTTCTATTTACACTATTTAGCACTAATTTAGGTGACAATTGAACACAACACACCATGTAACACCTCATTTATATAATTAGTCTTTTGTGTTATATTATTCTTGATAATTGAGATTGGTGATAGTCGAGTTAAGGGTTAATATATTATTGGGATTATAACTAGCATAATATAATAATAATAGTAGAATATTGATAATAATTAATATAGGTTATTATTATTATTATTGATAAGATTATTATTATTCATATTTTTAAATTATTATTATTATTGTTTTAACTATTAGTATTATTGGAATAATTAACTTAATACTTAGAATAATGAGGAATTAGGGAATATAGGGAAAAGAATAGAGACGTTAGAAAATACTTTTCACGTAAAAAGAGAAAGAGGAGAGTTAGGGCAAACAAGGGGAATCAACCAGTTTCACCATTGTCAAAGGAAATCAAGCTTGGAATTAAGGTAAGGGGATGAATGAATTCAATTAAGGATGATTGAACATGAGAGGAAAGTGAGGGTTCCTTCCCCTCTTAGGACTTTTGGTTATTTTCCATGAATTTATTAGAATCTTTATGTGTTTGTATGATTCGTGATGAAATTCGTAATCTATGCTTTGAGGGTATGAATTATTGATGATGAATTCCAGAATATATGCAATATGTGATGAAAACTCTTGTGTGCTAGAAAACTATGAATAGATCTGTGAATTTTCCTTGAATCTTGAGTATAGAAGTGTTAATTGTTGTTGTTGTTGATAGATAAACCATGTAGTGTAATCACAAGTTACTGGAGATGATTTGGAACTGATCTGGAACTGAATTAAGAAGTGTAGAAGTGAACCAATTGAGAGGAATTCGTACTAATGCAGGAAAAATGGGTTTTTGTAGTTTCGTCTGGCCATACGCGTATGGGGAAAGGCCATACGCGTACGAGAATCCTATAGGATTAGTAGCTAAAAACAGGCTCTAGTGTTACGCGTATGATACACGTCTGGGTGGGAGGCCATACGCGTATAGGGAGTGATACACGTATGGGCCTGGGCTGAAAAACTTGAAGGAATGAACCCCTTTGGTGTTACGCGTATGGGTCGCTGCGGGAAAGGGCGATACACATATGGGGGAGGGTCATACGCGTATCAGCCTGCTGTGTCTAGTGCAATATGTAGTGATTCTTGAACAAGTAAATAAATTAATTAGTCAATAGGTTAATTAGGATGGGATGATCTGAGGATAATTAGGTGAGTTCTTGTGATTAAACGGAAAATTATGGTGTGTGGGCTATGATTTATGGATTATGACTGTGATATCTTTTATTATGTGAATTTGCTTGGTTCAATGCAGTGGTTCCTAAGGGTGGAATATGGTGAGTACGTGGCTCATGTATGATCAATGAGGATCGTATTGTGTATAATGTTGAGACTAATTTTGCATATTTTCTATGTCATGCATCATTGTGTCATGTCATTGGGAGATGAGTCTAGGTTGGAATCCATGATGGTTTCTTAGTCTCATCCGGACTCTCAGGGTAGAGTCGAGTGGAGATAAGTCATAGTTCAGGGGAACGCGAATGGCTTATCCAGTTTCCGACGGGAATCGGGTTCATAATAAATGAACTGTATTGGTTGTGTTGGTACCGCATGCATAGGGTCGAGATAATGTGATCACTTTGCATACATTATTGAAAATGTGATTAGTGCATTGTGGGGGTGCGTGAAGTTGATTATATTAAATGTGTGTGTATATATGTGCATATGATTATGTATGTGGTGCTTGGTGTATGAATTACTACTCCTTAGCATGTGATATTCACCATTACTTGTTTGAATGTGATTCTCACCCTTTTTTGTTGTTGTGTCTGTACTTCTTGTAGGAGTAGAGATGATCAGGTACTTGGGTAGTTCCTGGAGCTTTGTGTTGCTTTTGGATTGAGTCGTAGGAGTCGCTCTGATACGTAAAACTTGGACGATGGGGATTGTATTTCACATTTGTTTTTAAGTAATAAACTAATTTGTTACATTTAATGTTTCGAATATGATGTTGGACCACAAAGTGTGGATTTTTATTTGTGATTCAAGGCATTAGTGCCATGATTTGGTTTTGTTTTGTATTCCGTTGCTTAATTTCAAAGAGATGTTCTATGAAGAAAATCAACTTGTATGGCTTGAGATTATGGGATGTGGCATCCTGCCTGCTTTTTTCTGTTTTATCACTTTGATTTTTATAATTAAATAATAAATGGAAGTGTGGGGTGTTACAATTGGTATCAGAGCTGGTCGGTCCGTCCGACCAAGTAGTTGAGTTAGTCTTGTGTGATAGTGGTATACTGTTTGTGATAACTTCTAAACATTGTTGCTATTGTGGTGTGAAACAAAAGATGACTGGAAGGAACGATGCTGCGATTGCTTCTGCTTTGCAGGCTGTTGCTCAGGCTGTGGAGAATCAGCCTAATATTGGGGGAAACGATGAATCCCGTAACTTGGGGACGTTTCAGAGGGAGAATCCTCCTACGTTCAGGGGTAACTATAATCATGATGGAGCACAAGTTTGGCTTAAGGAGATTGAAAGAATCTTTCGAGTGATGGATTGTTCCGAAGCGTAGAAGGTACGATATGGTACTCACATGCTAGCTGGGGAGGCTGATGATTGGTAGCTGAGCCCCCGTCAGAGATTGGATATTGTAGGTGAATTTGTTACTTGAGCTATTTTTAGTAAGGAGTTTTTGAGGAAGTACGTTCCGGAAGATGTTCGCGGTAAGAAGGAGATTGAGTTCCTTGAGCTGAAATAAAGGAACTCGACGACCACTGAATATGCTGCTAAGTTTGTGGAACTTGTGAAATTTTATCAGCATTACGGTGCTGAAAATACTAAGTTCTCCAAGTGTATTAAGTTTGAGAATGGACTGCATCTTGAGATCAAACAAGCTATAGGTTATCAACAGATTCGCAGGTTTCTAGAGTTGGTGAACAGTTGCAAAATCTATGAAGAGGACAATAGGGCTCATTCGGATCACTATAAGAGTTTGAGTGGGCAAAGAGGTAAACAACATATAAATCGTGGGAAGCCCTTTGATTCTCCTGCTGATAAGGGAAAGCAGAAGGTGGTCGATAGCTAGAAGCCAAGTGGGAATGTAGCGGTGAAATTGGTGAGACTAAAGCCATGGGAAAGACTTAGCTCATTGTTTTAAACAGAGTCGCCACCGTGCTTTATTGTTTCCAAAAGGAATGGTAGAAAGAGCGAATAAAACCCATAGAAGTTTTTAAAATCAAAACTAATAAACTTATCAGAGATTTGGGTAAGGGGGTTTGTTATACAAGGGGAAGGTTTTAAGCACCCCTCATATCCATGGTACTCTATGGGAACCTCTTTGAAAATGTTATTGTTTTTGTGTACATCTATTTGAAAAAGCATATGTGAATTTGTTTAAAAAGATTGTGGGGATGGGAAAAGAAGTTTTTGAAAGTGAGCTCTATAAGACATCGCATCTTAGGCCTACATACCCCTTTTAAAGAAAAGGGAAGTCAGAGCTTTTGTAGTTCCTCTTAAAAGAAAAATAAAAGGGCCAAAATGGCCAAAATCTTTTTGGGTGGGAGCTTTAACAATATTCAGCAGGTTTGGGAGCTTTAACAATACTCAGCAGGTTTTTAAAAGGGTTAAGCTTTAACAATACTTAACAAGTTTTTAATAAAAGAGGGACCAAGCTTTAACAATACAGGGTCAATGGACTAAGAGTAGTTTCACCGAGAATAATTCTTCTCTTAGTACCAAGGTTTTAAAACAAAAGGGTGGTTGAGCTTTAACAATACAAAACCAAATAAAAGAGACCAAGTGTAACACCCTTCTAAACCCCGCGGCAAATGAATAAATATTTCAGAGTACATGAAACAAGGGTGCCACGATTCAATTTAAAAACAAACATCATACGTCATTGCCATGCATTCACTGAGGAAATTCAACATAATTCATCATAACTCATAAAATAATCTCATGTCAACACAGCGAAAATCCAACTTTCGGATGAGTATAACATCTTTAATACTACATCCCAAAATAAAACCAAGATCATAAAAATAGAGTTATTAAAACATGAACCCTAAGCTAACGTTCCCCAGTGTTACAATTATCAGAGCATGACACTTGACGCTAAACTTACACACTGACTCATGAGCTAATCCTCACCAAGTCCAAAGCCGATATCTTCAATATGAAAATGACAACATGTAAGGGTGAGTCTCATTCACGATTAACAAATATTATTGCATCATAAACAATAACACCTCATAGTTATATTATTCACCCAATTTCATCATATTCAGATTATCAGGAAACATCCATCACTTACACAAACACCAACAAAATACATCATTCAAACACATATCATACTCATCAATCAAGTCACACAAATCCTGCATATGCAATGAACTGACACTATGCATGTGCTACCAATCATCATCAATGGGAATAACCCACCGACCGATCCAACATCGTCAAGCTACGGACCTGCCAGCACAAGTTCCACACCATGGGAACTATGCCCTTCACTGATCCAACATCATCTGGATACAGCCCTGCCAGCACAAGTTCCACACCATGGGAACTATGCCCTTCACTGATCCAGCATCATCGGGATACAACCTTCGTCAATGATTTATGGATGAATGCATACATATAAGATACTTATTACATCTTCGATCCGATGAACAACATCGTCTCATACTCTTACCATCACCATCATCATCAAAAGCATGTATATGTATCAACATCATCCAATACAAATCAATCATCATCATCATCACTAAGAACATACATGTATCCGCATCATTTCCAAAACAGATTAATCATTATTATCCTCATACAATCCTCAACAGTCATCACAAAATCATGTTTTCAAACACATCTTATATCATCACATTTCATCATATATGTTAACAATACATCATCCATAAAACTAACAAAATATTCACATCATACCCATATCATCGCATAGAATGTCTCATAAGCTTCATCATTCAATCAAACAAATCATCACACAACTCATACTTTAAACATAGCATGTATTGACACATCTCATCACTTATATGTACAATACATCCTTCAACAAGCAATTAAATCATAATTTAAAATAATTAAGTTACACCTCATTTAATCATATAAACAGATAGATTATTTCATAAGGCGCGTCACACTCGAAACGACACTAAAAATGGGTTTACGGTTTGAAAATTATGTATCTTAAAAAAATTTCCAAAACAGCTATCACTAAAAGCACGCGGCACAAACAAGGTTCGCGGCGCGAAATGAGTGAATCAAATTTCCCTGACCTTTCTGCCAAGCAGTTCGCGGCGCCAACCCTTGGACGCGGCGCAAACTGGCGATTTCACAAAACCCCCAATTGTAGAAACAACATACGAGTTTTATCCCAATTCCACCAAACCCTGACCAAACTGATTCCAATCGACAAGATTTTACATACAGCCACACAACACATATTATAACACACATTTAGCATACAATTTGCATCTATTATCATCATAACATCATCAAGTCATACAAAGTTTATCAATCATACAATTTTCATCAAACCATCCCCCAAATCCCAATCTAACCTATGATCTAATTGACCTAAACAATACCTCTAATCAGCCCTATCATCTATAACACGATAAGAGATGCTAACCGGAAGAATCCCCCTTACCTTAGCCAAAGATTCTTGATTGATCCTCTTCCTCTTCTGTTCCTCTTTCACGTGTCTGCTTCTCTTCTCTTCTTTCTCTTCTATTTCCCAATTTCTTGTTTATGAAAGTAAAATAAAATAAACTATAACTTAGTAAAATGCCTAACCATTTAGCACCCCTCTTTCACTAAGCACAACCCATGGCCCGATAGCTTATTTTACACAATTTCCAACTTAAGTCCAATTTAAAATACCAATAATCCAAGAAATTAATTTAAACTCCAATTAAATTAATAAATATAAAATATGGGGTGTTACGCCAAACTTTAACAATACAGGGTCAATGGACTAAGAGTAGTTTTACTGGGAATAATTCACCTCTCAGTACCAAGGTTTAAAAACACAAGGGTTTGGTTAAGCTTTAACAATACAAAACCATAAAACAAGTGAAAAGCGTTAACAATACTTTAATACTAAATATAAGAGATTGGAAAAGAGTTTGAGTACTTTGACAATTTTAGTCAATACCATTCCCATTCCTTTGGATTTTCAACAAACAACTTAAGAAAACAATCAATGGATACCTCCAGTGTGTCTGTGATAACATGTGTCACAAAAGGACAAACAAGTAAGTACAATAATCATCAATGATAATGGGAAAGGATGTTTATACCTTTCGAATGTATTCATATATGAATGAATGGTGGATGATGAATATGAAACTCATGCATGTGGGTTAGATAAGCAAATATCAACATGTTTCTTTTTGGATTAGGGTTTTAAACATAGGGTTTTGAAATTAGAGTTTGAAATTAGGGTTTTGAAGCAAACACCTAAACCTAATTAATTTTAATGATTAAATACCAAATCCTAAAAGAGGATTGGTTTAAGGGTGCATGGAAAAGTCGAAGACATGATATCCTAACCCTAAAAAAATATTCACAAAAATATACAAAGCTACTTTGAAGAAATATTGAAAATAAAATGATTTTTAAGTTGATTTTTCATTCATAAAAAGACTTGTTTTTGATGAATTTTTAAATGAGATAAATAATAAATATTTTTGGATTTTTAATTTATGACATTAAAATAGACAACATAAATAATCATACAAAAAATCAACAAGTAAAAAATATTAATTTTCCTATTTTTAAATGATTTTCAAAGTTTGAATAAAAAGTGAAATAAATCGGTGATAAAAAAAGAGGTTTGGCCCTTGGAGGAATTGGACTTAGGACCTTCACTTTACCAGCTCAAAACAAGACCACTGGGCCAAGCGCCAGTTGGTGATCATGAGGCCCATTCCATTGTCAAAATAGCTAAGCAAGTTATAAATGGTTGAAAAAGCAAAAATATTTCACAAAAGTGCAAAAGGTGGGGTTCGAACCCACACACTAGGGGGGAGAGGACTAAGGGCGCGCTGGTGACCAAGTGAGCTAATGATGTATTCGTTTTAAAACACGCTTTCATCATATTATGTCATAAGACTGGATTTTGAAAATGGATGAAGGGCGCAAAAGGCCTTCATCTTCTTCGTTGGAATACATCAACAACAACCATGGCTGGATTTTCAAACTTTCTTGAATCTTAATCGAATTCAACAAAATAAAAGTGCATTTTGATCCATTTTTAAGCAAGAATTCAACTACATAGGTCTCATGAATTTATTTAAACTGGAACTGATGAATTTAGCTTTAAAACGTATGAACCCTAATTTTAAATTTTCAAATTAAGTCATGAATACACACAATTAAGCCCCAAGACCTTAGGGCTTTCATTACCTACATAATTCTAAGTAGAATGGTAACAAGAATAGATCAGAATGATGTCAAAAAAAGTATGCTCGAGTTTAAGTTTAATACCTCTAAAAATGGAGGTCGAATTCAACAATGGAGGTGTTACAGAGATGCTGCAAATATCTGGAAACATTCAGTGACCTCCAAGGAAGCTATTTGATTGCTTAGAAAGCTTTGAAAACCTCTGCACCTTCAAACTCGATATCACCTACAAACACAAAAAGTTATGGCTAGAACTCTTGGTTCCAAATGTAACAGAGTTGGATTAAGTATTTGGATAGCTTCTATATGTGATATAAAAGGTATCTGAAACAAAAGGCCTGAAAACGCACGAGCCAAATGAAGTTTCTCAGTTCATGGCTCAAAGGTATGTTTTAATGGAATGAAAATGGTGATTTTGTATTTGAGTTATTTGGTAAGTTTTTAGAGGTATTGTACAACTTCTATATGATGATTAGAGGCTGTTTGAAAGGTTAACTTGGTAGGTTTGTGTTTGGTTTAGGTTTTGACAAGTTAAGACCTTAAATGGACCTTTAATGGAGTGAGAATGGTGATTTTTGGTTAGAGAGAGTTTGAGAGGTTGTGGAAATGGTAGACAGGTTCTAAATTGTATTTAGAAGTTGTTTGAAACCTTGGTTGACACCCAGAATCAATGGATCTCAGAATCACTATGAAAGTGCAAAGATAAGGAAAATGAGAATTTCAAGTGATAGGTGACTTGGAGAATTCTGGTGTATTTGATCCAAGAGGCAAGGGCCTCTATTTATAGGCATAATTTAGGGTTCATGAAGGGAAAAATCTCAGAGTTTTAAGTTCACGTGTGAAGGATGTACCATCATGCTTCTTTGTGAAGTTATGTGAATTTTGGTTTTCCATGGAAGGTACAAACTTTAAGAATGCTTGCAATGATTTTGATCTAAACATTAGAGGCTTACTTGTTGGATTTAAATTGCTTTTGGTGTAGAGGAGACATGTTTAGAGGCTCAATTCAAGAGTGATTGAGTTAAAGCCTCTTTTTCAAAATGGAAGTGTGAACTTTATGCTTTAAATGGAATAATTCCACGGTTAATGGTTTAAGCACTTGGATCATAGCCCTAAAGAGTGTTTAATCTTCTGATTATGGCCTCTTAAACAAGTTAGAGGGGCTGTACTTTGGAGATTCCTTCAGATTTGAACCAAATTCAAACTTGTTCTTCATGTTCTTCATCATTCTTCAAGTGTTCATGGAGCCTTGTTTGCAAAATCATTTTCTCCTAGCTCAATCCATGGATTTTCATGCTATTGATCTCTTTGGAAAGCCCTATCTACATACTACAATCCACTTGTTAAAATTTACCTCATACTCACTTGGGATCATGGAGAAAAATGGCCACAAAGTTGAGAAAAATCTAGGTAAAAATACTTAAAACATTTCTAAGTTTTTTTGGAACATAATCTTCAAAATTCCAAATCTCTCAAAATAATCATTTTTTGAAGAAATGTTCATTGTGATGAGTTGTTTGTTTGATCAAGATCTACAACTTTCATGTTTGGAAATTTTTGAGTTTGTAGGCAAAATTTGGAGTTCCCAAAATTAGGTCAAATTCACTTAAAAACCCTAATTTTGACTTTTGTTGACTTTTTGAATCTTGATGAATTTTCTTGATTTTCTTTGGCCAAATGTGTTCAATAATCATATGATGATGATTTGAATCCTTAAAAGTTCATGGTTGACCATTTTTCTCAAAAGGCAATGGTTGACCCACACAGTAGACTTTTTCAAATGAATTGTAGTTTTGTGGATTTCATATGAATCAAGCTCTCCTTCTCAAATGAATGATATGAGTGGACTAAAATGTTGATTTGGATGCCCTTGAATCATGGTTTGAGCCTTGGATCCATGTCTTGATTAAAAGTCAACCCTCTAGTGGAAATAGGTCAAAACCCTAATTTGGGGCCTCAGGTGATCTTGAGAGTTGTTGATCTTGAATTGGGCTATCCTTGGACTTAGATATTGATGAGAGAACCCTTTGAATCATAGGAGAATGTTGAGCTTCCTTGTGGGCCTCAAAACCCTAATTTGCTCAGTCACTTCTTGATCAGTCTCTTGTCTTAGGACACAAGCAACAAACAACAATTTTTTTTGTATTTTGGGTTAGCAAATGATATATGCATGATGAGAATGATGATAATCATGATCCTGCTATTTGGAATATGGTGGGATCTCAGTGGTCGAAAATTGGGGTACAACAGCTGCCCCTATTTAAGTTCCTGATACCTGATGAGAGGAAGATGGAATCTTCGTCTCAGCATGGTAGGAGGGACTTAAATACAAAACAATAGCATAATTTTGGACCCTGAGAGCTCACATGCATGATATGATATGAATGCAGATATATATTTTTTGATTTTATATGGAATGAACAACAACAATATTCCCCCCTTTAGACTAGGAGAATGGAAACAGATCTACTAGGGATATACGATAAACAGTCCCTGACACTTGGGGAAATGAATAATGTATCAGACTTTGGTAAATTCAGGATTCTCACAGAATGAACCAGGTGAAAATATTAGTCTTTCTGACAGAAAAGAAAGGTCATGGATTCAGACACAACATAACACCAAGTTATGGATTCTCATACAACAAGGTTAATCTTCTCCATGGGCTGCTTTCACATGTTGGGGAAGGAGATTAATGGGCTTCCTCAATGAACTGTCTCATACGATGGGGAGACTCACCATTCACAAAGGAAAAAACAAAATTTAACATGAACTGTCTCGACGCTGGAGAGACCAACCATTCATAATAATCTTCAACATGAACTGTCTCGACGCTAGAGACACCAACCATTCATAATAATCTTCAACATGAACTATCTTGGCGCTGGAGAGACCAACCATTCATAATAAACTTCAACATGAACTGTCTCGATGCTGGAGAGACTAAACATTCATAATAAACTTCAACATGAACTATCTCGACGCTGGAGAGACCAACCATTCATAATAATCTTCAACGTGAACTGTCTCGACGTTGGAGAGACCAAACATTCATAATAAACTTCAACATGAACTGTCTTGACGCTAGAGAGACTAACCATTCATAATAACTTCAACATGAACTGTCTCGACGCTGGAGAGACCAACCATTCATAATAATCTTCAATTGCTCCGTAGAGGCTGTCATCTTCTTTTGAGAAGGAAATCGGGGACATACAAGCTGCTAAAACAAAGAGACCATTACTTGTCGGGTAATAACTGCAATAGCAACTGCTGGGGATATAAATCCAACTTTATGAGGAACCACAAACAGGTTCTGGCTTTGAAGATACCAAGTCTTCAACTGTGCAAAATGCATTCTTAGAATTCAGGATCCGCTGATCCAAATGAATATCTGTTGGAGACGAAGTTCAATCCAAGAGAGAGTTGGAAAGAGACATCAAACAAGACATTTCCCAATGAGGAATAAGCTCAAAATGGGGATTCATCCTATCTACAGATAGATGAATAAGATAAAACAAGATCTTCCTATGAGGAATAAATCTATGGGGAAACACAAGGATGTGGGTCTTTCTGCCTAAAGCTGACGCTTAAATGGAAGGAGTAAAGACATTGCTTGGGGAATAATAATTTTATCACATTAACAAGATGCATATGATGTGCATAAATATGAATGTATGAATGAGTGTTATGTGTATACTTAACAAAACAGACATGTAATATAGAAGACCACGTTGGGGATGACAACATCGGGGTATATACTCGTCCGATTGTCAATAACATCTTCTGTTGGGGGTGCAAATATTGCTGGGGAAGAGAGCACTCTCCAAATCACTCTTTATCAAAAGGATTCATTCCGAGAAGAAAACTCGTTGAACAGGGGAACACATTTCGAGAAGAAAGCCCGTTTTTTGCTGGAGACAACTTGTGTCAAGACCTAGTTGCTCTTGTGAGGATAATTTGGTGTCTTCGTTTCTTGTTTCGAGGAATAACTCTTTTAGGGATTCAGGGTCAACATTTACCTCTGTGTTCAAGAGTTTTAAGAAAACGTTTTATCTTTTATTTATTTTAAAAAACAACTTTGACTTTGCTTCAAATCTTTTTAAAAACAAAATTTTGCAAGATAGAATAAATACAAGAATTCCAAGAAAATGAGATAAGGCTCAAATTTTATTTAATGGAATGGTAGTCTGAATGGCATGACTCCATGGATTACAAAAGTTTTGAAAATGGTAACTTTTTAATGGAAAGGGTACATTGAAATACAATGATCACTAGTCTCCCTAACAACTTTTAAATATCAGGCGTACGCTGACATCGGTTGAAAGTCTTCAAAAAGCATCTTCAGGATGGTCAGGTTATACCGGATGTAGTTAATTGCCATATTCCCTAACTTTTGCATGGATTGCCTTTGTAGGTTTTCAATCCATCAAGATAATTATTTCTTTTTGTTTGTATCTAATTTTTTCCTGGACCGCCTTTTCAGGTTTTCAATCAACCGAGACGCTCTCTTGTTTTCTAAGTCGCCCTTTCAGGTTTTCGACTTAGCGAGCTTTTTATTTTTTCTCTTTTTTAGGCGAAGTATTTCTTGACCATATAGGCATTCACAGGACGTGGGAGTTCTTCACTACCCATAGTCGTAAGAGTCAAAGCACCGCCTGAGAAGGCTCTCTTAACAACATATGGGCCTTCATAATTGGGAGTCCGTTTGCCCCTGGGATCTGGTTGAAGTGGTAATATCTTCTTGAGCATGAGATCACCTTCCTTGAATCTTCGAGGTCTGACTTTATTGTCAAAAGCTCTTTTCATTCTTTCTTGGTAAAGCTAACCGTGACACAGAGCGGCCATTTTTTTCTCTTCAATAAGATTCAACTGGTTGTATCTTGTTTGACACCATTCAACTTCTGATAACTTGGCTTCCATTAGGATTCTCATGGGAGGAATTTCAACCTCTATCGGGAGTACGACTTCCATGCCATATATCAAAGAGAAGGGTGTTGCCCCAGTCGAAGTGCAAACTGTAGTGCGGTATCCATGCAGAGCAAGAGGGAGCATTTCATGCCAATCTTTGTAAGTCACAACCATTTTCTGAAAAATCTTCTTAATATTCTTGTTAGCTGCTTCTACTGCTCCATTCATCTTTGGTCGGTAGGGAGAGGAATTGTGATGCTCAATCTTGAATTCATCACACAACTCTTTCATCATCTTATTGTTCAGGTTGGAACCATTATCAGTAATGATTCTATTGGGTACACCATAGCGACAAATGAGGTTGTTCTTGATAAACCTTACTACCACTTGTCGAGTAACATTGGCGTAAGAGGCAGCTTCAACCTATTTGGTGAAGTAATCAATGGCGACCAGGATGAAACAATGTCCACTCGGAGCCTTTGGTTCAATCATTCCGATCATATCACGGAGAGGAGATAACGTTGAGAAGCATTGGAGGTACATGGATCTTATCACCATAGATCTGGCACTTGTGGCACTTCTTCACATATTTGTAGCAGTCAGATTCCATTGTCATCCAATAGTAACCTGCTCATAATATCTTTCTTGTCATTGCATGTCCATTGGCATGAGTGACAAAAGATCCTTCATGAATTTCTTGCATTAAAAGGTTTGCTTTGTGTCTATCCACGCATTTGAGCAACACCATATCAAAGTTTCTCTTGTAGAGTACATTTCCAGTCAGGAAGAAATTACCAGACAATCTTCTCAAAGTTCTTATGTCTTTGCTAGATGCCCCAGGTGGGTACTCTTGTTTCTGTAGAAACATTTTGATGTCATGAAACCATGGCTTGTTGTCTGTGACAACTTCAACTGCGAACACGTGAGCCGGCCTATCCAGGCGCATGATTGTAATTTAGGGAACTTCATTTGGAAACCTCACTTGATACATGGAAGCCAGAGTAGCCAATGCATCTGCCATTTGATTTTCCTCACGAGGTATGTGGTGAAACTCAACTTTGTTGAAGAAGGTCAGCAGTCTTTGGGCTTAATCTGTGTAAGGAATTAATCCAGGATGCCGGGTTTCCCATTCTCCTTTGATCTGATTAATAACTAGAGCAGAATCTCCATATACATCCAGAATCTTGATTCTAAGATCAATGGCTTCTTCTAGTCCCTGATACAAGCTTCGTATTCTGCCATATTGTTGGTGCAATCAAACATCAATATTGCAGTAAATGGTACTTGAGAACCTTGTGGCATGACAATGATTGCCCCAATTCCTCGACCATAAGCGTTAACAGCTCCATCAAATATCAAACCCCATCGGGATTCGGGATCAGGCCCTTCTTCCAGTAAAGGCTCTTCATAATATTTTGATTTCAAGTACATGATATCTTCATCTAGGAAGTCATCTTGCAAGTATTGATCATTGTCAATGGGTTGATAAGCCAAATGATCGGCTAGAACACTTCCTTTGATGGCTTTTGGGAACGATATTGGTTGTCGTACTCTGATAATAACATCTGCCAGCAGGAAATTCTTCCAGTCAAAGCAGGCTTTTCAAACAAGTGTTTGATTGGATCCATTTTGGATATGAGATATGTCATATGAGTCAACATGTACTGCCTTATCCGGCGAGCAGCCCATACAAGAGTACAATAAGTTTTCTCGAGCAGTGAATATCTTGTTTCACATTCGATGTACTTTTTGCTCAAGTAATAAATGGCATACTCTTTTTGACCAGACTCGTCTTGCTGACCCAGGACACATCCCATAGAATCTTCAAGTACGGTCAAATACATGATCAATGGTCTTCCTTCCACCGGAGGGCTCAAGATTGGAGGCTCCAACAGGTATTCTTTGATATCATCAAAAGCTTTCTGCCATTCTTCTATCCATTTACACTCTTGATCCTTGCGGAGAATCTTGAAGATTGGTCCACAAGTTGCAGTCATATGGAAGATAAATCTGGAGATGTAGTTCAATCGTCCAAGAAATCCTCTGACTTGTTTTTCTATTCTTGGTGGTGGCATTTCTTGAATAGCCTGGACTTTGTCGGGATTAACTTTAATACCTCTTTGGCTGACAATGAAACCCAAGAGTTTTCTAGAGCGGACACCAAATGTGCACTTGCTTGGATTTAGATGGAGTTTGTACTTTCTCAATCATTGGAACAACTTCAGTAGGTGCCCCACATGTTCTTTTTCTGATGCACACTTGGAAATCATGTTGTCCATATAAACTTCAATTTCTTTGTGAATCATATCATGGAAAAGAGTCGTCATGGCTCTTTGATAAGTTTCCCCAACATTTTTCAAACCAAACGACATTACACGGTAACAAAACGTGCCCCAGGGTGTGATAAAAGCTGTTTTTTCCATATCTTCAGGTGCCATCATGATTTGGTTGTAACCTGAAAATCCATTCATGAATGAGAAGACCTTAAACTTAGCAGTACTATCCACCAGCGTATCAATATGTGGCAATGGAAAATCATCTTTCGGACTTTCTCTGTTTAAATCTCTATAAGCAACACATATTCTGACTTTTCCATCCTTCTTGGGAATAGGCACTATGTTGGCCAGCCATTGAGGATATTCTGATGTGACAAGGAAACCGGCATTGATTTTCTTTTGAACCTCTTATTTGATCTTGTCTGCCATATCTAGGTGAGTTCTTCTCAACTTTTGTTTGACGAGCGGACATTCTGGTTTCAGTGGTAATCTGTGCTCTACAATATTGGTATCCAACCCAAGCATATCTTGATAGCTCCAAGCAAAGACATCCACATATTCTTTCAATAGTTCAACCATTTTCTCTTTGACGCTTGCTTCTAACAATGCCCCAATTTGCACTTCTCTTTTATCTTATTCAGTATCCAAATTGATTACTTCCAAAGGCTCTTTGTGCGGTTCAATGATCTTTTCTCGTGCTCAAGTAGACGAGAGATCTCCTCAGGGATTTCTTCACTACATTTTTCCTCAGATTCGTACACAAGGTATTCAAAGTTGGGAGGGGGCCTAGGATCATTGTTTTCAACGGGTTTATAAAGAGATAATCAACACATGAGTTATTTTTTTTAGAAACAGATAATGAGAAATGCAAAAGTGTATGTGCAAATTTTGAAAAACAGTTTTTGATTGTTTTTATTGGTTTTTTTAGGAGTTACCATTTTCTGAAAAAGATAAACGATAAACAAAACGGAAGCAAAAATTGCTCCGTTTTATTAATCATTTGAAACAAAGGCCTACATAAGTTCACTTTTGTCTTGGGCAGAACAAAAGGAATTATTTAAAACAGCCCGACACAACACTCTTTCGCCTTTGGCAGAGCGAAAGGATTTTAAAAAGACAGAAAGTTACTTAGACTCATGAACAACAAAAGAAATGTTGACGGAGGTCCAGTTGGAGTTAGCATCTTCACGTGTCACAAAGCTTTAACATTCTGGAACATCTTCAATGACAACAACTATGTCTTGATTGTCCGGGTTGATGTAGCCATCACTTTGAAATGTCTCATGCAGAGCCTCACAGTAGCTTATAGATTCAGATTCTTTCCATTTGTACTTCTGAGATGTGAATACTAGACCACTCTTGTTTTTATTGACGGGAAGCTCAAAGACTTGCCCCCTTCCTTCATATGATCCTTGGCCAACCACTTCTTGGGCATCTTTCCAAGATAAAGCTTTCTTTTCGTATTTCAGGATTAACAACTCCTAAAGCCCGAAACTGAGCTGTAATTTCTTCAATGTTTGGAATGGAGGACAGTTGACAAACAAACATAGTCAGTTCTCCATAAACAGTTATCAATTTGTCTTTCAGAGGGTACTTTAGCATCTGGTGAAGAGTGGAAGGGACATCTCTAGCAATATGGATCCAAGGTCTTCCCAACAAACAGCTATAAGTGGGATAAATTTCCATTACTTGAAAACTGATGTCAAAATCATGAGGTCCGATGCGGATAGGTAGATCAATTTCTCCAATCATAGTGCGCGGGAATCCTTCAAATGTCATTATGCTAACCCCATTTGGTCTAAAAGGTGCCCCTTAATATGACAAACTTTCCAAGGTGCTCCATGGCATAATGTTCAGAGATGAGCTAGCGTCTACCAATACGTCTGTTAAAATGTTATCTTCATACTTCGCTGATATGTACAGGTCACGATTGTGCTTCGAAATCCTTTGAGGCACTTCTCGTATCATACTATCAGGTGGCCCGAATGTCATCTTTTCTTCAATATAATTGTGTCCCTTTCTTCCTTTGATTTCTTCATCCAGCAAGCCTAGACTCATCATTGTTTGAATGTCTTCTTGCAAATTAGCACAACCTCGTGTGCTCTCTTGGCAGGTAGGGCAGTTATCATGGCTAAAGTCAATTAATCTGTTTTGGACCCATTTCTCGTGTATCATTGGTAGGGATCCATGCACAGTGTGAACATCAGCTACATACTTCTTCTAGGAGGATTCTCTGATCATATTGACATTATTCTCATTTCTATCTCGGAGGATTTGGACGAGTCCTTGGTCCATGAGACTTTGAATTCCTTCTTTTACCAACGCACATCCTCGGGGATTTCTGGAGCAGATTCGGCAAAAACCATAGTGGTGTTGGGTTAAGCTTCCCATTCTCCAAAAGGTTTCGTGCATTTGCACTATGTCACATCTCAGCAAATGTACATCATAAACTTGATATTGGCTAGGACAGCCATGCACCATGTTGACATAATGAGCTTCTTCACTTTTTTTCTTCCTTTTTATACTGATGATTCCTCTGTCCAATAGCTTCTGAAGATCATCGATCACAGTTTCACATCCATGAATGGAGTTTGAGCAAAGAGAACAAGCACTATAATTGTGAGGAGGAAAATAGTTAAGTCCACATAAGACAATGTGCATTTGCACCAAAGATCGCATTGATTCACGAACATCATATACACGCTCATAGCCAGATTGAGTATGTATAGCGTTGACAACCCCGTGATTGGGTAGTGGGTTGACTAAAACATTAGGATTAACATCTTTGAAGGCGAGCATACCACTTCAGACCAGTTTTTGGACTTCACTCATGAGAGGGTAACAATTTTCCATAGTGTGACCAGGAGCATTTTTGTGGAAAGCACAGTGAGCATCTACTTTATACCAGAATAGAGGATTAGCATGAGGAGGAGGTCGATCCCTTAGTTGAACTAGATTTTTCTACAATAGCATGGGGAGCAATTCCGTATAAGTCATCGGAATAGGGCCAAATGGTGGATATTTCCTTTCTTGATTTTGTTGAGGAGCCTGTTGTCGAGGCTGTTGAGGTTGAGTTCTTTGAACACTTTGTTGCGGAGCTTGCTAACAATGGGAGTAACAGCAACAATCTGTTGAGGCTGATGTTGCACCCCAAAATTTGCCCTCTTTATTTGAGCCATAAGATATCCATGACGTTTATTTCGTCATTCAAAAATTGAAGAAAATCAATAAAAAGTTCTGGTGATTTTAAAGAAGCGCAATGTGAAAAATGGTTTAAATAGTGGAAATACGAGAAAATCCACTAATCTTATTCTGAAGGTTGTATGAGCGGAGTTCCTGCGCTGCCCCGACAGTTTCGACGATATCTACAACTTTCATGTTCGGCTCGGAAGCCAGTTCTTTGAGGAAGGTTGTCAAATTTGCAAATTACTTGAGATTTTGCAGTGAAAAATGGTGTTGAATGTAGGGTTTCGTGCCTCGGAAAATTCATATCTCACAATCTGCTCATCGGAATCACTCGGAAATTTAACTGGAGCTCCGTGCCATCATCACCAAGATTTTATATGTTCGGACCGAATGCCAATTATGCATTGAAAACTCCCAGCATTTTGAGGAACGTCGTAGTCTTTCGGTAAAAAGTGCATTTTCGGGCACGTCGCGCCAAGTTTGAAAATTCATAACTTCTTCGATTTTTTTCGTATGAAGTTCATTGCAGCGGCATTTTCTCAGAAATTTTGTTAGCTTTGATTCTTTGTCACACATGCTTGTTCAGATTTTGAGCCGAAGATGGAGTTTTATCGAGTTCTTTGAGCGGTGCGCACAAAATTCTGCACAGTCGCGTCTGATGAATCGATGTTTCTCATCATTCAAACGGGCGTATTTTCTTCATCGCTCATCGGATTCAGACGATTCTCACGGCGACGAGTCACGAATTTGGTCATCTTCACAATGGCATTGGTTTCGTTCCGGAATTCAGAGCCGAACCGAGTTTCCTCGAAAACGAGCCAAAAAGAGATAATTAAGGGCGTTTTGGACGTTTCACCATTCACACTATATAAGTTATTTTTCTTCACATTCTCTCATAACTTCACTTCACCCACAATATCAAAAACAATTTCTCTCAATTCTCTCTCAATTCCCTTGGATCAAAACCACAAGTATCATAAAACTTTCATCAATCTTCATGAACATTCATTGATCTTCATCAAATTCAAGAACAACATGGATTGAAGATCAAGATCTCGAGTTCGAATTCTCCACTCTCTCTTCATCTTGCGTGCCTCCCCTCTCTCTCTTCTCCCTTGGGATTCGCTTTTCGACTTCGCTTTGTGTTCGCGTTCGTGTCGTGTTCGTGTTCGTGCGTCGGTTTAGATGTTCATTCGGTAAGTTTTTGGATCTTGAATTAAGTGCTTAATTGTTGTTCATTATGTGAATTCAAATCTAGATTCATATTTTGTTCTTGATTAATGTTGATTGATGATGATTGATCGGTGAATTTGCACGTTGTTAATTGAATTGGTGATGATCTAATGATTGTTATATATAATTGATGATTGTTGGTAATGGATCATAACTTTTGTGCCGCGGATCTATGGATTGATGTCGATTTTGTGTGTTTAATTGTTGAGATTCATTGATGTGACTTATGGTGCACTCTAAGTGTTTGTCAAAATGTTTGTTAAAGTCCGACACATGTTAGAATCTTATTTTTTTTACCAAAACTTTTGATTTTTAAGTCCGTTTTCCGACTTTTTTACATGTAACCGGGGGTTTTTGGATGTTCCAAAGCTTTCCACGCAAATGGAATTTTGATTCGGGCAATTTTTGGTCAATTCTGGAAATGGTGACAGCAAGTGCGAAAATTGGCTTTTTGAGCCGAAAATTGGCTTTTTGGGCCGAAAATTGGCCGAATCGACCGTTTTGCCGAGTCCGATTGCATGGAAATCATCACCGAAAATTCTGATAAATAATAACGTTTCATGCTGGAGCTTTATGTTGGTTTTAGGTGGCGTCTCAATGCGTTTGCTTGTTATGTTATGTTATGTTTGTCGTAAATAGAAGTGATTTGCTTGGTATTGTGCTTTTACCATAACTTTTGAACCGTGTGGACTTTTCGCGAATGCGGGACCGCTTTTCTACCATTCGGCCAGTGCCGTTGATTTGTTTGCTTTACGAGCGGAGCTCGTTTGTGTGATATTATTGTTTGCTTTTGCTTTTCCCCGCAGGTTGATAGGTTAGTTTAGACTTATACCCTTTGTATGATAACATTAGGTAGCAAGTTTTCCTCCTTAGCTTAGGTATTCCTCATGCATTCTTTAAAACACAAACCACACTCTTTGATTTTCTTTTCTTAAGAGCTTGTTATTTCCGCTCCATTCCCAAGCATAAGTCTCCAAAGGTCGAGCAGCGGAGTGTGAATGTAACTCGTTCACCTAAAAAACACAAAACAAACAGAAACTAGTTAGCCGAGCTATGGTAGCTCTGATTCTGCAAAACAGATATGTAGGCAGCGGGGTAGGGCCCGTGCGAGCATAATCCTTTCTTTTCCCTACATTATGCATTCATTTTAGTCCAGATTAGCGTATATTTGTTACACACCCATAGTTTTAGACACAAGCGTGGATACCATCGAGTACGATGGGTGCGAGGAGTGCTAGCACCTTCCCCTCGCGTAACCGACTCCCTTACCCTTTTTCTCTGGTCGTGAGACCGTTGTTTTGTTTTGTGGTTTGTTGGCATTCCCTTCCTTTTCAGGATAAATATGTTAGTGGCGACTCTGTTGATTATCGCGGGTAGCGACAGCTATTGACTCTGCTGGGGACGTCTCGACCTATTGCGGGTCCGGACTTAGCGAGTCGGTCCTAGCGCTTGTGTGTTTATCTTTGGGTGTTTTACTGCTTTGCATATTTATCTATTTGCATTGCATTCTATGTGCGCTTTTAGCTTTCTGCATCATATTCTAGACTGTCTGGACTTCTATCTGTGGGTGGGTGTTTCAAGAGGTAAAAGACCCAATACCCAGGTCATGAGTGATACCTTAGGAGCTGGGACTAGAGTGGCCGTGACGGACAAAAGGGGTATGCCCGATTGATCTGATCACGTATCGACGGGCATAGCTTGGTGGAATGAGGCAATATCTTATGATAACGCCTACATTCGATCCTCTGTTAGCTTTTTGACCTACCTTGGCCTAGATTTACCCGTGAGTGGGGCGGGAATCAATCATTGCTTAACAGGTACATTGATGGTGACTTTGGTTCTCGTTCGTGGGTTACCGCTGTTCTCGTTCGTGGGTTACTGCTATCCTTGTTCGTGGGTTACCGCTGTTCTCGTTCGAGGGTTGTTACCATGGTCCTTGTTCGTGGGTTACCGTTGATCTTGTTCGAGTATACTATTGGTTCCTGTTCGTGGGGTACTATGGTTCTAGTTCGAGTGGTAATCTATGTTCTATTCCAGTGTGTTTGTGACTATATGTTCTGGTTCCGATGGTAACTTGTTCCATTGGTGACTTGTGATTGGCGTGGTGGTTCGAAACTATGCTGAACCTTTGAACTTATGCTGTGGGATTTCTCGGCATCTCAGATATATCTAGTATTGTAGTTCCCATCATGTTGCATCATTGCATATTTACTTTCAAAAAAATGATGTACAAAAAATAACTAGCATACGTGTTCCTTCCATTTCCAAGGAATCATATCTTTAAGCCTCGTACCGAGCTTTTCCATCTCTTCCTTGCTAAAAAAACAAAAACACGGGGTTTCCTTAGAAATCGAATGAACATGGCATCGCATTCATATTATGTGTCTTATACATTTCATGCATAACAGGTGTTCAGGATCGAGGATCTCTTATTCATACTTGGTACTCTCCTTCAGACTCAAAGACTTGACTTGTTCTTATTGAGTGTTCAAACACTAGTTATGAAACAATTTTGTGAGGTGACCAAGAGGAAAGCTCAGTTGGGGTTATCTATGAAGACGTGTCTTATGCTCAGTGGCTTCCATGCTTGCTTTATTTGCAACTGATTAAGCTCCGTACTGCATTGATGTTTGCAAATTCTCTGCTGGATAACGATGACACTGGGTGGGAGTTCTATTCAAGGGGCACCTGGTCGTGATGTTAGGATTTGAAATCTTTGAAGCTGCTTGGGGCTCCCGAACGAGGGATAAGCAAGACATTGTCTATCTTGAGCATTGCACCATTTGCATTACTCGAATCCCTAAAGCACTTACAATTTCTGTGTGACTTTGCCAGAATCTTCTTCCAGACAGTAATCAAGGGTGATTTGTAGGGGCACACCTCTCATTCTCTAGGTTCTGCTTCACATCCTGAGTCACCTCCTCTTCTTGGAGTTTCCTTGTCTGTAGCCTTCGCTTGTCAACCGAGACGGAAAGAGTAAGAGAAACAAGCTGATGTGAATCCTAATGCATTATGTTCAGTTGTTTCCATGCTAGTTGGAATTTCAGTTGGTTAAGATTCATGGTTTGGTTCTTCCTCACCACAGACTGCTCTCCTGATTTTGATGACAATACTCGGTGTGTTTCATTCTCGGGGCACCTGATCATGATGTCAAGCTTTATAAGGTGTTGAGGTACAAAAAGTCTAAAACTTTCTCGATGCAGGGATGTTTGAGTTTACTCATAATGGTTTCTACTGGTCAATCTCATTTCATCGACTGCAAGTAGAATGTTTGTTCTTCCTCGAGAAAGTAACTCATGAGAATAACTTGTAATAGGTACTGCTAGAGGCTTCCTTCTCAACAAATGTTGTGTGTTCCAAGTAATGACTTTGATGGCCAAGCGTCAGAGGTTATTGTTGTTCGCTGATAGTAATACAAGTTTCCTCCATTCATGATGGTATCTTCTATCTTGAAGCTATATTTAGGGCTCCCGACCGAGGGATAAGAAAAACTCCGCGTTCTTGAGTTCGCATCATTGGCAGCTCAAATCCCTAAAGCATTCACAAACTTCAGTCGCTGTATTTGGGGCTTCCGACCGAGGGATAAGCAAGACGCCTTGTATTTTGAGTTTATGAACCACTGGCACGACTCAAATCTCTAAAGCTGGACACTTACAACTTCTGTATGACTTTGCCAAAATATTCTCCCAGGAAGTAATCTAAAGTGTTCTACAGGAACATATGTTGATGCTTGGTGTGTTCTCCATGCTAGGGCACCTGGTTGTCTGATTGAAGACTGTAATTCATTCAAAGAAAAGGTTCAAGACCTGATTGACTCAAAGGCTATCACATTCGCACCTGAGGTCCAGAATTGAAGCTCTCCTCGGACTCAGCGGATCTTCTAAAGCAATATGTCCACACGGAGAGGATCTCCTCAACATTGGCAATTCCTAAATCATCATGCATGTTCATGTTTAGGCTTTCTTGTTTTGTTCAATACTGTTTGTATGTAAAACTTGTTTGTTTTTGAACTATAATCATAATGCATTTGATATGTTTGTCTTGAAAAAATCCATTCGCTTATGTTCTTATATATGTTTTTCTATGCTTTTTGTGATACTCATCTCTTGTTAACAAAGCATGATAACTCCGTAGGGAGAATGATGAACATAATACCAATAACCTCAAATGGTATGCTTTTGAGTAGAACCCTGTTGATGATGTACAGGCATTGTTTCAAATTCCCAAACACTGGAGATATAAGGGAGTGAAACCTTCGTTAACCCTCAGAGCCATCGAAGTAGGAGTTTCTTTTCTCAAAATAAAAAACCCTCACATTTAACCCAGGGGCAGGGTAGTATTCAGTTAACCTGATCAAGCATTCAAAATTCATCAGGAGTGTGCACCTAAGGATACAACAATGGTTGTCCCTCGCATCAGGAGGACGAAACGCCAAAATCACAACGGTTATCCCTCGCCTCAGGATGTTGAGATATCAAAATTATCCCTCACCTCCGGAGGTTGAGACCAACATCAAAGTCATGGTGGTTATCCCTCATATCATGAGGTCAAAGGATGACGATACCACAATGGTAATTCTTCATCTACCAAGAATTCAGGCAGTCACGATCACTTCCAATAAAGCAAAGGTAGTGCGGGATCACACGACTTGTCAAAAACAAAAAAGAAAGAAAAGAAAAAAAGAAAGAAAAAAAAAAGAAAAAAAAGAGAAAAAAAAGAAAAAAGAGGAAATGATAATGAAATTGTTAATCAAGGACAAAGTCGTGTGATGCTAAATCAGGGGATCAAGAAAGGTGAAGTGATTGTCGTGTCCAGAAGACTTCATTGACTCCTCAATCATTTCCAAACTCCTCTTGAAAGATGAATGCTCGTGTCAAGTTAACTGAACTTAGGATTGGAGAACATCACGAAAGGGGTGGGCACCAAATAATTTTGAGCCTAAAAATCTTTTTTTTCTCAAACCATGAACCTGGCCACGTTACAACCCTAAAAAGTCCTAACTGAAGCATGGGTTAATTCGAAAGCAGACTATACACGAGAATACGGTAAACTGACTCCTAGGAGATTTGCTAAAGCGCTTGAGTTGGTATCACACCATCTTTCTTTAACAAAAAAAAACTCGATGTTACGACATCTTTTCAAAAAGTTCTTTAAACTTCAGGACAAACATACTCTTTGCATTAGAATTATATTTCTCATAATAAACATTTCTTGGCATACGAACAAGTGCTCGACATCAAGAAAGTTTCCATCATGAACTTCAGATGAAAAGTTTTATCCTCCCGAAGGACATGTTGTCTTCAGAACTCCGTTGAGTAGAGGCAACAATATTTCAAAGTCTTATCACCCTCAGGGGCACAAAAGCATTGGAATACTTTGTCAAGCAAGTTTTCAATCAATCTGAGACAATCAGGTCGAGATTCAGAGAAGCTCTCAAAATGTTAAACAATCAGGGGCATTCACCCAAGCATAGTCGAATATACCTAAAATACAAGTCAGGCAGGGGCATGGTACCAAAAGTCTTGATATCGGGGCAAGTTGGTTTGATAGGCACAAATATCAGAAGGTCCTTACAAGATGAATCTCTTCAAAGTCCTTACAAGTTGGGCAAAGATACTATGCAGTGGCATCTTTCCTCATCAGGAGGTGTTCAATTTAAAGTTCAGGTGTGAGCTAAACAACTTATGAACTTGAGAACCGTCAAGGTCGCCCTCCTCAGCAGTCAGAAGCTAAAATTCCAATCTTTAGTGGCATCTCTTTGCATTTCAGTGCGATTTTCAAATCCCTTCCAGAGGTCGCAACCATTGGTTATTGGTATCCCTCAACCAGATTCCGATCATGTGGAAACCAAATTCCTTTTGATTCGTTTCCAACCCTCGTGTTGTGAGTTCTTTGCTTTCTGACCTTCGAGTCGTGAGTTTCCAACCCTCGTGTTGTGAGTCCTTTGCTTTCCGACCCTCGAGTCGTGATTTTCCAACCCTCGTGTTGTGAGTTCTTTGCATTCCGACCCTCGAGTCGTGAGTTTCCAACCCTCGTGTTGTGAGTCTTTTGCTTTCCGACCCTCGAGTCGTGAGTTTCCAACCCTCGTGTTGTGAGTCCTTTGCTTTCCGACCATCGAGTCTTGATTTTCCAACCCTCGTGTTGTGAGTTCTTTGCTTTCCGACCCTCGAATCGTGAGTTTCCAACCCTTGTGTTGTGAGTATTTTGCTTTCCGACCCTCGAGTCGTGAGTTTCCAACCCTTGTGTTGTGAGTCTTTTGCTTTCCGACCATCGAGTCGTGAGTTTGATTTCGTTCCGACCCTCGAGTCGTGAGTTTGATTCCTTTCCGACCCTCGAGTCGTGAGTTTGATTCTTTTCCGACCCTCGAGTCGTGAGTTGGATTCCTTTCCGACCCTCGAGTCGTGAGTTTATCTCCTTTCCGACCCTCGAGTCGTGAGTTTATCTTCTTTCCGACCCTCGAGTCGTGAGTTTATCTCTATTCTGACCCTCGTGTCGTGAGTTTATCTTCTTTCCGACCCTCGAGTCGTGAGTTTATCTCCTTTCCGACCCTCGAGTCGTGAGTTTATCTCCTTTCGGACCCTCGAGTCGTGAGTTTATCTCTTTTCCGACCCTCGTGTCGTGAGTTTATCTTCTTTCTGACCCTCGTGTCGTGAGTTTGATTCCTTTTCGACCCTCGAGTCATGAGTTTATCTCCTTTCCAACCCTCGAGTCGTGAGTTTATCTCCTTTCCGACCCTTGTGTCGTGAGTTTATCTCCTTTCCGACCCTCGTGTCGTGAGTTTGATTCCTTTCCGACCCTCGAGTCATGAGTTTGATTCCTTTCCGACCCTCGTGTCGTGAGTTTATCTCCTTTCCGACCCTCGTGTCGTGAATATCCAACAATTGCGGATGGTTGTCATATATACCCCAATGTGTCTATAAGCCTATTACTTGTTGACATCTTTACAATCGATACGAATATGCAGAAACACTATGAAAGCCAATGCCTGTTTGGTCCCTTTGAAGTCAACACTTGCTTGACCCCTTAAGGCCGATTCCTGGTGGCATTCTCTTGGAGAACCAATGCCTGTTTGATGCTCTAGCCGATACTTGTTTGGCGTTCTAATCACTACTTGCCTGTCAACTCATTGAATCCATTGCATGTATGGAAAGTTTCAAAGCTCAATTGTTTGATAATCTGTTTGCTCTTGCAGTTGCCCATCATAGGTGAACATCGTCATCCTCTGCCATATGAAGAAACCGTGCAAAGATTACATGCTATATCCTGGGGAATTTTCATCTGTTTATCTCGCAGGTACATCCTTTCGAGTGCATCATGTCGTTGCGTTGGCGGATCTCCCCAAGTGAGAGATTCTAATTCTCCAGCTGAGTGCATTCAGATGAGGTCTTCTTTGTTCCAAGATTCTCATCTCCTCAGCAAAACACATCTCAATGCAATCTCCGTGCTTTAGAAGCCTTATTTCCCGGTGGAATATCTTCTCCCAAGTTGGATAAGGATTGAAATGTATCTGATTCCCCAGCAAGCTCTTAATGAGGTTCTTTGCTCGAGCTCCTCACTTTCCCTAGTAGAGTGTTTCTCTCCCCAACATATTGACTTGTTTTCCCCAGGAGAGTCATCTTCTTCCCTAGTGGAGTTGTCTTAACAAGAAGTTCTTATGCCGAGTTCCTTATCCCCAGCGGATCTCTTATCTCCTCAGTGGATCATCATACAGAAGTATTCATCTTCCCCACTGAGTCTTTCCACAGCAGAGATTCACATGCATCCTCAGCAGAATCTGTTTCCATCAAGGATTTCCCAGCGGAATGCGTCCTGCACAAGCAAGTTGGTCACTTCCCATCAGAGTTGTCTTCGTGACTTGCCTTTATCTCCACATCCCCAGAGTGTCGAGAATTTTCTTCTCCAGTGAAGTTGTCACGGTATTCCCCAAGCAGTCAAGCAGGATTTATTTCCCCAGCCAGAGCTCGCATCCATATTTGATCGTCTCCAGCAGATTGCTGATTCGTCTTTGCCAGCTCGTAGTCGTGACTTCTGGTCACTCATCTTATACTCCCCGCAGAGTTCCGCACTCTCTCCAGGACTTCTTCAGCAATTCAGTGCTCCTCTGTTGCTTCCCCAAGCGGCATTCGAATCATGCATCATTCGCATTGCATTTTCTAAGCGTGTAGCGCCTTCCTTCTCGAGAGCGTTATTCTATATACATTCATACATGCATCATGCATAAATCATATCATATCTGTTTCTTTCTGCAGGAAAGTTATCCAGATTCAAATGCCTCCTAGAGAGAAACTCGCCTAATCATTACAGGCACTTATCCTGATGTTTAAATCAGAAGAAGTTTGTCTCCCTCTCCCTGAAATTGTCAGATCAGATGAAGGCTTACTTACTCTCGATGCCCAGATCAACTGAATTTTTTTCTCCCTGCTGGTGGGGTGGTACATTCCTTCTTTTTACAAGATGGGGTCTTCTGTTGATCAAGAGCGCAAATTTTCGAGTTCATTCTAGTATTCAATCTCCTTCCACCTTAACGGTTTGAAACTTTCGTTTCTCGCTCGTCAGGTTCAAGAAGTTTGAATAGGGGCAGCTGTTGCACCCCAAAATTTGCCCTCTTTATTTGAGCCATAAGTTATCCATGACGTTTATTTCGTCATTCAAAAATTGAAGAAAATCAATAAAAAGTTCTGGTGATTTTAAAGAAGCGCAATGTGAAAAATGGTTTAAACAGTGGAAATACGAGAAAATTCACAAATCTTATTCTGAAGGTGGTATGAGCGGAGTTCCCGAGTTGCCCCGACTGTTTCGACGATATCTACAACTTTCGTGTTCGGCTCGGAAGCCAGTTCTTTGATGAAGGTTGTCAAATTTGCAAATTACTTAAGATTTTGCAGTGAAAAATGGTGCTGAATGTAGGGTTTCGTGCCTCGGAAAATTCATATCTCACAATCCGCTCATCGGAATCGCTCGAAAATTTAACTGGAGCTCCGTGCCATCATTACCAAGATTTTATATGTTCGGACCGAATGCCAATTATGCACTGAAAATTCATAACTTCTTCGATTTTTATCGTATGAAGTCCATTCCGGCGGCATTTTCTCAGAAATTTTGTTAGCTTTGATTCTTTGTCACACATGTTTGTTCAGATTTTGAGCCGAAGATAGAGTTTTATCGAGTTCTTTGAGCGGTGCGCACAAAATTCTGCACAGTCGCGCCTGATGAATCGATGTTTCTCGTCATTCAAACGGGCGTATTTTCTTCATCGCTCATCGGATTCAGACGATTCTCACGGTGACGAGTCACGAATTTGGTCATCTTCATAATGGCATTGGTTTCGTTCCGGAATTTAGAGCCGAACCGAGTTTCCTCGAAAACTAGCCAAAAAGAGATAATTAAGGGGATGTTTTGGACGTTTCACCATTCACACTATATAAGTTATTTTTCTTCACACTCTCTCATAACTTCACTTCACCCAAAATATCAAAAACACTTTCTCTTAATTCTCTCTCAATTCCCTTGGATCAAAACCACAAGTATCATAAAACTTTCATCAATCTTCATGAACATTCATTGATCTTCATCAAATTCAAGAACAACATGGAATGAAGATCAAGATCTCGAGTTCGAATTCTCCACTCTCTCTACATCTTGCGTGCCTCCCCTCTCTCTCTTCTCCCTTGGGATTCGCTTTTCGACTTCGCTTTGTGTTCGCGTTCGTGTCGTGTTCGTGTTCGCGCGTCGGTTTAGATCTTCATCCGGTAAGTTTTTGGATCTTGAATTAAGTGCTTAATTGCTGTTCATTATGTGAATTCAAATCTAGATTCATATTTTGTTCTTGATTAATGTTGATTGATGATAATTGATCGGTGAATTTGCATGTTGTTAATTGAATTGGTGATGATCTAATGATTGTTATATATAATTGATGATTGTTGGTAATGGATCATAACTTTTGTGCCGTGGATCTATGGATTGATGTCGATTTTGTGTGTTTAATTGTTGAGATTCATTGAAGTGACTTATGGTGCACTCTAAGTGTTTGTCAAAATGTTTGTTAAAGTCCGACACATGCTAGAATCTTATATTTTTACCATAACTTTTGATTCGTAAGTCCATTTTCCGACTTTTTTACATGTAACCGGGGGTTTTTGGGTGTTCCAAAATGGAATTTTGATTCGGGCAATTTTTGGTCAATTATGGAAATGGTGACAGCAGGTGTGAAAATTGACTTTTTGGGCCGAAAATTGGCTTTTTGGGCCGAAAATTGACCGAATCGTCTGTTTAACAATACTCAACATGTTTTTAAAAAGGGTTAAGCTTTAACAATACTTAACAAGTTTTTAATAAAATAGGGACCAAGCTTTAACAATACATGATCAATGGACTAAGAGTAGTTTCACCGGGAATAATTCTTCTTAGTACCAAGGTTTTAAAACAAAAGGGTGGTTGAGCTTTAACAATACAAAACCAAATAAAAGAGACCAAGCTTTAACAATACAGGTTCAATGGACTAAGAGTAGTTTCACCGGGAATAATTCTCCTATTAGTACCAAGGTTTAAAGACACAAGGGTATGGTTAAGCTTTAACAATACAAAACCATAAAACAAGTGAAAGGCTTTAACAATACTTTAACACTAAATAAAAGAGATTGGAAAAGAGTTTGAGTACCTTGACAGTTTTAGTCAATACCATTCCCATTCCTTTGGATTTTCAACAAACAACTTAAGCAAACAATCAATGGATACCTCCAATGTGTGTGATAACATGTGTCCCAAAAGGACAAACAAGTAAGTACAATAATCATAAATGATAATGGGAAAGGATGTTTATACCTTTTGAATGGATTCATATATGAATGAATGATGGATGATGAATATGAAACTCATGCATGTGGGTTAGATAAACAAAGTATATACAAATGATAATACAATGGATAATAAGTACAAAAACACAATGATAAAATCCAATAAGTATGTACAAAGCATAATGTTTAAGATAAACAAATAAGTACAAAACACAAGGGTTGAAATCATCAAGTATATGTACAAAGTAACAAGTTCATGGATAAGCAAAGATCAACATGTTTCTTTTTGGATTAGGGTTTTAAACCTAGGGTTTTGAAATTAGGGTTTTGAAGCAAACACCTAAACCTAATTAATTTTAATGATTAAATACCAAATCCTAAAAGAGGATTGGTTTAAGGGTACATGGAAAAGTTAAAGACATGATATCCTAACCCTAAATAAATATTCACAAAAATATACAAAGCTACTTTGAAGAAATATTCAAAATAAAATGAATTTTTGGTTGATTTTTCATACATAAAAAGACTTGTTTTTTATTAATTTTTAAATGAGATAAAAAAATAAATATATTTGGATTTTTAATTTATGACATTAAAATAGACAACATAAATAATCATACAAAAAAGAACAAGTCAAAAATATTAATTTTCATATTTTTAAATGATTTTCAAAGTTTGAATAAAAAGTGAAATAAATAGGTGATAAAAAAAGAGGTTTGGCCCTTGGAGAAAGTGAACTCAGGACCTTCACTTTACCAGCTCAAAACAAGACCACTGGGCCAAGCGCCATTTGGTGATCATGAGGCCCATTCAGTTGTCAAAACAGCTAAGCAAGTAATAAATGGTTGAAAAAGAAAAATATTTCACAAAAGTGCAAAAGGTGGGGTTCGAACCCACACACTACGGGGGAAAAGGACTTAGGGCACGCTGGTGACCAAGTGAGCTAACGATTGTATTCATTTTAAAACACGCTTTCATCACATTATATTATAAAACTAGATTTTGAAAATGGATGAATGGCGCCAAAGGCCTTCATCTTCTTCATTGGAACACATCAACAACAACCATGGCTGGATTTTCAAACTTTCTTGAATCTTAATCAAATTCAACAAAATAAAAGTGCATTTTGACCCATTTTTAAGCACAAATTTAACTACATAGGTCTCATGAATTTATTTAAACTGGAACTGATGAATTTAACTTTAACCTGTATGAACCCTAATTTTAAATTTTCAAATTAAATCATGAATACACACAATTAAGCCCCAAGTCCTTAGGGATTTCATTCCCTACATAATTCTAAGTAGAATGGTAACAAGAATTGATCAGAATGATGACAAAACAAGTATGATCGAGTTTAAGTTTAATACCTCTGAAAATGGAGGTCGAATTCCACAATGGTGGTGTTACAGAGATGCTGCAGATATCTATAAACCTTCAGTGACCTCCAAGGAAGCTATTTGAATGCTTAGCAAGCTTTGAAAACCTATGCACCTTCAAACTCGATATCACCTACAAACACAAAAAGTTACGGCTAGAACTCTTGGTTCTGGATGTTACAGATTTAGATTAAGTATCTGGATAGCTTTTATATGTGATATAGAAGGTATCTGAAACAAAAGGCTTGAAAATGCACGAGCCAAATGAAGTTTCTCATTTCATGGCTCAAAGGTGTGTTTTAATGGAATGAAAATGGTGATTTTTTATTTGAGGTATTTGGTAAGTTTTTGGAGGTATTGTACAGCTTCTATATGATGATTAGAAGCTGTTTGAAAGGTTAACTTGGTAGGTTTGTGTTTGGTTTGAGTTTTGACAAGTTAAGACCTTAAATGGACCTTAAATGGAGTGAAAATGGTGATTTTTGGTTAGAGGGATTTTGAGAGGTTGTGGAAATGGTAGACAGCTTCTAAATGGTATTTAGAAGTTGTTTGAAATCTTGGTTGACACCTAGAATCAATGGAACTCAGATCACTATGAAAGTGCAAAGATAAGGAAAATGAGAATTTCGATTTTCCATGGAAGGTACAAACTTTAAGCATGCTTGCAATGACTTTGATCTGAACATTAGAGGCTTTCTTGTTGGATTTAAATTGCTTTTGGTGTAGAGAAGACATGTTTAGAGGCTCAATGCAAGAGTGGTTGAGTTAAAGCCTCTTTTTCAAAATGGAAGTGTGAACTTTATGCTTGAAATGGAATGATTCAATGGTTAATGGCTTAAGCACTTGGATCATAGCCCTAAAGATCGTGTAATCTTCTGATTATGGACTCTTAAACAAGTTAGAGGGGCTGTACTTTGGAGATTCCTTTAGATTTGAACCAAATTCAAACTTGTTCTTCATCATTCTTCAAGTGTTCATGGAGCGTTGTTTGCAAAATCATGTCTCCTAGCTTAATCCATGGATTTTCATGCTATTATCTCTATGGAAAGCCCTTGCTACATACTGCAATCCACTTTTTAAAAGTTTCCTCAAACTCCCTTGGGCTCATGGAGAAAAATGGCCACAAATTTGAGAAAAATCTAAGTGAAAACACTTTAAAATTTTCTAAGTTTCTTTGGAACATAATCTTCAAAATTCCAAATCTCTCAAAATAATCATTTTTTGAAGAAATGTTCAATGTGACGAGTTGTTTGTTTGAAAGATCTACAACTTTCATGTTTGGAGATTTTTTAGTTTGTAGGCAAAATTTGGAGTTCCCAAAATTAGGTCAAATTCACTTAAAAACCCTAATTTTGACTTTTGTTGAATTTTTGATTCTTGATGAATTTTCTTGATTTTCTTTGGCCAAATATGTTCAATAATCATATGATGATGATTTGAATCCTTAAAAGTCCATGGTTGACCTTTTTTCTCAAAAGTCAATGGTTGACCCACACATTTGACTTTTTCAAATGAACTCTAGTTTTGTGGATTTCATATGAATCAAGATCTCCTCTTCAAATGAATGATATGAATTGAATTTAATGTGTATTTGGATGCCCTTGAATCATGGTTTGATCCTTGGAGCCATGTCCTGATTAAAAGTCAACCTTATAGTAGAATTATGTCAAAACCCTAATTTGGGGCCTCAGGTGATCTTGAGAGTTGTTGATCTTGAATTAGGCTATCCTTAGACTTAGATATTGATGAGATAACCTTTTGAATCATATGAGAATGTTGAACTTTCTTGTGGGCCTCAAAACCCTAATTTGCTCAGTCACTTCTAGATCAGTCTCCTGTCTTAGGACACAAGCAACAAGCAATAATTTTTTTGCATTTTAGGTTAGCAAATGATATATGTATGATGAGAATGATGATAATGATGATCCTACTATTTGGAATATGGTGGGATCTCAGTGGTCCAAAATTGGGGTACAACATGGGGAGGTGTTCCTTTGAATCTTATCAAGTGTTTCAGGTGTGGTGGCATGGGTCATCGTGCTAATGAATTCTAGTCAGATGTGAAGAAATGTTTCAAGTGTGGACGATCGAGACATGTTGTAGCAGATTGTTGGACTAATATACCTATATGTTACAACTGCGGGGAGCAGGGTCAAATAAGCACCAACTGTTAGAAGTCTAAGAAATCGTAGACAGATGTGAAAGTGTTTGAATTGGCAGGTGAAGCAACTAGAAAACTCATCAAATAAACAATGAAGTTACCATCGAACATTTATTTATCCTACGCAGAGGAATGGAAAATATCGAAGAAAACCAAATAAACAAGAAATGGTCACAAATAAAGGGTAAGGTGTCAGTTATGCAAGGGGAAGGCATTAGCACCCCTCACGTCTGTGGTACTCCACAGGACCCATTCTTGCTAGTTTCTAATCTAAAGGTGTGTGTGTCATGCAATGTAATAGGGAAACATGCAAACGAAGGATAAACAAGATAAGAAAGAAAAGTCGAACAAAATAATAAAAGAAAAGTCCGCTCGCTAGGGTGTTCGTACCTTGTGCCTACGTACCTCCAACATACAATGGAGAAATCAGAGCGCCGTAGTTATGCTAAAAAATTTCGGTTTCAATCTCGATTCACGTCTCCTAGAGAAATGGAACCGAGCACCCTAAGGGAGTATGCAACGAACCAGGAGTGTCACAAAGATCCTAGAAAACATGGCATGTGAACAAGTATAACAGATAAGCAAATGAGCAAGGTGAATATACAACAAGGTGAATATACATCTAACATGTGAACAAGCATCACAAGTAAGAACAAGCGAACAAGCATCGCAAATAGAATGCACAAACATGTAACAGATATATATGAATGTGGGTGTGTGAACAAGCATCACAAGTGATATCATACTAACAGGCATAGCAGATAAATGACATACACGTAACAAGCATACATGCATGGCAAACATGTAACAAGCATACATGTCAAATGTGAACAAGTATCACAAATAAAATGCGAACAGGCATCACAAATAACATGTAACAGGCATTCATGTGCAAGTGTGTGAACATGCATCAAAAGTGATATCATACTAACAAGCATAGTAGATAAATGACATACACGTAACAGGCATACATGCATGGATAACATGTAACATGCATACATGTCAAATGTGAACATGAAACACAAATATCATACGAACAGGCATCACAAATAAAAATATAGTAAACAAGCATCACGGATATCATACAAACACGCATCACAGATAAGAAATAGTATATCATACAACATACAACAAGAATGTACATATCTTCAGCGTTGGTGTAGATGTAACTTCAGTCATCAGACTTTGGAAGCTATTTGTAGCGTGATACCATCAGATCTTCAGAGCCTTGCTTCTGATTGCCATCTTCTGATGCCTTCTAGATCATGTTCTGATTTTCTCAAGACCATCTTCTGATGTCTTCCAGACCATGTTCTGATGAAGCCATCTAGATCTTCTGGGTCAGAGCTTCTAAATGCTGATTTGGTGCATACTCTTTTAGACTTTTCCTGAAATGGAGAACGTGAATAATTAGAGTACCACATTGTCTTATACAAAATTCATATATAATGTTATCATCAAAACTAGAAATATTGATTAGAACATTTCATGTTCTAACAATCTCCCCCTTTTTGATGATGACAAAAACGTAAAGAATTGATATGAATTTGTATCCAGAATATCAAATAAAAAAGACAATACACAGATATAGCATAAGAGCATATTATTCAAAGTATGTGAATATGTCTCCCCCTGAGACTAACAATCTCCCCATGAAATTGGAGCACTGCGGAAGTTGAAGGCATTGCAGTTGGAGCAGAGGCTGGAACAATTTGATCAGCAACAGGATTTTCCTTGAACCAATTAAACAGCGTCTCTATGTCTCCAGTCAGAACTGCGAATTCCTTAGGAGCAGATAGAGGCTTATTCGGAGTCCAGATTACCAGGGGCAGAGGGTTATCAATGTCCATATCATCAGAATCCAACTCCATCTCATCAACAAACTAAGCTTCCTCCAAAGGCTTCCAGTTCAAGATGGGGTGAAAATACTTGCCATCACCATACTCCAGAGCTAGTCCAGCAGGACCAGGAGCAGCAGCAAGACAGTCATTCTGGAGATTCAGAAAATCTGTTTGCACATTCTCAAAGAAAGCCTTCCAGAGCTTTCCACCAGCCACATGATCCAGCTTGGAGTCATAGGAAATCTTCAGATAATCTAACCCAGTTCGTTCCTTATGTTTTAATAATTGAAAACACAAATCAACAGAAGGAGGGGTTGGGTTGGGTCTGATGAAGGAAATTCTTTCATGAGGGTGAGAGATGTGATAAGGGGCAGATGGTATATCAAGAAGAAGATGTGAGATGGTGGAGAGGGGTGAGGAAGTTTCTTCATTATCAGAGTCTAGAATAACAACTGTAGGCTCAGAAGAAGGAACTGGGTTGCGTTGAGGGTGGAAGAAAGACTCGGAAGATGATGATTCAGAAAAGTTACAGAAGACAGGAGTGTCAACTGCTGGTTGGGGGTCAGATATTGATGAGATTAGTTGAGGGATAGAGGATGGTTGAAGTTGAGGAGCTAAGGATTGAGGTTGAGAAGTGTAGAAGATGTTTTCAGATGGTATGTTAGGAAAGATAACAATGATTAGTGGGGGGTTCAGAATTTGTGGTTCACAATGAATGGGTCGTTTTCCTTTAGAGGTGGTGGAAGAAGATGGAATTTCAGAAGATCGTTTATTTTGGTGAGGGGGAAGATCTGGGACAGAATCAGATTCAAGGATAGAATCATCAATACTATCTATTTCATCTATAAGCTTTTTAAGTTCGGCAGATGATCTAGGTACCTTGAGGGATTCATGGTGGGGTTGATCAGAGTCAGTTTGTTGTTCTGGTTGTTCTGTTGATAAATTTTCAGAATTAATAACAGAAGATACAGACTCAGTTATAGAAATACCTGAAGTTTTCTTATTTTTCTTCAGAGGATTTGAAGGACCATCTCTAGTGGACTTTCTCTTCTTCTTCTCCTTCTTTTCTTTCTTCTTCTTAGTTTGACCAGAATCATCTACAGTTGGAAGGACTCTGTCGCTTAGCCATGCTGGATCAAACCCTGAGCCATCTTTTAGGCAGGATTCCAAATAGAAGAGAACGATGTTAGGATGTTCATTCTTGAAGAATAACTCAAAGTCATCAAGAGCAGGAATCCTTCTGGACAGAATCTCATTTACCACTCTGGGAGGAGAGGTAATGTTCTCGATCAGTTTCATTTCTTGAGGGAGTGAGCTTCATAGTGCTTCCACATGTTGCTTTCAGATCTTTAATAGTTCCAGCATCTAGCAGATCTTGCACTAGTCCATTTTCAGTCAGATGTCATAAATAAGTCTTCCTAGAGGAACGATGTTTCTTCTGATCTTTGGAGTTTTCTGCCTTGCTTGTTCTCTAGAGTCCTTCACATGATTCCACATGTGGATGAACAGAATGTATGGTAGGTCAACCCTCTGGCCTTTCCCAATGCAATACAGAATGTATTGTTGATCTTGATTGATGTAGTTAGGAGAGACATAAGCTTTTTTGTGATAGATACATCCCAGAAGAATCTTGGTCCAAATTCTGTAGGGAGGCTTTAGTTCCTTGATATTTGTAGAACCTTCTCCAGAAATGAAGATTTCAGCATAAACAGCATCCCAGTCTGTTCTGCCTACAATTGCTCCAGCAGCACCAAAGTAACCTTCCAGATTTAGCAACCTCCTAATTAGGTTTTCAGTTATTGAAATCTCTTCACCCAAAACAATGGAGAGAATAGTCTTTGGAGTCAGAGTAGTGTGAATTCAAAACTCCTTCACCAATTTTGGGTAACAATTAGGTGACAACCAAACATACCAAACATGGATATATATCATAGGGATAGTAGCCAAAGATATCTTTACAACCTCTTGTGTCACACAAAGAAGACTGAAATCAATTGGAACAGGTTACAACAAGTTCTATACACAAACAATGAACATACTTCAAAAGAAAACCTAACTAGGTTAGCTTGAAAGGAGATGAAGTTTTGAAAATATGGAGTCTAGAAGAAACCCAAAGATAGGAAGCCACAAATCACATATTATAGGTCTTAGATATCTCATGAATTCATGTTAATCACCAAGTCTAAGCCAAAGCAAAAGTCTTACAAGATCAAGTCAAATTAGGTTAAACTAGTTACACAAGTAACAATGGTGTGAATGAAATTAGAAACATACCTGGTATGGCAACAAATGATCAAAGTCAGTAGGTAATGACCTATAAGAAGTTCTCAAACACCTAAGATATCATGTCAAAAGCTTTACACAAAATTACAAGTCAATAGGACAAGTTATGTCACAAGTATCAACCAAAATGCAATTATTTACCTATTGCAAGATTGCTTCAATTAAGGCACAAGGGAATTGTACAAAAATACCAAATTAAAGGTCCTAATACCTCTAAAGGTCCCTAATTATGCACACAACAAGACCTAAAACCATTGCATAAATGCACTTCCAATTATTGGCAATATTCAAACAAGTATCATTTATGAACACACAAAAATGGTCCTCAAAGAACTGAATGAAAGCCTAATCAAACAATAGAATAAAGACTTTAATTTTTGTACATGGCATCATATGCCTCTCTACTAAATTCACACAAAAAATTGTAGCATAATTCATTTTATAGGTCCTCTAATCAAAACAATTCTCAAGAGGTATCGAAACAAAGACAGTTATGAACATCTTTAAGAAAAAGGCCCATTGAAAATACCAAATCAATTTACAAAATTCTACAAAAAAAAATCACAAATGTCTAAACATATCAAATTATTTAAAATTAATTTTTTGGTATTTTTTGTTTCAACGGAAAAGGATTTACCAAATAGAACTTGAAGAAGAAACAATTTTAGAACAAAAGGAAATGGTCCACTCTAGGGGGTGCATTAGTAATTATATCATGCACAGAATCTATATACAAATGGCGCGTGGGCCAAGAACTGGGGGGAAATAAGAAATTGGCGCTAGGCCCAATTATTCACGTGGCCCAAACCTCATTATTCACATATTCCATTTTTATTTCATATTCATTTGATATCAGCATGTATTTATTACTTATTTTTCAACACATGACATGTGATTAATACAATGTAACGTAGCAAAAATCAACCTATATTAATTGGTGCTCTAAGTCTAAGTGACTAAAGGACAAAAGGAATAGGTAGAGCCAATCACAAAGTGACAACACATGGATCCAATGATTAAGTAAAGGACAAAAGGGAATAAAAAAGAATGCATCAGCCAATAGAGAAGTGCCACGCATGCTCATAGAGTGAAAGCCCTAAAAACCTAAACTAGACGCCAGAGCCCTGCTCTGGTCGTCTTCTTTGATGCACCCTCGCCAGAGCTACGACCAACATGCCCAGAAAATGGAAAATAGGACCACCGGTCCACTCGTTTTCGCACCCTGAGTTCTAATCCGCCCTTAGTTTTCACTAAAACCTACTCTATCTCCATAACTGAACACCTCCTTGAAACCTTAACTCCATGAAACCTTACCAAAACGCATGTTGATTGCACCAAAAAATTCCTCATGCAATACAGAACTTAAATACGCCTTTCAAATATTCAAACCATCATCATTTCATACAAACTAAAATCAAACTTTAAAAATCAAAAATTGAATACGAATGCAACACACAACGCCGAAATTAGTGGTGCTAACCCAGCCTCCTTGGCATGAGGAGCTCACAGATGCATATGCCCTAATACATGTTGCTAGAATGCTAAGAAGTTTCAGAGACTTACTTGTTCAGATCTTGATTCAAAAGAAAGAAAATTCTACAATATTTGAGCTTCTTGATGATGATGCAGATGATGATGATAATAGCTTCTTGATGTGCACCTTCAATTGAGAAATAAACTCAGTTTATCGAGATCTTGAAGCTTGCTAGCAAATATTGATGATGATGCTGAAACAGTAGAGATAGTTGATAATAGTGATGATTTGCAACGATAATGAGGGTTGGAGGTTGATGGAGGTTGTGTTGGTAATTTGAAACGGTTATAGGAGTTTGTTATGGTGGTTGGTGGTGATGAACGAAGGTGAGAGAGTGAGAGAGAAGAGAGAGAATATGAAAAATGAAAAAAAGTAATGAAAACGTCCCCCGTGGAAATGTGAGGGTTTGGATTTTTATAGTGTGGTTCATGCAAGTTTTATGGTGGATGCAAGTGTAGCCAATAATTTTTACCAAACTTAATATGAAAAGGTTGTATGAATGTAGCAAACTCTCTAAGCTCTTTCAAGTTTCAGACTATGCATGGCTTAATGAGGTAATGGTTGAGGGTGTCTTCGTGCAGCAACTTGCACGCAAACTTTCTGCGCCAAGGCCAACACTCGTTCACGTTGTAGCATAAAATATCCATGGTGCTAACTTCATATGCCTATAGCCCACTCCATGTGATACCATACCATTTGACTTTGATGCCGTTGTGACGAGCGAATAGAGGAGGGTGAAATAGCCATGGGATTACCTTATTTATAACTGGATGCATGCAAGGGCAAGTGTCGGGCAAGCCAACTCATTTATCACAAATCTAGATAGCTGACTTTGTGACCTTCTAAATCACAAACCATGGGCTCAAATGATCTCCTCTTGATTTCAGTGTGTAGAGGACATGTAATAGCACTAGTTTGATGTTGGATTCAATAAGAGGTGATGCTTATAACCTTCTACAGATTTCATCAAAGTCATGATGGAAGGTGTTTGATATTTTGCAAGTGTTTGATTGAAAAACTATCGGGCTCCATAACTTGAACAACTTTGAACCTCCAAACTTCTCACTTCTATATCTTTTAATCCAGGCTTCAGCTGAAGAAGTGATCAACTACAAAGTTGTAGTGTGCCATGAATGGAACAATTTTGTTCTTGCACTCACTTCAAAACAATACCTCTATCCATGTGTAATTGGCGTCTGAAGTAAGCTGATCAATGATTCCAAAATTCCAAAAAAAATTTCGAAGTTTTTCTCACTTTCCAGTTTTGGAAATTTCACATTACAACTACTTTCCAAATTTGGTAATTTTTTATAAAATGATTTTATTAATTCCTTCGACTTCTTTGACTAATTTTCACCAAAAGTCAACAATATGATATTTTGACTTTATTTTTTACCAAAAACACGAAAAGTCAACTATTTGACTTTTTTTCAACTCCAGATGAATTTTCTGATTAACCAATTGCCAATTCAACTTCAATCAATCATCAACAAATGGAATTAAATGAATATCTCCACATGGACCCCATGCCACCTCATACCATATAATCAGCTTCTAATTAAAAATATTGATAAAAAAGTCAACTGGGTTGACTTTGGTGAAAACCCTAATTTTAAGGAATCAGATGAACTCAAGCTTGTATTTTCCAATCAATACCTTGGTTAGGAATCATAAAACCCTAATTCTTGGGAGAACCAGGTGGAGATATAGAAATCCAATAAAGCCTAAATTCTCTTCTTTTTAATCAGAAATCCCTCTTCAATAGAAGCTCCTTTCTTGTAAACTTTTGAGAAGTAACAATGACATGAATGCATGTATTGTATTATGATCTAAATGAAATGTGTCTATGAATGTGATGTGAAACCTCTTTCCGGTTAAAAATGGGTGGGCAAATTTTGGGGTGAACAACTGCCCCTATTTAATCATCTTAAATCTGACGACGAGATCGGTGTGAGCCTTTCAAGCTTGTAGGTTGAAGAGGATTAAATACTAAAGAACCAGAAAATTTGCACGCCGAAGAAAAAGGTGGTACACATCTCCTGAACATCTCCAAACAAGGTATTGGATTCAAAGAGTTAACAACCAAATGATGATTGAAATTCCAAACAGGAATTGGCTGGACTACCAAATAGGAATTGGTTTTCTGAGAAAATGCCACCAAGACGTGGGCTTACGTAGTCAAACAGGTATTGACTTATGAGGATTTGAACATCATTGGGGAGATGCATTGTGAGGATACATCAATGCTTCAGGCTTCTGATACAGGCTTAACTGGCCTATGCTTCGATGCATGTTTGAGATTTTTTAGCGTAATGCCCAGCGTGGATGAAAATGCTACGCGTTTTAGAGGATGCAATGCAAATGCAAATGATTATTATATGAAAGGTTCCAAATACGTGTGTCATACCCCAAAATTAGCCCAAGATATTTTTACTCACCTGACTTGCAATTGCTCAAGACAGTGCAAGCTCACTCTTCTCCTAAGCACAAGATCCAAATTAGGGTTTCTAATTTAATCAAAGAATTTGAACTTCTGATACCTCAAGTGGATTCCATGGTCTCTCATATGATTCAAAGCATCCTCATTCCAAGTTTCAAGTCCTGATTCAAAAGATTGCTCATCAACAGCTCAAATGGTCAACAGTCGACTAGTTTGACCTAAAAGTCAACTGTGGTCAAAGTACAGCCAAAATTTCTGATTTTTGGTCAACATCAACATTTTAATGTTAGATTCATCATTTGATCAAGGATTGATCATGAATCATCAAGAAAAGTTCAGAAATCAACAAAATCCAAAGTTTCTAAATTAGGGTTTTTGGGACTAAAAGTCAACTGAACTTTGACCAGCCATAACTCTAACATGGAACATCAAAAATTTCCCATACAAAGCTCATTTTGAAGGAAATTGAATTCTCTACAACTTTGTCTCTCACATCCCAAGTCTAAAAATGCTTCATTTGAGAGATAGGGATCAAAAGATTATAGGTCCTTTGTGAAAGCTCGCAAAAAGCTGTTTTTTGTCAGGAGCCATATCATCAAGATAAAATCCTCAAATAAAAAAAGCTTCCAAAGTGGCTTGTAGAAGACATCTTGAGGTTTCCAAAAAGTCCTAAAACTCATCCATATCTTAAAAATTGAGGGAGATATGCCTTGTCAAAGTTGGACAAATTTGAGTGTAAAATGTGAAACAAATGAGGTTCAAAATGGATTTTCTTACAAACGGGCTCAAGTCTTTAAGATTCAATCTTGATCCTCAAGTTATTCAAGACCTCAAATCTAATTTCCATGAATTATTGAGATTTATTTGATTTTATATGAATTTTCTTATTTATTTAAAAGTGAGATAATTCATGTAAATCAAAGATTTGATAGAAGATATCATAATAATCAATTTTAATCACCAATCATGCCTCATAATAAACCAAATATCGTGAGAAATAAGTTTGAATGAACAAAATTGGATTTGGAGCAAAAATAGAAAATATATCATTCTTTTTCCAAAATTTTCAAGTGATTAAAAAGAAAGTATCCAAGCCCATGAGTGACCCTAATATTGTCTCATATATATTTGAGAATGGGGGCAGCCACAAGGGGACGAATTCTTTTGCTGGAGAAACCCTAACCAAGTTCTCAAACTTTTGCAAAGATTAGGGCAAAGCCAAAGTCAGTTTCAGGGGGCTTCCAATCGAAACCAAGGATTTATTTACTCCCTGGTGGCTCCCAGCAACGGTTCCAGATCATTACACAGGTTCACAACTTCCCAGAACTACCTCATCCACATTACACCGGTGTGGTAAAAATTTCTAATCTCAAACTCTTCATTCGTTTGACATGAATCGATTTTATTCATTCACATGTGTTCATAGTGAGAGGAGGAACATTTTTGATGCATTGCTTGTGAGTTTCGGTACAGGAATCTGAACCTACCATTGTTAGGGCATGATTCCGGTCAAGCTTCGTAATGATGGTTACAGGCTCTTTCAGGTCAAAAGGACTGCATCAATGGATTTGCCATGGTCGAATTAGGTGGAAAGGGTCTTTCTTTTGTTTGGATTTTAATGTTTTGCAGGTTTATGGGTGGCTTCTCGTCAGAGATGATGACCGACGAGTACTGTTCCGGTGGTTGCAAAGTTCCGGGACTTTTGGTCTAGCACGCGTGGCACGATCAGCAAACACCATTGGCCAGTCAACATGTTGAGCATCTCTCTCCCCACGCGATTGGATGGTTTATACGACTGGGGCCCACATTTGACTTTTGTTTTGAATTTCCATTTGAGTTATCTTTTATATATATATATTATTTGAATCATATTTTATAAATAACTCAACCATGGCAGCGCAAGTGGCCAAGTGAGGAATGAGTTAAACCCAACGTCCTGGGTTCGAGTCTCAGCTGGGACATTTTATTTGTCATGTTCTATCCATGGATCCAATGCACACAAGCCATGGGGATGCGCCATACACCCTCGCTCACTACCACAAGATATCCCGCAAACCAGATCTAACGCCCCAGGAATGCGTGCACACCATAGACTCCTCATGGACTCACCACACTGAACCCCAGCTAAGTATTTTTTAATTTATTTATTTTAATTACATAACCTATTTTGTTATTTATTTTATTTCTTTTCTAATCCTAACCCTTTTTTATTTTAATTACTTAAACAATCTTTTATTTATTAAATAAATATTTTCATGACCTTTTTTTATTTAATCGAACTTTCGATTTTTCTTAATTCTCAAATACATAAAATTATTCACTTTTCATGTTTAAACCCGTTGCTTTAAACCCTGATTTTATTTTAGCTATTTTTTCATCATGACCACTAATCACTGTTAGGTATTGTCCATTAACTCAGCATGTCCTTTTTCGTCATAAAACCTTATTCCCTAAAAAGTCAGGGTTTACCCTGAGTGTTTTCAAAATCTTTTTTCAGAACCTCTTTTATTCATTATCAATGTCTTGTATTTGCCACAAAAAGTTTTCTACCTTTCTATTCTTTATTTTTTAGGGTTAGCCAAGATCCTCTGACTACGCGCCCTCAGATCAAAAGCTAAGTTCTAAATCCTTTTCTTGTTTAAATTTTATTTTAATTTTTGCCTTATAGGTTAAATTAAGGTTTATTTTCAATATCAAAGGAACTCCACATACACTCACCCCTATTACGTTCTTTTAAATTCTTAGATGTTCAGAGTCAATCAAGGGTTCGAGGAAGATCAAGGCAAGGCATTCAAGATATGCGTAAATTAACTATTGATCTCTCTTATTTTTCTGCCTTTATTTTTCTGTTACCCTATAAGGGTTTTATTGTAATAGATTAGATTTACTTTTCCGCCTTTTAATTTCTCCCCATCCCCGCAGGTGTTTATTGTAATAGCGTAGGAAATTTTTATTTCTGCCTTTATTTTATTTTAATTGCGTGGTTAGTAATTTAGGGAGTGATAACCATGAATTGATCATAGATCACCTAATTCCAAGAAAAATGTCATCGAAGTTAACCACATGATTGTGCACCCACACACCTTTAGGGTAATCCCTCTGGTTGCCTGTTGCCTTATATTGTTGCCTTGTTGCCTAAAAATAGTCAAGTCCCTCGATTCCGAGGATACCTAAAGCAATGTTGCCTTCAAAGTTATTGAAACTCCCTCGATGTTGCCTTATAAAAATGATTGTCCCCAATTGCTAAGGTATCCTCCCATGATGCCTAAAAAGATAAAATGACTATTATATCCTTCCCTTAGTCTACCTGCCCTCTTTATGGCAGGGACAGTCTTATGGCGAATGATTGTTGTAACACCCCAAATCTACCCAACGTTATATTTAAATCAGAATGCGGAAATTTCAAACACTAAACATGAGGCATTACATTCTCAACTTATTCCAACAAACAACCAACCTATATTTGCTTTTATTATGATACATAGCATTCGGCGTTCACAACTTATAAATCATATACAACTTTATCCAACTAAAATCAAAACTTCAATTTATAATTATTCAAGAATTATTGTAATAACAACAATTAGAAACAATTTCAACAACAAATAATAACAACTATTCATCGTTTTATAATAACAACAACATGACCGACATAAACAATCATAATCCCATCCCGAGTGCTACGTATCAGAGCAAGACACCAATCGACTAACAGCAACTAAAGACTTCATAAAGTTACTTCGCTTCCACAGCTATTCTTGAGTACCTGCTCAATTACCCATAATAGGTAACATCATTACAGAAGGGGTGAGATATCATACAATATAAACAGGTGTATGATAAACAGTATATTAGATTAGGATTATACAAATTCTACCACTTTACATAGCAATTATACAACAACGAGTAAGCGACTTAAATCAATACAACTTACTAGCAACAACAACTTAGTAACAACAACTTAATAACAACAACTTAGTAACAACAACTTAATAACAACAACTTAGTAACAACAACTTAATAACAACAACTTAATAACAACAACTTAATAACAACAACTTAGTAACAACGACTTGATCACAACAACAACTTAACAGTAATGACAACTTAACAGCAATAACAACTTAATGGCAATCATAACTTATAACCAACAATAACTTAATCACAAAAGCAACTTATAACCACATCAACTTATATCAAACGACAATTTATCAAATAGCAACAACAACAACAACACGATAACAAATTAAACATCGACAACAACAACAACGGTAACAACTTAAACATCAACAACAACAACAACGGTAACAACTTAAACATCAACAACAGCTCAGACATACAAATCGAATGTGACTCAACTATGCAAATGCATGTGGTACCATTTGGAGTAAAACTCCCAACGTAAACATATGCCAGGTTATCGAGGCATTTCAACAACGTAAACAGGGTGCCATCAAGGCCAACGTAATCAGGTGCCGTCTAGGCCAACGTAAACAATGCAAATGTATGCATGCGACAACAACCACAACGTCATAACAACAACAACGAAACAACAACAACGACAACAACAACGTAAACAACAACTTGAACATGCATCAGATGCATCAACTTAATCCAACATTGGTCATACGACCTACAACTTAAACATGCCCACAAGTCGGAACAATAACAACGCTGAACAACATAATCAATTTTCAACTTATTCAACATTGACCATAGGCCTACAACATCATCAACGTAATCAACGACAATTCAACAACGACGTATAACAACAACATTTCAACATAGTAATAACAACTTGTTCAACAACGACAACATATTCCCAACAACTTACTAACAACATATTCAATTATATCATGTTCAATAATAACATACTAGAAACAACATAACAACAACAACTCGACACAACGCTTACTCATACCGACTATTATTATAAGTCTTATTTATACTACTTAATAGCAACATATACTACATTCTACTCAACAACTTATACTTAATTGTCCACCAACTTACATCATCGGTCCTTATACTACTACCAAATTATTCCTACCAAGGTTGTAACAACTCTGCAACTATCAACTTAATATTCGCTATCGACATCTACCACTAAGGCACCAACAACTTAATTATTATTATTATTTGCTAATTATCAACAACTCCGTTACTTGAATTACCGCTACATAAGCCATCATTATTGCTACAGTTACTTTTATCGCATTATAATTAGGCTACCGATTCAGCCTGCTACTTTATACTTCTGCCATTGCTCCTTCGTGTTATTTTCCACTTTCTGCAACTTATACCACATGCCAACTATTTCTAATAATAAGCATTACTACCAATTCATTTGATTGAATTTCTACAACTTAATTCAAGAACACAACATTTATAACAGCAACATAACAATTTTCCACCACTAAAACACAATACAACAGCAACCTACAAATCATCCCCAAATCAACACAGAGCAACCAATTATGAATAACAACCAAGGACTCAGAATCAACCACATAATCAAACACCGACACTGAGGCAAATTCATAAACCCCATCCCACATACGTGTTCATCATAACCCCCGGTTATAGAGTAAGAACCCCACCCTTACCTTTGGATTGGAGATTCCTCTACTCTCCCGGTTGTCATAGCTTATGCCGCCGCTTCCAACTTTTCTCCGAAAATCTTTTCTAACAACGTGCAGAGACGCACCAAAAACCTGTTCGGAAATCGTTTTGTCAGACGGACTTAAAATCATCAAAACGAAAATCGCGCCGGTCAGAAGTTACCTCTACGAGTCTGGAACGTTGTGTCCAAGAACCGCGACGATCCAACGGTTGGATCGGGAGAAACGTTTGTTTTGCTAAGGTGTCTCACCACAGAAACTTGCTGCGAAAATTGGACTTCCCCTGGCTTTTCTCTTCCGCCATTGCTCTCTTCTTCACCTCTCCTCCAAACCCTTATTTTCTTCGTACAGTACAACAAAAACCTATTTCTTTTCTTTTTCTTTATTTTCCAAATAATCCAAATAACTCCTATAACTCTTATTGGGCCAATCATTCACACTTCCTCATTGCTATTTACCACACACTAATCCAACCCAATTCACTTAAATCAATTAGTCCAATAAATAAATCATATTATTCTTACTATTATCCTCCAATTAAACCGACTAAATAAATCCGACTTAAACTTAATATCTTCGATCAGCATAACAATCCAATTTCAGCTAAATCCAATAAATAATTCCTTCCATAATTTAATTAACTAATTAATTAAATTCGGGTCGTTACAACTCTCCCCCACTTAGAATATTTTCGTCCTCGAAAATCTATCCGACACAATCATCCTGACACCTCACGCTTCAGCTGCCCATCTCTGATCATCCAACCTTAGTTCACTGTCCTCATTAAAGTTCCTGCCAACTTATATGATTCATAAGCTTCAACCAAGTTTCATTCACATCCATCACTTTACACACCATTAAGATAGTAAGATAAGTACATAACATCCAATACAATTCCGTCTACTATTAACAAGAGATTAAGGGTGATCAGTTCCTCAATTTGTCAATAGTTAGCCGACAATCATGATGAAGTATAACCCATCATTACTAAACTATAATAGCGCAGTTTATCACTTGGCTCAAGTCACCTGAGCATAACGTCCAAGAATTCACTCCATAGTTTCCTCGACGCACGCAGCACAACACAATTCTTAAATATTTTCTAATACAGAAACGTCACTATACCAAGTATAATCCAAATCACTTTGCTCCACGAAAATTTATTCAAGTAGAGAACTTAAGCAATGTCAATAAATCCTTAGTCTTATAACTTCACTGATCTCCACAATCTCGCATTTTATCGTATTCTAATCACGATCTCAACATCGTCATCTCATCATTCGGTTAGCGATAAAACTTCCAAAATTTTCTTCTAGTTGACTCTGCAATCCACTTATATGATCCAACAACAAAACCTGTAACAACTCATCTTTACATCAGCATCCAAACGTCGACGTCACGAGCAATAAAATTCCACTGACAACTTCCCAATTCACCAACACCGCTGAAACATCGCAGCCTTTTAAAGTTCTAACAAAAAGCGCTCAACTGCCAACACAAATATCTCCCTCGATACAGACCTTCCTGATACAAAATGATATACTAAACTGAAGGGAATTTCATGTAGATCCCAGAAATTCAAGAATCGCTTAAATCCGAGTTACGAGTAAAAAGTTATCACTTGTATAACATGGCTGGTCAAGGAATCCCGTATACCAGTCTGTACTAAATTCAGCATCAGACCCAAAACTTCAAACGCATCTTTCTCCCTCGTCGAAAACATGTAGCAGACAAAGTTTATATGAAAACTGTAGGGAATTTCGCAAGCTTTCCGAAAAGTCCAGAATCGTCTCCATCGGAGTTACGAGCGAAAAGTTATCACCTGATTAGTGAAGGCTGTTCCATAAATACGAAAATACAGATTGGAAGTGATAAACATGGGTTCTACCTTTCTCCCCTGCTTCCAAAAATTCCCAACCATCCTCACCGGCATAAAAATCCGCATCGACTCATCCAAACAATTCCTAACTTCGCTTGGTTTGACTTCGAACGGTTAACTCCCAAGAGTATCTTCTAATTAATCCAACCTCTCGTCCAACGACAAGTCACAGTTATTCCACCTCAAGGATACATCAACTCTACCGCGACATTAAAATCTTAAATCCGTGCTTCCTTCAAAATTGGAAAAATCATGTCACCTCGCCAATACTCGCACTTATGCAATTCCTATTACACCGAAACATCCAAGAGAAGCGCTAGCTTCTCCCCCACTTGGCTTCAAGCCCACTCCTACAAACAAATGACTAGAAAACAAACAAGTACCGACAGTGTTGTACACACTTGTCGCGTACCAAGGGATAAATAACATTATACACACTGGCCGGACAGACCGACCTGCTCTGATACCACTAATGTAACACCCCAACTCTACCCAACGTTATATTTAAATCAGAATGCGGAAATTTCAAACATTAAACATGAGGCATTACATTCTCAACTTATTCCAACAAACAACCAACCTATATTTGCTTTTATTATGATACATAGCATTCGGCGTTCACAGCTTATAAATCATATACAACTTTATCCAACTAAAATCAAAACTTCAATTTATAATTATTCAAGAATTATTGTAATAACAACAATTAGAAACAATTTCAACAACAAATAATAACAACTATTCATCGTTTTATAATAACAACAACATGACCGACATAAACAATCATAATCCCATCCCGAGTGCTACGTATCAGAGCAAGACACCAATCGACTAACAACAACTAAAGACTTCATAAAGTTACTTCGCTTCCACAGCTATTCTTGAGTACCTGCTCAATTACCCATAATAGGTAACATCATTACAGAAGGGGTGAGATATCATACAATATAAACAGGTGTATGATAAACAGTATATTAGATTAGGATTATACAAATTCTACCACTTTACATAGCAATTATACAACAACGAGTAAGCGACTTAAATCAATACAACTTACTAGCAACAACAACTTAGTAACAACAACTTAATAACAACAACTTAGTAACAACAACTTAATAACAACAACTTAGTAACAACAACTTAATAACAACAACTTAATAACAACAACTTAATAACAACAACTTAGTAACAACGACTTGATCACAACAACAACTTAACAGTAATGACAACTTAACAGCAATAACAACTTAATGGCAATCATAACTTATAACCAACAATAACTTAATCACAAAAGCAACTTATAACCACATCAACTTATATCAAACGACAATTTATCAAATAGCAACAACAACAACAACACGATAACAAATTAAACATCGACAACAACAACAACGGTAACAACTTAAACATCAACAACAACAACAACGGTAACAACTTAAACATCAACAACAGCTCATACATACAAATCGAATGTGACTCAACTATGCAAATGCATGTGGTACCATTTGGAGTAAAACTCCCAACGTAAACATATGCCAGGTTATCGAGGCATTTCAACAACGTAAACAGGGTGCCATCAAGGCCAACGTAATCAGGTGCCATCTAGGCCAACGTAAACAATGCAAATGTATGCATGCGACAACAACCACAACGTCATAACAACAACAACGAAACAACAACAACGACAACAACAACGTAAACAACAACTTGAACATGCATCAGATGCATCAACTTAATTCAACATTGGTCATACGACCTACAACTTAAACATGCCCACAAGTCGGGACAATAACAACGCTGAACAACATAATCAATTTTCAACTTATTCAACATTGACCATAGGCCTACAACATCATCAACGTAATCAACGACAATTCAACAACGACGTATAACAACAACATTTCAACATAGTAATAACAACTTGTTCAACAACGACAACATATTCCCAACAACTTACTAACAACATATTCAATTATATCATGTTCAATAATAACATACTAGAAACAACATAACAACAACAACTCGACACAACGCTTACTCATACCGACTATTATTATAAGTCTTATTTATACTACTTAATAGCAACATATACTACATTCTACTCAACAACTTATACTTAATTGTCCACCAACTTACATCATCGGTCCTTATACTACTACCAAATTATTCCTACCAAGGTTGTAACAACTCTGCAACTATCAACTTAATATTCGCTATTGACATCTACCACTAAGGCACCAACAACTTAATTATTGTTATTATTTGTTAATTATCAACAACTCCGTTACTTTAATTACCGCTACATAAGCCATCATTATTGCTACAGTTACTTTTATCGCATTATAATTAGGCTACCGATTCAGCCTGCTACTTTATACTTCTGCCATTGCTCCTTCGTGTTATTTTCCACTTTCTGCAACTTATACCACATGCCAACTATTTCTAATAATAAGCATTACTACCAATTCATTTGATTGAATTTCTACAACTTAATTCAAGAACACAACATTTATAACAGCAACATAACAATTTTCCACCACTAAAACACAATACAACAGCAACCTACAAATCATCCCCAAATCAACACAGAGCAACCAATTATGAATAACAACCAAGGACTCAGAATCAACCACATAATCAAACACCGACACTGAGGCAAATTCATAAACCCCATCCCACATACGTGTTCATCATAACCCCCGGTTATAGAGTAAGAACCCCACCCTTACCTTTGGATTGGAGATTCCTCTACTCTCCCGGTTGTCATAGCTTATGCCGCCGCTTCCAACTTTTCTCCGAAAATCTTTTCTAACAACGTGCAGAGACGCACCAAAAACCTGTTCGGAAATCGTTTTGTCAAACGGACTTAAAATCATCAAAACGAAAATCGCGCCGGTCAGAAGTTACCTCTACGAGTCTGGAACGCTGTGTCCAAGAACCGCGACGATCCAACGGTTGGATCGGGAGAAACGTTTGTTTTGCTAAGGTGTCTCACCACAGAAACTTGCTGCGAAAATTGGACTTCCCCTGGCTTTTCTCTTCCGCCATTGCTCTCTTCTTCACCTCTCCTCCAAACCCTTATTTTCTTCGTACAGTACAACAAAAACCTATTTCTTTTCTTTTTCTTTATTTTCCAAATAATCCAAATAACTCCTATAACTCTTATTGGGCCAATCATTCACACTTCCTCATTGCTATTTACCACACACTAATCCAACCCAATTCACTTAAATCAATTAGTCCAATAAATAAATCATATTATTCTTACTATTATCCTCCAATTAAACCGACTAAATAAATCCGACTTAAACTTAATATCTTCGATCAGCATAACAATCCAATTTCAGCTAAATCCAATAAATAATTCCTTCCATAATTTAATTAACTAATTAATTAAATTCGGGGCGTTACAACTCTCCCCCACTTAGAATATTTTCGTCCTCGAAAATCTATCCGACACAATCATCCTGACACCTCACGCTTCAGCTGCCCATCTCTGATCATCCAACCTTAGTTCACTGTCCTCATTAAAGTTCCTGCCAACTTATATGATTCATAAGCTTCAACCAAGTTTCATTCATATCCATCACTTTACACACCATTAAGATAGTAAGATAAGTACATAACATCCAATACAATTCCGTCTACTATTAACAAGAGATTAAGGGTGATCAGTTCCTCAATTTGTCAATAGTTAGCCGACAATCATGATGAAGTATAACCCATCATTACTAAACTATAATAGCGCAGTTTATCACTTGGCTCAAGTCACCTGAGCATAACGTCCAAGAATTCACTCCATAGTTTCCTCGACGCACGCAGCACAACACAATTCTTAAATATTTTCTAATACAGAAACGTCACTATACCAAGTATAATCCAAATCACTTTGCTCCACGAAAATTTATTCAAGTAGAGAACTTAAGCAATGTCAATAAATCCTTAGTCTTATAACTTCACTGATCTCCACAATCTCGCAATTTATCGTATTCTAATCACGATCTCAACATCGTCATCTCATCATTCGGTTAGCGATATAACTTCCAAAATTTTCTTCTAGTTGACTCTGCAATCCACTTATATGATCCAACAACAAAACCTGTAACAACTCATCTTTACATCAGCATCCAAACGTCGACGTCACGAGCAATAAAATTCCACTGACAACTTCCCAATTCACCAGCACCGCTGAAACATCGCAGCCTTTTAAAGTTCTAACAAAAAGCGCTCAACTGCCAACACAAATATCTCCCTCGATACAGACCTTCCTGATACAAAATGATATACTAAACTGAAGGGAATTTCATGTAGATCCCAGAAATTCAAGAATCGCTTAAATCCGAGTTACGAGTAAAAAGTTATCACTTGTATAACATGGCTGGTCAAGGAATCCCGTATACCAGTCTGTACTAAATTCAGCATCAGACCCAAAACTTCAAACGCATCTTTCTCCCTCGTCGAAAACATGTAGCAGACAAAGTTTATATGAAAACTGTAGGGAATTTCGCAAGCTTTCCGAAAAGTCCAGGATCGTCTCCATCGGAGTTACGAGCGAAAAGTTATCACCTGATTAGTGAAGGCTGTTCCATAAATACGAAAATACAGATTGGAAGTGATAAACATGGGTTCTACCTTTCTCCCCTGCTTCCAAAAATTCCCAACCATCCTCACCGGCATAAAAATCCGCATCGACTCATCCAAACAATTCCTAACTTCGCTTGGTTTGACTTCGAACGGTTAACTCCCAAGAGTATCTTCTAATTAATCCAACCTCTCGTCCAACGACAAGTCACAGTTATTCCACCTCAAGGATACATCAACTCTACCGCGACATTAAAATCGTAAATCCGTGCTTCCTTCAAAATTGGAAAAATCATGCCATCTCGCCAATACTCGCACTTATGCAATTCCTATTACACCGAAACATCCAAGAGAAGCGCTAGCTTCTCCCCCACTTGGCTTCAAGCCCACTCCTACAAACAAACGACTAGAAAACAAACAAGTACCGACAGTGTTGTACACACTTGTCGCGTACCAAGGGATAAATAACATTATACACACTGGCCGGACAGACCGACCTGCTCTGATACCACTAATGTAACACCCCAAATCTACCCAACATTATATTTAAATCAGAATGCGGAAATTTCAAACATTAAACATGAGGCATTACATTCTCAACTTATTCCAACAAACAACCAACCTATATTTGCTTTTATTATGATACATAGCATTCGGCGTTCACAACTTATAAATCATATACAACTTTATCCAACTAAAATCAAAACTTCAATTTATAATTATTCAAGAATTATTGTAATAACAACAATTAGAAACAATTTCAACAACAAATAATAACAACTATTCATCGTTTTATAATAACAACAACATGACCGACATAAACAATCATAATCCCATCCAGAGTGCTACGTATCAGAGCAAGACACCAATCGACTAACAGCAACTAAAGACTTCATAAAGTTACTTCGCTTCCACAGCTATTCTTGAGTACCTGCTCAATTACCCATAATAGGTAACATCATTACAGAAGGGGTGAGATATCATACAATATAAACAGGTGTATGATAAACAGTATATTAGATTAGGATTATACAAATTCTACCACTTTACATAGCAATTATACAACAACGAGTAAGCGACTTAAATCAATACAACTTACTAGCAACAACAACTTAGTAACAACAACTTAATAACAACAACTTAGTAACAACAACTTAATAACAACAACTTAGTAACAACAACTTAATAACAACAACTTAATAACAACAACTTAATAACAACAACTTAGTAACAACGACTTGATCACAACAACAACTTAACAGTAATGACAACTTAACAGCAATAACAACTTAATGGCAATCATAACTTATAACCAACAATAACTTAATCACAAAAGCAACTTATAACCACATCAACTTATATCAAACGACAATTTATCAAATAGCAACAACAACAACAACACGATAACAAATTAAACATCGACAACAACAACAACGATAACAACTTAAACATCAACAACAACAACAACGGTAACAACTTAAACATCAACAACAGCTCAGACATACAAATCGAATGTGACTCAACTATGCAAATGCATGTGGTACCATTTGGAGTAAAACTCCCAACGTAAACATATGCCAGGTTATCGAGGCATTTCAACAACGTAAACAGGGTGCCATCAAGGCCAACGTAATCAGGTGCCATCTAGGCCAACGTAAACAATGCAAATGTATGCATGCGACAACAACCACAACGTCATAACAACAACAATGAAACAACAACAACAACGACAACAACAACGTAAACAACAACTTGAACATGCATCAGATGCATCAACTTAATCCAACATTGGTCATACGACCTACAACTTAAACATGCCCACAAGTCGGGACAATAACAACGCTGAACAACATAATCAATTTTCAACTTATTCAACATTGACCATAGGCCTACAACATCATCAACGTAATCAACGACAATTCAACAACGACGTATAACAACAACATTTCAACATAGTAATAACAACTTGTTCAACAACGACAACATATTCCCAACAACTTACTAACAACATATTCAATTATATCATGTTCAATAATAACATACTAGAAACAACATAACAACAACAACTCGACACAACGCTTACTCATACCGACTATTATTAAAAGTCTTATTTATACTACTAAATAGCAACATATACTACATTCTGCTCAACAACTTATACTTAATTGTCCACCAACTTACATCATCGGTCCTTATACTACTACCAAATTATTCCTACCAAGGTTGTAACAACTCTGCTACTATCAACTTAATATTCGTTATCGACATCTACCACTAAGGCACCAACAACTTAATTATTATTATTATTTGTTAATTATCAACAACTCCGTTACTTGAATTACCGCTACATAAGCCATCATTATTGCTACAGTTACTTTTATCGCATTATAATTAGGCTACCGATTCAGCCTGCTACTTTATACTTCTGCCATTGCTCCTTCGTGTTATTTTCCACTTTCTGCAACTTATACCACATGCCAACTATTTCTAATAATAAGCATTACTACCAATTCATTTGATTGAATTTCTACAACTTAATTCAAGAACACAACATTTATAACAGCAACATAACAATTTTCCACCACTAAAACACAATACAACAGCAACCTACAAATCATCCCCAAATCAACACAGAGCAACCAATTATGAATAACAACCAAGGACTCAGAATCAACCACATAATCAAACACCGACACTGAGGCAAATTCATAAACCCCATCCCACATACGTGTTCATCATAACCCCCGGTTATAGAGTAAGAACCCCACCCTTACCTTTGGATTGGAGATTCCTCTACTCTCCCGGTTGTCATAGCTTATGCCGCCGCTTCCAACTTTTCTCCGAAAATCTTTTCTAACAACGTGCAAAGACGCACCAAAAACCTGTTCGGAAATCGTTTTGTCAGACGGACTTAAAGTCATCAAAACGAAAATCGCGCCGGTCAGAAGTTACCTCTACGAGTCTGGAACGCTGTGTCCAAGAACCGCGACAATCCAACGGTTGGATCGGGAGAAACGTTTGTTTTGCTAAGGTGTCTCACCACAGAAACTTGCTGCGAAAATTGGACTTCCCCTGGCTTTTCTCTTCCGCCATTGCTCTCTTCTTCACCTCTCCTCCAAACCCTTATTTTCTTCGTACAGTACAAAAAAAACCTATTTCTTTTCTTTTTCTTTATTTTCCAAATAATCCAAATAACTCCTATAACTCTTATTGGGCCAATCATTCACACTTCCTCATTGCTATTTACCACACACTAATCCAACCCAATTCACTTAAATCAATTAGTCCAATAAATAAATCATATTATTCTTACTATTATCCTCCAATTAAACCGACTAAATAAATCCGACTTAAACTTAATATCTTCGATCAGCATAACAATCCAATTTCAGCTAAATCCAATAAATAATTCCTTCCATAATTTAATTAACTAATTAATTAAATTCGGGGCGTTACAATTGTTCTCGATGACCCTTAAACATCCAATTGAAAGACTTCCTACCCTCTTATGGTATGGATAGACCCTTTCGCCCTGAAAAGCTAAAAGAACAAATTTCAAACTTAGGGTAGGTAGTTCTAATTGCTTGCTCCATTCAAATCAAAATCAAATGCTTTTCACACCTCTTCTTCAAAATCAAATTCAAAAAGGCTACGCTTATTTACAAGCTAAAGTCCTTATTCAAAAATCTTTTCTAAACACACACGACACTTCAAACATTTCAAACAATTCAAAAGTGAGCTAAGCAATTAAGAGCCCATGGATAACCATGGATGCAAAGGGTGCCTTACACCTTCCCTTTGTATAACCTACCCCCCGAGCTCAAAATCTTTTTAAAAGGTCTTTTCCTGTTCTTTTAGCCTTTCTAAAATTGGATAAAATAAAAGTCGATGGTGACTCTTGCTTACCGCGACATTTCGAATAAAGTCAGTTCACCGTATTACAACGTGTCGGGAGCTACTACGTATCCCTTATGATAGGATTCAGCCTTTTGCTGGGAAACATTGCGATTGGGGAGCTCTTGCTTCACCGGGGATCTCCTGTACCTCGTGAGGGGATCATGCACACTTCACGGGGGAGCATATGCATACTGCACTGGGGATAGTACATCCTTTTCTGGGGATCGTGTATTCTTCCTTGGGGAAAACACTTACTTCACTGGGGAATACACGCGCTCGCGCCGCTAGGAACATGCGAACTTTGCTCTAAGATATGTACTTCTTGACTTACTGGGGATTCATGGCAACAATTTCCACTGTTGTTCGTCTTTCTGTCAATAATGAGCTATGGGATTGGCTACGGGCCACAAACCTTTCATACCTACACTCTCGCCTCGATCGGGCTAGTAATGCTACTTGATTGTTCGCTCTTGGAAAACAAATCAGGTTTTGTGCCCCAGGCATAGCATCTTTGTCTACCATCCTGGTCACCCACCCTCTAAAGTACATTCTTTTGAATTAATCAAGTATGTAAAACTTCAATGTTTTAAATGCAATGTTTATCAAAAATTTGACATCTTTGCAAAAAAACAATGAAAGAAAACATATGAGAGCCTTTGGAATGAAAGAAATTTTTATTTATTGAAAAGCCATGAAAAGGTGAGTACATCAGAAAGCAATCCCTAGAAAGAGGTGATCACACAAAGAAACGGAAAAACAAAGTATGGCAATACGACCCCGAATTTCCATCAACCCCGAGTCTGCTAGAACTCGTACTCCACTGACTAGTCTCAATACTTCAGCTTGTTGAGGAAAATGATTGGCTTTATTTATACCCTTAAAAATTCTCTGCTAATAGAAAGACACAAATCCCACACAAGACGCAGTCGCTCGCTTTGTCCCTAACTTTTTCCCGGATTGCCCTTTCAGGTTTTCAATCCGCCGGGACCCCTTTTTTGCATAAGCCTCCTTCTCTTGTATTCAAGTTTTCGGCTTAGCAAGTGTACCTATTTTCTTTTTCATTCTTTTACTTGGTCTTTTTATTTTTTATTTTCATTTTTTCTTTTTCTTTGTTTTTTCTTTTTTTTTTGACCAAGTTCATGAGAAGTATTTTTTGATTGCGTTTGCATTCACAGTGAGTGGAAACTCTTCACTGTCCATAGTTATAAGTAGCAAGGCTTCGCCGGAGAAAACCTTCTTGACAATGTATGGTCCTTTGTAATTTGGGGCCATTTTCCTTTAGGATCTGTACTATTCGGAGGCATGATCCTCTTCAACACCAGATTGCCAACTTCGAAAATGCGAGGACGAACTTTGCGATCGAAAGAAGCTTTCATCCTTTTTTGATATATCTGACCATGACAGATAGCTGCCAATCTCTTTTCTTCAATGAGATTCAACTAATCGACTCTCAATTGAATCCATTCCGCTTCGTCAGGTTTCACGTCCTACATAATCCTTAGTGAAGGAATCTCAACTTCCACCAGTAGAACTGCTTCCATGCCATACACAAGAGAAAAGAGAGTTGCCCCGGTCGACGTACGCACTGAAGTACGGTACCCATGCAAAGCAAAAGGAAGCATCTCATGCCAATCCTTATAGGTCATGACCATTTTCTACACAATCTTCTTGATATTTGTTAGCAGCCTCAACAGCACCGTTCATCTTTGGTCTGTAAGGTGAAGAATTGTGATGCTTGATCTTGAAGCTCTCGCACAGCTCTTTCATCATTTTGTTATTAAGATTGGACCCATGATCTATAATAATTCTTTCAGGAATTCCGAACCAGCAGATAATTTTGTGCTTGATAAACCGGGTAACCACTTACTTGGTGACATTCGTGTATGATGCAGCTTCTACCCACTTGGTGAAGTAATCGATGGCTACCAGTAAGAATCGGTGACCATTGGAAGTAGTTGGTTCAATTCTTCCGATCATGTCAATGCCCCATATTGCAAAAGGCCAAGGAAAAGACATGACGTTCAACGGCGCGGGAGGCACATTCATCTTATCACCATATACTTGACATTTATGACAAGTTCTGGCATAATCACAACAATCTGAATCCATAGTGGACCAATAATAACCTGCTCTCAAATTTTTCATTGCCATCATATGACCACTAGAGTGCATTCCGAATGCCCCCTCGTGTGTTTCCGCTATGATCTTTGCTGCTTCGTGTCTATCCACGCATCTGAGCAACAGAGAATCATAGTTCCTCTTTAACAATGCTCTTCCACTGACGAAAAACTTTACTGCCAACTTTCTTAAGGTCTTTTTGTCTGTCACGGACGCATCCTCAGGATACTCTTGACACTCAATGTACCTTTTAATATCATCAAACCACGGTTTCTCGTCCTAAGCTCCATCAGTTGCATAACTGTACGCTGACTCATAATATGCTCGCTCAACTAATCGTTCAATTGTTATACGCGGTGCATCATTGGTCCAAGACACCTTGAACATGGAAGACAGGGTAGCCAAAGCATCTGCTAACTGATTCTCTTCCCTCGGAGCATGATTGAAAGTAATTTTGTCGAAGAATAGGATCAACTTTAAAATAGAATCCCTGTAGGGGATCAAGTTCTCGAGCCGCGTTTCTCAATCTCCATTAACTTGGCAGATTATTATAGTTGAATCTCCGTACACTTCTGGGATCTAAATCCTCAAGTTAATCGCAACTTCGATTCCAAATATACAAGTTTCATACTCGGTGATGTTATTAGAGCAATCAAAACAAATCCTTGCAGTGAAAGGAATATAGAAACCTGTAGGGGAGGTAATCACTGCCCCAATGCCATGTCCTAGCGCATTCGAGGCACCATTAAACACAGACATCCCCTTAGAGCCAGGCTCTGGACCTTCTTCTGGATCCAACATCCAATCGTTTCGGATACACATAATATCCTCATCTGAAAATTCAAAATTCATTGGTTGATAATCATCCACGACTGGTGAGCGAGAAAATCAGACAAAACACTTTCTTTGGTGGATTTTTGTGTCACATATTGTATAACATATTCTGTTAGAATCATTTGCCAACAGGCAACTCTTCCTAAGAGAGCAGTGTAACGCCCCGATAATTTAATTAATTATTTAATTAAATTATTGCAGAATTTAATTATTGAAGGTGTCGAAGTTGGGAATTTTTGGCTTATTACTAAGAAGTATTATTTAAATTGATGGATTGATGAAGTTTTAGAAAATAATATTATAAGTAATATTATTTAATTATATGAGAGTAATTAAGCGGACTTAGTTGGTCGTGTCAGAAAAAGTAAAAATGGGAGTATGCAAATATTAGGCCCAATAAGAATATTATTATTTTTATTTGGATTAAGTTGAATAAAAAGAAATATTAGGTTTTGGTTGTCAGTAAACACAGGAAAGGTTTTGAAGGAAGAAAAATAAGGGCAAAGAGGCAAAGAACGAAGATTCGACCGGTGGAATAGAGTGATCTTCAATCCAAGGTAAGGGTGGGGTTCTTGCTCTATAACCGGGTATATGATGAATAGTATGTGGAATTGGGTTGTTGAAATTATTGTCGTCTGTGTTTGTGCTGTTGTTGTGATGCGGTAAAATTGATATGGAAAATTGATCATGTTAATGTTAATTTAATTGGTAAATTTGGTGAGTAATATACTAGTAAATTAGTAGTATAATTAAGAAATATTTTAGGAATATATGGCAAATAATTAAAGGTATTTGACCCTTTTGAAATGGTTTTATTATTACTTGAGTCAGACCATTAACCAATTAAGTTCATATAAATTGTTAGTAGAGTAAATTAATAGTTGAATATATGTTTGATGAATTAATTATAATATGTTGAAAAGTTGTTATTATAGTTTGTTTATGAGTGTTATTGTAATATTTTGAAAAGTTGTTATTAATAATTGTTGATTGATTGCAGCTATATTATGTTGAAAAGTTGTTATTATAATTAGTTGATGAGTATTATTATAATATGTTGAAAAGTTGTTATTGTAAATTGTTGATGAGTTGCTGCTATATTATGTTGAAAAGTTGTTATTATAATTTGTTGATGAGTGTTATTATAATATGTTGAAAAGTTGTTATTATAATTTGTTTATGAGTTGCTGCTATATTATGTTGAAAAGTTGTTATTATAATTAGTGATGAGTTGCTATTATAATATTTTAAAAAGTTGTTATTATAATTTGTTGAAAAAATTGCCGTTTTAATATGTTGATGAGTAAGCCGTTAAATATATTTCGGTAAATGATTAGGCTGTTTGTTGTTGATAAATATTGTTGTAATATGTTGTTGTTAATGTATGTTGTTGTTGACATGTTGATATAAGTTGTAGGCCTTTGTCAACGTTGAGATGTGATGAGTTCATTTATTTATTGGCAGAACGTTGAAGAAGTTGTTGAGTTGTTACTACGTTGTTGATATTGATGTTGAAATTGTTATGGATTTGAGTTGACGTGTATTTAAATTTTGTAGTTGATTTCCCTTGTTGATGCACTCATAGCATGTCATTATTATGTTGGCCTGAAATTATGGCACCCATGTTGGCCTGAAATTACGGCACCCACGTTAGCTTGGATTGGCAAATTAGCGACGAAGGCTTATGCCTTGATGCCTCTATTAATTGGCAAGATTTTTACGTAGGGAGTTCTGCTCCAATGGTACCACATGCATAAGCATTGTATAGAGTCACATGGTTGAATTGTGTTATTTTAATGAGTTGTTGTTATATTTGGTTGATATTTTTGAGTTGAAAAGTGTTGCCCTAAAATGTTGTGAGGCGGGGTTTTATGCCTTGATGAGTTGCATTTCCTTGTGTTGTATTTGAATTGATGTCTTAATATTTTGGTGAGTTGTTATTATAACATGTTGATGATTATGTGGTTAAATGTGTTGCTCTGAAATGTTTGTGAGGCATGATTTTATATAATTCGATATAATATATTATTTATCATCAACCTGTTTATATGGTTTGAGAATCTCACCCCTTCTGTTGTAATGTGGCCCTCTAATGGTAACGCGCAGGTGAATCAAGAATAAAGTCTTAGTTGTTGTTAGTCCATGTTGGTTCAGTCACTCTGATACGTGACGGGTCTGTTTATAGAGTCTAAAATTAAACTGCAAGTGCACAGCCTATCGAAGTAATATATAAGATTATCGAACCACAAAGACCAAGTCGTCAATCTATCAACTCTATTGTTAAGGTGCTTATCTAAGACAGATGAGAATATGTGATGTAAGTGTAGTGCAAGAATATAAATAGATATTAAAAGTGCAGATAAAAGCTATTTTAAAGAAATAAACCTATTTTAAAGAAATTAATTACTTGTCTTAGTAGAAAAGTGGTTTTAACTTGGAAATTTTAACTTAAAGAGATTCTTGGCTTTTGGGCTTTGGCCAAGAATCAGATTTTAAACCCATAAAGGCGTCCGAAAATAGTTTCAAAATCGTTTTCTAAAAATATGTCAAAGATTCCTAATTAACCAAACAAACGCTTTCGCCCTTTTTGTTTGGTTAAGAACTAATCGTGTTTAATCTTAAGTATGGACGGCTTTTAATGTTACCCATAAACAATTAAACACAGCAAACTTGAATTGAAGGTTAAAACATCCCCAATAGTATTTCTATTAATATAACATTTGGAAAACGATCGCGACAACGATCCTTACTTTCTAACCTTTATAAAATTAGCCAAACATGGAAATAAATGTGAGCCTATAAAACGTGTAGGCTATGGTAAGAGCGAGGAAGGTAAATAGTGGGAGCCTATAAAACGTGTAGGCTATGGTAAGAGCGAGGAAGATAAATAGTGCGAGCCTATAAAATGTGTAAGCTATGATTAAAGAGAGGAAAGTAAATAGTGCGAGCCTATAAAACGTGTAGACTATGATAAGAGAAAGAAATAAATAAAGTAAAAGCAGTAAAATAAAAACCTGCTCCAACGGGAGTCTTTGGTTTTGGTACAAGGAAAGTAAATGCGGAAATGTAAATGTGGTATGATGAACTTCAACCAAAGTGCTCCAAACCCAATTACAGACTTAATCTACACCGCAACAGCTTTTCGATGTGAAGGGACTGTCACTTTACAGATACTGATGGTATATGGCTTAAGTAGTAACTAAGATTGGATGATTTGAAGAAATGAAAAAAAAAACTATTTATAGAAGTCCTTGAAGTTGTGTAAAGACGAGCATGCCCTTCAACTCCTTTTGAGCGGGAATTAATTTGCAAAGACCACGCCCGCAGAGGGGGTTCAGCGGCCGCGGAGCAGGCCGACGTGGAGATCATGGGAACGTGGCAGTTATCCCTCTGGTGGAAACTGGTCATGTCATCGCATTCCCTTCAGCGGGCGCTGAGCTGGACGCCACGTGTGCAAAATGACTGAAAATCTCCGTTTCTCTGGATTTTTCGCTCGTTTCTTCAAGCAGAGCTCCAAATGGACACAAACCCTAAAAACAAAGCAAACACAAGCATAATTCAAGAAAACAACAATAAAAACTACTGAAAACATGTGATATTCGAGTCAAACTCATAGTGCGATTCGGTGTTATCAAATTCTCCCACACTTAAACCCTTGCTTGTCCTCAAGCAAAATAAACTCTTGGAAGTAAGTTAAAGAAATACAAATGTTTTCAAGTGATCGAGCAGAAGAGGTAAAGTTCAAGTCAGGGTGAGTTTGACGGGTACCAACTATTTGAACCACAGAAATCGTGATGACACATAAATGCGGACATAAACCCCATTCCTATACAAACTAATCCTTATCGCCCCGCTATGCTAAAAATTCTCTTTTTGGTAAGGTCCTTTTTCATTCAGGTGGAATCACATTAAGCCCGTTATCCATACACATTAATGGTATAGTGCCCGGTTAGTGATTATAATCTCTTGTAATGGGGCTCTGGTACAAGAATTGGTGTAACCCCTTTTATTCGCCCTTTTGTAGTTATGGGGGATCGGATCGTGATCCGCCCTACCGAGTTCACCACAAGATACCATTGAACCAACTACAACGAGTATTTGCCTTTTATTTTATTTTTCTTTTGTTTTTCTGAATGTTTACAACAATTTGAACTAAATGATCGGGTGAAGGTCACCTAACTCTTTATCGCAATCATACAATTTTATATTTTTAAGGCATAAAAAGAGATCGTTCACTTATATTCATCGGACCTATACTTAGAGCATGCTTAGGCCGGAGCCGACTACAGGAATAAACTACTTAAGGACCTTTATGGAAAATTAAAATCATAGCATAGGGAGTTAACGGAAATAATTCTAATATTTACAAGGATTACGGTGCAAAAACGATATCGGTTTTTCAAAAAGGGTACCCAAGACTAAACACACCCTATCCTAAACCTGTCTCATAGCTTGAAGATTCTTTGAAATACATTATATTGTTTAGCATAAAATTTTTTTTGTAAGGTTAATAATGGGGAAAACTAAAGATACACTACGCAAAGTGACTCGTCCATCACATGTATTTTATTAAACTGAAATAAACAACTAAAAACTGGAAAAACTAAATACTGAAAATAAATAAATAAATAAATAAAAGCGATAGAAAGGCTCCTCCCACACTTAAATCGGACATTGTCCCCAATGTTCCAAAATAAGTGCAGGTAGGAGATACCTGAGCAAACTAGTGGGGTCCACTAGTACCTTCGCCATCTTGAGTGGATCATCTAGAACGACGACAGCGGCTACGACGTTGACTCTCTCTATCAAATGTAAGCTTCTCCAACCGTTGAGTAAGAGCAGCATTCGTCGCTTGCAGCTTGCTAGTCCTACCTATGAGGGTGCCTTGGGAGGCCTCCATCAAGCAGAAGTGAGTGGCGAAGCTGGCTTGCTGATGATGTTGCTCAATATAGAAGGCGTGCTGTGACTCCACAATGGAATGCAGCAAGGCTTCGTTCTTGTGTCTGAGAGGCTTGCATGAACGCCATGTTGTTTGTAACCTGTTATTAGATATTAGAGAGGAGAGCATCGCGCCTCTCCTCCCAAGCCATATGCTCTCTCCATATGTCCTCAGTGACATAGAAGCTAGGAGCGGTACCTACAGGTGGGTTAGAAGAAGAAGGTGCAGTGTGGGATGGTGTAAAGTGGGGTGGAGACTGCGTACGTAGATCGTACTAATCATCAGTGTTGTTACCCTCCTCCATAGGAATATTTGGGGGTAACGGACCAGTGAAAGCGGGAGCGCTTAAGTCATAAGTCCAGTTACGCCCAAATCGTATATATGTGCGTCGAGTGCAAGGGATAACAACACTTGGTACAACAGTACCACTAACCATAAGATGAAAACCTCCTTCCCTTCTCATTTTGCATAGGCGCATATCTTTGAAAAAATTTAGATTTGCAATTCGAGTGGGAAGTGGCTCAAGAGTATCAAGCTCTGTGTCCAAGCCAAGGGCACGAGCAATAGTAGTAACCCGGCCACCAAAAGAAATCGGGCCCCCCCTTTTTCAAAATAAATTGCATATGAGCAATCATAAAAGGGACCGGATTAATTTTGGTGTTAGTTAGGCATCCTTGCATGATTATGAGTTCTTTAGCATTCACTTTGTTTAGGTTCTCCCGAGCAAAAATAATGCATGCTAAAAGGTAGCGGAAGACACGAATGGTCGGGTTATGGATACTTGAAGCTAGCAGGTCATCAAAATAATTAACATTTTGGTTCGTAAGCTTGGCCCAAAAAGCATAGCCTTCAAGTGTCCATTCCGTCTCTAAAGGTGCTTCACATATAGCACCATCCCCATAAGGCATCCCTAACAACTCAGCTAACCCGTCGGTGGAGTATTCATATTCAACATTAAACATTCTAAATTTAACTCCACCTACGGTGCTAGCGGTGTTAGGTGTGACATTATAAATTAAAGAACTTAAAAACTCGTGTGTCAGCCTTGTGTAGGTCGGTGCTTTAACAGAAAATATATCATGCATGTCTATTCTATCTAATAGTTCAAAGATACTATGATACAACCTTAAAGTATATAGACAGTCTTCGTCGATATACATGGTGGATTGGATGTGCATACTTTGTAGCTTCTCAAGCAGCTTTTGTTGCCTCTCTCCCGGCTTGCCATTTCGCAAAACATACCCATTGAATTCCATTTTTGAGCTTGATGAATGAATGGGAGAAAAGAAGAAATTAGTTTGTTAGAGGTGAAAGATGATTGTTGGTAGTGAAAGAAGAAAAATGGAGAATGGAGGTATTTATAGAAATGGTAAGATGTAGTATGAAAAGGGATTTAAAGTGGGTTTTAAATGTAGTGGAGAAGTTATGGAAGATAATGGGTGTTCATGGTTGTTAATTGTGGAAGAAAATGGTTTTGAAAGGGGAGAAAAATGGGAAAAGGGGGCTGTTTTCGCAACTAGCCGTTTTGTGACTGTTGGAGGTCCGCGGACGCAGAGGGTGCTCCGCGGGCGCGGTCTTTGGAAAGTTCTAGCTGGGCCGGTTTTTCTTCTTGAGATGGGCCTTGATGTTTTTGTCACCATTTGACTACTTGGGTGTGTACCTAGTATTTTTGATGTAGAATTTTGTTTTTGTTATATATATATATATATATATATATATATATATATATATATATATATTTCTATTTTTGGTAAACATAAATACATACACAAAAAAGAAGAAAGAAAATATTAGAAAATAAAAAGTTAGAAAATAGAAATATTTTCTAACTTTTTATTTTCTAATATTTTCTTTCTTCTTTTTTGTGTATGTATTTATGTTTACCAAAAATAGAAATATATATATATATATATATATATATATATATATATATATATATATATATATATATATATATATATATATATATATATATAGTGCAGAGTAAATGGTAAGTGCGAAGGAAATATAAAACACGCTGAAAAATAAAGATGAGTCTGGAAAATAAATCAACAATAAAATAGTAGTAACAGCGGAGGAGGTCTCTCGATCAATGGGAAGCCAAATCACCAACCGGGTGGATGCTCGGGACCTCGTATATCAGCAAGCTGACTTCGAAGGTCAGCAACCTCGTGATTCAAATCATCAATTTCACCAGCATAAGTGGCACCATCTAACTCAACTTGTAAAGTGAGGTCAGTCACCTCCTGACGGAGTGTAGCCATATCCGCTCGCATAGCCGCCATCTGTGATCGCATATCCGGTTCCTGTAAGGCAAAATATTAGTATAAACGGTAGTATGTTCAGCCTCAGGTCCAGGGGTGTACTCAGGTACTGGGTCCTCTGTAACTGAATCCTCTATAACTAGGTCCTCTGTCTCTAGGGTATTCTCAGGTACAGACAGATCAGCTGGGCCCACAAAAGTCTCGCCCCAACCCTACAAAGAATAATTCCAATTTGTTCGGTTGGAGACGCAGGTCATCTTAGGATCAGGTAGAGTAAAATAGTAGACAACCTGATCGTTGATGAGAAGTCTGTACTGATACGGGTGGAATAAAGCTTGTCTCATAAGTTCACGGTCCAGGCAAAAATCTATATAAATCCGAGTACTACCACAATATGGGGTCAACTGAAATAACTTAGTGTCCAGACCCATGGCGGATGCGATCTGCGTCACATTCCCACCTGCATGCAAATATCCCTCAGTGGATCTCGCAGCCATATTGAGGCTCTCTATCAGGAAAACCCCACTCGCGATGGGACGTGACTGACTAGTGCAATACAAAAACATAATCTCCTCAGCAGTCACGAGATGATCACAGTAGCTCCTCCCGAAAAAGGTGTGGCATAGAATCATCTAAAAATATCTAAAGGCGAGATTGTGGATCCTCCTGGATAACTACTCAGACGGGTCAAGACTACCTTCGTCAGTGATAGCTTTCCAGAATCTGTCAATGTCACTGCTCATGAAATAGCCAAGTGGAAGCTCAGGGATGGCATTAAGTGTAGTCTGGAACCCTAGCAGATCTCCAAACTGCTTCAAGGTGAGGGTGTACTCCGTGCCTAATATGCGGAAACTGATGCGTCCATGGTCATCCTCACTACCTACGTAGGGCTCATAATCCAATGCGCTAAGGAACTCCAAGCTGGGGTTCCTATAGGTCACATGAATGTCTTTAACATACATGTCCCAACTGATATGATGGCATAGGTAACAGACACCCGCCTCAATGCCTAGTGCCTCCATCCTGATCTGGATATCTGGTCGGAAGCATGGATCGAGCAAACAGTGCATCAAAACGGGCTCTCTGAGTATCATCTCTGAAGGTCACAGTCAATCCATTGATGAAATCCATCCTAAAAAAGGTAACAAAAGGTATCTGGTCCAGATAACAAACTATATTATGAATTAAAAACTAAAAATTAAATAAGAAAAGAAAAAGAAAAGAAAATAAATCATAGGTTGCCTCCCATGCAGCGCTTCTTTAACGTCGTTAGCTTGACGATAATATCTCACTTTTCTATATCGCTTCTTTAACGTCGTAGTCAATCGGCAAGTCACCTCCTTTATATAACTTCGATCTCTATCCGTTCACCATGAAAGGAGCACATGAATTATTCTTGATTTTCACTGCTCCAGACCTCAAAAATTTTGATACTTCGAATGGACCTGTCCATCTTGAACGTGTTAGAACAAGATTGAGAATCTATGTTCAGAATCTGGTTTTGATGATAACAAGCATATATTTTATGGGTAACAATTTTACTACTAATGACTTCATTGAAATGTGCAGATATTATGTTGAAAACCATATACAACATTGACAATAACAGTATCAGAAAATAATACATAAAGTTTGGCAAAAGATCATCAGGAGTTCTAAAGGTGCAGGCAGAGGACAGATAAAAGCAACAGGCAACAAATCACACGAGAACCTTGAAAGAAGATACAACCTCAATCTACAAACGAATAAAAGACAACTGTATTTAGAATCAAGAGAAAAAGCCGTTAAAAATATAATCATTAGCCATACACCTAAAACACTTCAATAGAACAACTCCTGAGGTTGATTTAAGAAAGCAACCCACATGCAGCTCGTTGAAGAAAACAAAAGTAAGAAAGCAACATGCAAGCATTAAATGTGCTCTCCAAAGATCAAGATAACGAATACAATCTAGACAGTACAAATAGAAGAAATATTCATTATGGAAGTGTGTGGTTCAAGAAGATGTAGTGCTCAAAACTGAAAAACGATTAAAAAGCTTGAACAGAAGCTATCTGAAAAACTATCTTTGCAGAAACTACTAAACAGTTGTTTTTAATCTGCTTGAAGAGAAGAATAGAAGACCAAAATAAGAAGCAAACTTGAATAAGAACTGTTATTCTTAATCTGCTTGAAGAGAAGAATAGAAGACCAAAACAAGAAGCAAACTTGAATAAGAACCGTTGTTCTTAATTTGCTTGAAGAGAAGAACAGGAGATGAAAATAAAATGCAACTTTGAATAGATACTCTGTTCACAATCTGTGTTTAAAGAATAATTAAAGATGAAGATCAACTTGGAGAAGCTCTCAACAACTGAAGCTAATATCCTTACTCTCCCCACTCATACCAAGCAATGGATCTCATCAGAAGATGCAGACCAGAAGACTCCAATGATTATTCACTTAAAAGTGATTACTTGTCATAGAGTTTGTAACTATAATATTTGCTTATTAAGAAGCACTATGCTGAAACCAATTTAATTTGGTGATGATGCCTTGAGCGACCAAGTAAAGGTCAGAAGCTTGAGAAGACAATGATGGTAGTCATTGTGGAAATTCTCTTGGAGTCCAAGTTAAGGTCAGAAGTCTAGGAGTCAATGGATGTTATATATGTGGATCAGATTACTGAACAGTCCATTGCAGTTAGTCACAGCAGTTGGTTGTGCAGGTTACTAGATTAATGAACGTTATATCTAGATGGGATCACTGAACAGTTCAGTCATCTATGGGTTAGTCACTCGCGGGAAGCTTGTGCAGGAATAGTCACAGCAGTTGGCAGGAATCGTGCAGATGTAATCAAGTTTAGTTATAGTAGATTAAGACCTCTGTTGAGAGCCAAATCACCTGAAGAAGGTGGACTGGAGGTAGCCTTATTCAGAAGGTGAACGAGGATAAAAATAAACGTGTCTTTTACTTTATGCACAATTCATTTTAACTTAGAAGCTTCACGCAGAAATCTTCAGAACTGTACTGAGACAAGTCAGAAGTTCTGATGGTGCAAAGAAGTTAATAATGAACATCTCATTGGTTATGCAACTCCATTCCAAACATGCTTCCGCAACATCAAAAGCATATCCAAAAGATGGGATACGAAGAGAAATAAAAGAGATAAAAGAAAGGAAAATTTTAATTGATAAAGAACACAGTTCTACCCCCCTTTCTTGTGTTTTTCTCCACCTTCAGAACGTAGCTTACCAGGAAAAATACGCAATATGGAATTAAACAGAAGAACAGGGTCGCCTATGTTGAAGTCTTTCTTAGTGATTTTCTTATCATGCCACATCTTTGTTCTTTCTTTATATATGATGGTATTCTCATATGCATTCAGGCGGAGTTCGTCTAACTTATGTATGTCCAAAATACGTATTTCTCCAGCTTTCAGGTAGTCTAAGTTTAAGGTTTTTATAGCCCAACAGGCTTTGTGTTATAATTCAAAAGGAAGGTGGCAGGACTTTCCATAGACCAATTGGCAGGGGTAGTTCCAATAGGGGTTTTATAGGCTGTTCTATAAGCCCATAGTGCATCTTTTAGCTTTTCAGACCAGTCTTTTCCGGATATTGAAACGGTTTTCTCTATGATTTGCTTAATTTCCCTATTCGATACCTCTACTTGGCCACTAGTTTGGGGGTGATATGGTGTTGCTACTCTATGTTTGACTCCCTACTTACTAAGAAGTTTGTCAAATATCTTAGATATAAAATGCGATCCTCCATCACTTATGACTAAACAGGGTGTTCCAAACCTAGGAAATATAATGTTCTTGAACAATTTGACTACTACCCTAGTGTCGTTTGTCGATGACGCTATTTCTTCTATCAACTTGGACACATAGTCGACTGCTACAAGAATGTACTTATTTCCCATTGAGGATGGAAAAGGTCCCATAAAATCTATACCCCATACATCAAAGAGTTCAACTTCTTAAATATTTCTAAAGGGCATTTCGTCACGCCTCGAAATGTTCACGGTGCGTTAACACCGGTCACACTTGATAATGTGAGCATGAACATCACGCCATAGAGTTGGCCAGTAAAGGCCGGCTTGAAAGATCTTGGTGCATGTCATGGATGTGCTTGGATGTCCACCATAAGGCGCAGCGTGACCATGTTCGATGACTATATGCACCTCTTCTTCAGGAACACAACGTCTAAAGATGTTGTCTATCTCTCTTTTGAAAAGGAGTGGTTCATCCCAATAAAGACTTTTAATATCGTTGAAGAACTTCTTTTTCTGTTGGAAAGTTATATCAGGGGGTATGATATCGGTAGCTAGATAGTTCACAATGTCAGCGTTAAAAGATGACATACGAAGAGAAAGAAAAGAGATAAAAGAAAGGAAAATTTTAATAGATAAAGAACACAATTCAATCCCCCCTTTCTTGTGTTTTTCTCCACCTTCAATTGGTATCAGAGCATGGCTCTGTATTGATCTCAAGAGCAAACACTTAACCGTGTAGAGAGATCCAGAAGGAGTAAAACCACACTGAGTATAAATTCAACGATATATTCCAACACTCAGTATAATCAGAAGATGTCAAGGCAAGATCTCTATACTTTGTGCAGATTATCTACCCATTATAAGAAGTTTTGTGAATCAACTTCAAAATTCCATAAGAAGCTCAAGACATATGAAAGAAGTAAACGTGCTCAAATGAAGACATTCAAAATCAGAAGATAAACAAGTGTAACTGACTCAAAGCAAGGATGATCAAACACAGCCAGACTGATCAGATCAAAAAGTGGAGACACGACAGAACAAGATTGTAAAGCTAAGTCTCTGAAGCAAGGAAAGGCAGAACTTCTGCTCAAGAAGATACTCTCTCTCTCATGAAAGGCAAAAGAAAAATTCATCTTCAATACGGTCAGATCTTTCTAAAACTCTCTCCTTTATAATTCTGTTAACCTAAAAATAAAAATTTATGCAAATCCTCTTGCATGCACATTATTATCTATCATATTCTCTATATCTCTGTATTAATCTTTAGGTCAAAAAAACAAAGAAAAGAAAGTAAACTGTCTATTGTTAGAAATTATTGAACTCTGAAAAACAATAATCTTCTGAAGTTTTAAGAAAACAAATACTTGCTGAGAAACTAATCTGAACTATGGGTTCATAAGATCATAGGACAGAAGATCCATTTTAATGTGGTGTCACTCTATCTCCGAGATGGTTAACACGTGGGTAAGTCTATCAAACATCGCACGTGCAAGGTACAGTGATGAAACTCTAGAGAACTGTTCCAATCTATTCATCAGTCTCGTCCTTTCTCGTGTTTGTCAAATCCATTAAATGATTACCATGATTATTTTTCTTTTTTATTTTTTTTGTTTTGTTTAATTGTCTGAATATTCTCTATAAATGGTCTGTGAAACCGTCCATTCTCTCTTTCCCTCTCTCATCTTTTCAAAACCCTATACGCTTCTCTGTCTCTCTCAACTACCTCAACCGCTCTTCAATGGCGTCTGCGTCGTCATCCCATCAAAACAACCCACTACCCAAAGGTTATATTGAACCACAAAGAACAATGCTACTTCATGTAGATAAAATAGAAGTTATCTGCGAGTACTTGGTGGAATTGTCTAACATCAAAGAAAACGGGATTGATTTATTACCCGTAGTTAGGTTTCAAGGTTGGGAAAGTTTCTTTGACAGATTAATCGGACCAGTCTTTCCTCATCTTATCAAATAATTTTGGATCCATGCAGTCACTACACCCGAGGCAATTTTATTAATGGTTATGGGCAAGCAAGTTGTCATTACAGAAAACCTAATTGGAAAATTACTCGATCTTAAAGGAGAAGGAGTAGTTGGAGTTGCTGACGAAAGACCGGATATGGAAGAAGTTTATACTAAGATCTTTAAGAATGGAAAATCTTCCCCAAAATTCAAAAAGATGAAGGAATATTACCAAGTTTGGGCAAAGATTTTTCTTGGCTGTATCTTCCACAGAAAAGCAACAAGCTCTTCAGACTATGTCAATACTGATCAACAATTTCTACTTTACTGTCTAGGAAAGGACATCATGATTGATCTACCGTATATTCTCTTCAAACATTTGTGGGATCATGTTAATGAGTCCAGAAAAACTCGGAAGGTTAAGGTTCAGAGAAACTGGATTCCTTTTTCGAGATTGATTTTAGACATTCTGACTGAAAATGGCCTAGTTGCTCACTTAGCAGAAGCAAACCTGATGGAAGAATTAGAACCAATTTGTGGAAAAACTCTAAGTGGAAAGAACCTTAAGAAAATGAAGATCATCAATAAGACTGTCTGTCCATCCACTTCCTATACTGAACACTTCATAATCAAAGGAGAGTCCAAATCAATGATTTCCCTTTGTTCAATGTTGGAGGTACTCCAGACATCATTCTTAATTTCATCAAACTAAACAAGCAAGCATGCATACCAATTTATCCAGCATGGCTTCAGGGCAGAAATGGCCCTATTCCAGAAGTTCAGAAGAAAAAGAGGAAATCCAAGAAAAGAAAGGTGGCAGAAGGAGAAACATCTACCAAAGATCAGAAGAGAAAGAAGAAAAATCGCTCAGGTAATCCTTCTACCTTCATCTCTGCTTCTAATTCTGATAATGTTGAAACATCTGTCTTACCTGAGCCTCAAACTACTGAATCCCCTGACCACCAATCCTCAAAATCTCGTGTTATTCCTTTAGTAGAAATCAACCCCACTAGTCCTCCAGAAAATCAAAACATAGAACAACTGCTGTCAGACATTGACAATTTTGTGTCAAAAACAATTGGATCATCCAAGCCAACAGAAACCATTGCTGCCACCCAGCAACAAGAAAATCAAACCTTTGCTCCTCTAACCATTTCCAACATTATATAAAATCCAAAAGAAACAGATATTCAATCTTCCAATAAAAAAGAATCCTCAACCACACAATCTATTTGAACCCAAACAAAAACCATTCACTAGATATTCAGCAAGAAAAACGTGTCAGCACTCCCTCACCAACAAATATAAACTCACCTGAAAATTCACCTCCAAAAGAAATTGTATCCACAGCCTTTTCTGAATCAGAAGCCTCACCATTCTCAGGAAATAACCCACCATTCCGTGTTGAAAATGTCTGTTCAGAATCATCTGAAATTAGACCTCAACCTATAAGCCAAATATCTAAACCTTATGAGTGGTATAAAGGATCATGGAACATTCTTGGGATTACCAGCCCTTTAGCAACAGTATTACCCAATGTTCAGACATACAACACCCTTGGTGAATCAATCACACAAACTCCACCATACTTAACTAAAACCGTTTCACCTCATTCTTTTCCAAATGATTTTGTCAGCTCATTCTCACCTGAAGTTCAAATCATCTTAGCCTCACCCTCACCACAAAATTCACCTGTTCACACTGCAAACTCACCCCAAATAATCTCCAAAAATTCAACTTCAGAATCTCAGCCAACCAAAATCTCTGAACCTCAAACTGAACAGTCTGCTGAACCAGAAACTGAACAACCAGAACAAGAGCAATTCCCCAACCAACAACTAGAACAATCCATTGAACCTGAACCAGAACTGACATCTGAACCAAATCCAGAACCTTCCCATCATGCTGAACCCCTCCCAACAGATGTTGATATACTATTCAAGAATTTTGAAACAGAGACGCAGGAATGGATTGCAAAATTAAAAGCTGACTGTGCCACAAATGGAAGTCAAGTGGCATCAGAAGCCCTTTGGGATACATTCAGAAGGAGATTCAACTCCGAGTCTCTTAAACTCAAAGAAGTATGCCGCACTCATGCTAATAAGAAATTTTCTGAGTATCTAAATGCTGTCATCACTCTTGTGATGGATCTCTGGGCACTAAAACCTCCACTTGTTATCAGCAACACTCCGGGTTCTACATCTTTTGAGCACATGGATATTGATGATAATCAATCAAATTCCTTAGCCCTGATAAAGAAAATTCCATCTGAAGTGCCTGAAGACATTTGTGAAGGAAGAATACTAACCTGGAGAGTAAATGCAAATCAGTTATCTCCCAATGTTCTCACAGTTTCCTCTGTGCTTGTAAGTGTTGCAAGTGACAAAACTAACAAGATGCTTGAAACGCTAAATGAACTCCAGAAGGAAAATGCAGAAGTCATAAAATGTCTAGCCAAGCAGGACGCAACCAACAGGGATTTCAAATCATGGATGATGAGACAAGAGGAGTCTACTAATGAAATCAAAAATCTCCTACTATCTCTCGTCCCTAAACATCCTTAGATTTTTTTCTGTTTGAATTTATGATTTAGTCCTAGTTTGTGATATTTAATACTTTGCTTATTGTGTGGATTGTCTTGATCCTTGTTTTAAGAACATCTGTATGTGTTTCGTTTTATACCTCTTGATTATTGCTTGCAATCGATTACAGCTTTTAAAAATTTTATAAATCATAAAGGTGAAATATCAGAAAGTGCGAAATTCGTTATACTTCAAAAAAAAGGAGGAGAATATTTAAATCTTCAGAACTTCTAGCAGAAGAGTTCATGCACAGCTACATCTATCAATCTTCTGAAGGAACAAACTTAAGTACTAATTTCAGGGGGAGGCAAAAATCAAAAAGTAATTCATAGGGTTATCTAATTCAGGGGGAGTCTATGCATCTCAGGGGGAGAAACGTTTTTAAAAATCTCATCCAATCCTCTTAAATGCTTTTTGATTATGACAAAAGGGGGAGAAAGAATAGTAGTTTTTAATGAAAAATAAGTTGCTTGATTGAACATATAAATGGGAATGAATATACGTGCTTAATTATTATCATCTCATAAAATTGTTCCATCAAAATACATGGTTTTTGTCATTATCAAAAAGAGGAGATTGTTAAAAAAAGATCGGGAATCTATGTTCAGAATCCGGTTTTGATGATAACAAGAATATATTTAATGGGTAACAATTTTATTACTAATGACTTCATTGAAATGTGCAAATATTATGTTGAAAACCGTATACAACATTGACAATAACAGTATCAGAAAATAATACATGAAGTTCGGCAGAAGATCATCAGAAGTTCTAAAGGTGCACGCAGAAGACAGATAAAAGCAACAAACAACAAAGTCACATGAGAACCTTGAAAGAAGATACAACCTCAATCTACAAACGAATAAAAGAAAATTGTATTCAGAATCAAGAGAAAAAGCCGTTAAAAATATAATCATTAGCCATATACCTAAAACACTTCAATAGAACAACTCCCGAGGTTGATTGAAGAAAGCAACCCACATGCAGCTCGTTGAAGAAAACAAAAGTAAGAAAGCAACATGCAAGCATTAAATGTGCTCTCCAAAGATCAAGATAACGGATACAATCTAAAGAGTACAAATAGAAGAAATATTCATTATGGAAGTGTGTGGTTCAAGAAGATGTAGTGCTCAAAAGTGAAAAACGATTAAAAAAGTTTGAACAGAAGCTATCTGAAACACTATATTTGCAGAAACTACTAAATAGTTGTTTTTAATCTGCTTGAAGAGAAGAATAGAAGACCAAAATAAGAAGCAAACTTGAATAAGAACTGCTATTCTTAATCTGCTTGAAGAGAAGAATAGAAGACCAAAACAAGAAACAAACTTGAATAAGAATAGTTGTTCTTAATTTGATTGAAGAGAAGAACAGGAGATCAAAATAAAATGCAACTTTAAATAGATACTATGTTCACAATCTGTCTTTAAAGAAGAATTAAAGATGAAGATCAACTTGGAGAAGCTCTCAACAACTGAAGCTAATATCCTTACTCTCCCCACTCATACCAAGCAATGGATCTCATCAGAAGATGCAGACAAGAAGACTCCAATGATTATTCACTTAAAAGTGATTACTTGTCATATAGTCTGTAACTAGAATATTTGCTTATTAAGAAGCACTATGCTGAAACCAATTTAATTTGGCGATGATGCCTTGAGCGACCAAGTAAAGGTCAGAAGCTTGAGAAGACAATGATGGTAGTCATTGTGGAAATTCTCTTGGAGTCCAAGTTAAGGTCAGAAGTCTAGGAGTCAATGGATGTTATATATGTGGATCAGATTACTGAACAATCCATTGCAGTTAGTCACAGCAGTTGGTTGTGCAGGTTACTAGATTAATGAACGTTATATCTAGATGGGATCACTAAACGGTTCAGTCATCTAGGAGTTAGTCACTCGCGGGTAGCTTGTGCAAGAATAGTCACAGCAGTTGGCTGTGCAGGTTGTTAGTCACGACGGAGGATCGTGCAGATGTAATCAAGTTTAGTTATAGTAGATTAAGACCTCTGTTGAGATCCAAATCACCAGAGGAAGGTGGACTGGAGGTAGTCTTATTCAGAAGGTGAACGAGGATAAAAATAAACGTGTCTTTTACTTTATGCACAATTGATTTTAACTTAGAAGCTTCACGCAGAAATCTTCAGAACTGTACTGAGACAAGTCAGAAGTTCTGATGATGCAAAGAAGTTAATAATGAACATCTCATTGGTTATGAAACTCCATTCCAAACATGCTTCCGCAACATCAAAAGCATATCCAAAAGATGAGATACGAAGAGAAATAAAAGAGATAAAAGAAAGGAAAATTTTAATTGATAAAGAACACAGTTTAACCTCCCCTTTCTTGTGTTTTTCTCCACATTCAGAACGTAGCTTACCAGGAAAAAGACGCAATATGGAATTAAACAGAAGAACAGGGTTGCGTATGTTGAAGTCTTTCTTAGTGATTTTCTTATCATGCCACATCTTTGTTCTTTCTTTATATATGATGGCATTCTCATATGCATTCCCAAAATACGTATTTCTCCAGCTTTCAGGTAGTCTAAGTTTAAGGTTTTTATAGCCCAATAGGTTTTGTGTTATAATTCAAAAGGAAGGTGGCAAGACTTTCCATAGACCAATTGGTAGGGGTAGTTCCAATAGGGGTTTTATAGGCTGTTCTATAAGCCCATAGTGCATCTTTTAGCTTTTCAGACCAGTCTTTTCCGGATATTGAAACGGTTTTCTCTAAGATTTGCTTAATTTCCCTATTCGATACCTCTACTTGGCCACTGGTTTGGGGGTGATATGGTGTTGCTACTCTATGTTTGACTCCGTACTTACTTAGAAGTTTGTCAAATATCTTAGATATAAAATGCAATCCTCCATCACTTATGACTAAACAGGGTGTTCCGAACCTAGGAAATATAATGTTCTTGAACAATTTGACTACTACCCTAGTGTCGTTTGTCGATGACGCTATTTCTTCTATCAAATTGGACACATAGTCGACTGCTACAAGAATGTACTTATTTCCCATTGAGGATGGAAAAGGTCCCATAAAATCTATACCCCATACATCGAAGAGTTCAACTTCTTGAATATTTCTCAAGGGCATTTCGTCACGCCTCGAAATGTTCACAGTGCGTTGACACCGGTCACACTTGATAATGTAAGCATGAACATCACGCCATAGAGTTGGCAAGTAAAGGCCAGCTTGAAAGATCTTGGTGCATGTCATGGATGAGCTTGGATGTCCACCATAAGGCGCAGCGTGACCATGTTCGATGACTCTATGCACCTCTTCTTCAGGAACACAATGTCTAAAGATGTTGTGTATCCCTCTTTTGAAAAGGAGTGGTTCATCACAATAAAGACTCTTAATATCGTTGAAGAACTTCTTTTTCTGTTGGAAAGTTATATCAGGGGGTATGATATCGACAGCTAGATAGTTCACAATGTCAGCGTACCAAGGTACGCTTCTCATCATTGAGATTTTCTCATGGTTTTCTTCTTTATAGGTTTCGGAGTCATCTTCTCTCATTATGTTTATCCTAGATATACGTCTGTCATAGGTGAAGTAATCGTCTATAGGTATTAAATATGGTTTAAGATGTTCTAGCCTAGAAAGATGGTCAGCTACTAGGTTCTTGGTTCTTTTATTATCTTTGATATCTAAGTCGAATTCTTGGAGCAAGAGAATCCATCTGAGCAATCTTGGCATAGCATCCTTTTTGTTTAACAAATATTGGATTGATGCGTGATCAGTGTAGACTACAATCTTAGCTCCTACCAAATAAGATCGAAACTTATCGATTGTGAATACTACGGCTAGCAAGTCCTTCTCAGTGGTTGTGTAGTTAAGTTGGGAAGCATCTAGGATTCTACTCGCGTAGTAAATTACATGCAACTTCTTATCTTTTCTTTGCCCTAGAACAGCCCCAACTACATAGTCACTAGCATCACACATGATTTCAAAAGGTTGCATCCAATCAGAGGGTTGTATGATAGGAGCTGAAATCGGTGCTTGTTTTAAAATGTCTAAGGCTTCAATGCATTTTTCGTTAAAATCGAACTCAACGTCTTTCATTAGAAGGTTAGTTAAGGGTTTTGTTATTTTGGAGAAGTCTTTGATAAAGCGTCGGAAGAATCCAGCATGTCCTAGAAAACTTCTTACTTCTCTAATGGTTTTAGGTGGGATGAGGTTCTCTATAACTTCTATCTTGGCTTTGTCGACTTCTATGCCTCTCTCAAAGACAATGTGTCGTAAAACTATTCCTTCATTGACCATAAAATGACATTTCTCCCAGTTCAGCACAAGGTTTACTTCCACACACCTTTTTAAGATTTTCTCAAGGTTAAAGAGACAATTTTTGAGATCGAATCCGAATACCGAGAAATCATCCAAAAATACTTCCATAATATTGTCGAGATAATTTGCGAAAATTGACATCATACAACGCTGGAAAGTGGCAGGTGCATTACAGAGTCCAAAGGGCATTCACCTATAGGAAAATGTTCCATAAGGACAGGTAAATGTTATTATTTGGAAAAATCTCGAATATCCATCTAGATAACAGAAATATGAATGCCTGGCTAGACGTTCGAGCATCTGATCTATGAATGGAAGAGGGAAATGATCTTTCCTAGTGGCCTTATTCGACTTTTTGTAATCGATACACATACGCCATCCTCCTTCCGTTTGTTTTGCTACTCGCTCACCCTTCTCATTTTCTACAACAGTGATGCCTCCTTTCTTAGGCACCACATGTACAGGACTTACCCACTCACTATCCGAGATCTGCTATATTATACCAGCTTCAAGTAACTTAAGAACTTCTTTCTTAACTACATCACTCGTTATAGGGTTTATTCTTCTCTGATGTTCTCTCGAGGGTTTCAAATTTTCTTCAAGCATAATCTGATGCATGCATACGGACGGGCTTATTCCGTTTAAGTCGGAGATTTTATAGCCTAATGCTAAGGGATATTTTCGCAAGATATCTAAGAGCTGGTTTGTTTCTTTTTGGTTCAGAGTGGCATTAATTATAACACGGCGATTCATCTCTTCATCCAAAAACTCATATCTTAGATTCTTGGGTAGTTCCTTAAGTTCTAAAGATGGCCTTTTAGAACACAGCATAGGGTCTGGTGAAAGAGCTAAACATTCAAAGAGGTTGTCATCAATGTTGGGCTCCATTCTCTCGAATCCATCATCCTCTAAAATTGGGGTTGAAGGTAGTTTTGAAGGATAGAAAAACACTTAGAAAGGGGGGGTTTGAATAAGTGTGGCTTTAAAACTCTTAAGATAAAAACAATTTGCACAATGATTATTATCCTGGTTCGTTGTTAACTAAACTACTCCAGTCCACCCCCTTGGAGTGATTTACCTCACCCGAGGATTTAATCCACTAATCACACGAGATTACAATGGTTTTCCACTTAGATAACCTCTAAGTCTTCTAGAGTATTCTGATCACAACCTGATCACTCTAGGAACACAATGCTTAGATACCCTCTAAGACTTTCTAGAGAATCCGATCACAACTTGATCTCCTCCAGTTCTTACAAATGAATGTAAACAAATTCTTATAAGAGTTACAATGCTTCTTAATAAGCTATTATCACAACTGTGATTTTTCTCTTAAGTTTAAGCTTAATCTCACTAAGATATTACAACACTAACGAAGTGAGGTGGAAGATGAAGTTTGAGAGCTTTTAGAATTTGACAGCGTTTCTGTATGTTTGCGCAAAGTGTTGTATTCAGCTTCTCATCAGAACTTCTATTTATAGGCGTTTGAGAAGATGATCGTTGGGAGCATTTAATGCGTTGCATGATCCGTACAACATTGCATTTAATGTTTCACTCTTTTGTCAACTACCTCGAGCCTTGCTTTTGCTGTGTTTACTGACGTTGCCTTTAATAGCTTCTAACGTTCCTTTTGTCAGTCAACGTCGCCTGTCATCTTGTACTTGCTTCTGATCTGATGTTTGTGTAAACAACGTTTGATTATCATCAGAGTCAAACAGCTTGGTGCAGAGCATCTTCTTGTCTTTTGACCTTGAAGTGCTTCTAGCGTGATACCATGAGAACTTCAGTGCTTCTGCTTCTGAACTCAAGTTCTTCTGATGCTTCAATAGACCATGTTCTGATTCTGCTTGACCATCTTCTGATGTCATGCGAGAGCATGTTCTGATGTTGCATATTTGAACCTTCTGAAACAGTGCTTCTTGCGCTGATTTTGTGCATACTCTTTATATATTTCTTGAAATGGAAATTGCATAGAATTAGAGTACCACATTATCGCAAGCAAAATTCATATACATTGTTATCATCAAAGCTAAGAATATTGATCAGAACAAATCTTGTTCTAACAATCTCCCCCTTTTTGATGATGACAAAAACATATATGAATGATATGAATTTGCAATTAGAATATCAGACGGCTAAAGACAATTACACAGTTATAGCATAAGCATATGACATAGTGTGTGAATATGTCTCCACCTGAGATTAACAATCTCCTCCTGAGATAAATAATCTCCCCCTGAAATAAATACTGGAAGAAATTTATAAATAAAGGACTTCCCTGAGTATTTTCCATTTCAGTTGAGACGATCACATATGCTTAGATCTTCAGAACATTCAGAGCTTCTGCTTCTTGCTTCCATAGGACAACTTCAGAGCTTTGAATTTCTTCTTGAATCATTGCATGCTAGATTGTATCAGAACATTATTGAATGTACCAGGGCATCATCAGAGCATCTCTACATCCTAAAATGTTTCAGAACAAACTAAACGACAAAAGTCTGAGCATGAATGAATCAGAACATAAAATATGTTTCAGAGCATATACTATGTATCAGTACACATAAAATGCATCAGAACATAAAATATGTATCAGAGCACATAGAAAAAATGTATCAGAACATATAAAGAGTAAGAATGTGTTAGAGCATATTCTATCACAAGAATATCAGAACATTCTTCCTTCTTGCTTCTGATCTTGAAGCTTCACAACACTCAGCTTGCTTCAATTTCCATGAGCTTGTTTCTATATAGAATTGCTTTTCCACATGTCTTTGCTTCTCATATTAAGCTTTTTAGAATGTCTTCAATCCTGCAAAGCACTCAAAGACATAGAACTTGCAAATTCTGTTAGAAATATGGAGACTTACTCCTAGCAACTGATAATATAAATCAGATCATTTATCACATTTTCTCCCCCTTTTTGTCATAACATAAAAAAACATAAAAGATTCAGATGGAAAAACAAACAATATGAGAGAAGATAAAAGATTTTCATTCATCAATATTAATCAGAAGATACAAAATGAGATGCAAGAAGACAGATGCAAGAACAAGGAGACAACAAAGACACAAAAGACTACGACTAGCCTAGCTTAGACATAATCTTTGCCAGCATGTCATGAATCCCAACAGTGCTTTCATTTTGCTTCTTCATGAAGTCTCTGAACTCTTCATGTGCTTGATCATGTTTATCCAGGCGAGAAGCAAGAACTTCTTCATGAAGTCTCCAAAGTCTTCTCCAGACGAGAGGATTCACCAGAAGTTTCACCACCAGCATTCAGTGGAATAGCATGTCCAGCAGAAGCATCCAATGTAAGAACATCTTCTTTAGTTTCCAGAACAGGACTTTTCTCATAAGATTGATTTTCAGCATCAGCTTCTTCCATAGAAGCATCTTCATCATATTCTGGAGTAGGGAGATCAGAAACTCCATTCTCCAGGGATTGAAGAATCTCAGCTAGATTCTTTGGAGGAATGGGAGCATCAACGACTGGATGGTAGGCAGCCTCAGGACCAGCCATGGTAGGAGCCTGCTCAGAAGAATTTGCTCGAAGCCAGTGAAATAGCCATTGGGAATCTTCAGTCAGAACAGGAAACTTAGGCTTTCCACACAACAATCTCTCAAGAGTGTGCTTCTTGTTCAGCTTCTGAAGCTTCTGCCAGGTCATCCACAAAAGCTCTTTCTTCAAAACAATGCCTGCCTCCAAGACGACTATGCCAGAAGTCTTTATAAGTTCTGAGAATCTAGCAAGGACCTGGGGCTATTGCTACGTGTCATACCCTAATTTTTGACCCCCCTGAGATGTCATATCTTCAGGCTTTTCATCAGATCAAAACAAATACCCAAGAGCAGTCACTTCTTCATTTGGCATTTAATCGAGGATGGTCAGAAGTAAAAGAACTCAGGCAAAGGATCAATCAATAGAAGAATTAGTCTCTAACACAATCATAGGACTCAAAAGCTTCATTCTACCCACCTATGATTGATTAGATACCCATCACCTGGACTAAGGATTGCTTACCTCACCAGTCTAGGGTTTTGAGCCCCATCAAGGACTAAAATCAAGGGTCACATTTGGGAAACCCTAGAAAGCTCAAAGGTATCACTCAAAGACTTCAATCATTCTCAAATAGTTCATATGACAATATCCATATGGCATTACACTTCAATTCAAGGCCTACAGTCATCAATTTCATCTGGTCGACAACTAGGGTTTTTGACCTAATTCACCAAGATAGTTGACTTTTAATCAGGACATGGATCCAAAACTCAAAGCATGACTCAAGAGCTTCTATTACCTCAATATAATTCATTCACATCACTCATTTGAGGAGGAAAGTTTGATTCATCACAAAAGTCCAAGAATTCACTTCATTTGGAAAAAGTCAACTGAACAAGATCATCTTTGACTTTTTAGAAATTTTGGTCAACCATGAATTTTGAAGTTTTAAATCATCAATATATGATATTTGAAGTCATTTGATCAAGAAAAATAAAGAAAATCAATCAAGAATCAAAAGTCAAAAGTTTGACTTTTCATACTTAGAAAATTTTCTAAGTGTTTTCAAGTGATTTTTGCCAAACTTTGGAAGGGATTTTCTCAAAATTTCACCTACAAACTGAAAAAAACTTCCAACATGAAAGTTGTAGATTTTGATCCAATAAACAACTTTGAAGCATATAATATTTTGGCTAAAAATCAACCATTGAAGAGTTATGGAGCTTCAAAGTGGCTGCCTTCACAAAACATGCAAGAAAACCCTAGTTTTCTTCAAACTTTATGGGACTTTTTCACTAATTTCCCTAAATAATTAAGGCAAACACCAAACTAATGAATTAAAGTACATATTAAGGGCTTTCCAAATTGTGCTCAACCTTCTCCAAATTCATTTTGAGCTAAGAGATATGATTGATCAAAGTTAGATACTTGAAGTGAAAATTATAGGTCATGTGCAATTTGGAACTTTGCAATTTTGTGCAAATGACTTCTCTAAATGATGCTACCCGACCTCTAATACATCTGCAAGCACACCATACATCCATTTTCATCATTGCATAAGGATTAGAGAATATTCCCAAAAACAAAGGCATATGATTATGTAATGATTACATTTGAGAATTTATGGCAAGATGATGAATCACCAAAGGAATCTCTTCCCAACCAATTGGAGCTCATTTCTGTCTCAGATTTGTCCCCTAAGATCAAGCAAAATCGAGGGCTAGGGGATTGATGAAATGGAATCAAAATTCCCATCATTGCATTTTGGATATTTTTGAATTCCTTCTTAGCCAAGAAACCAAATCAACCTCACTAAGTAACCACATTCCTCTGCAACTATACTGAACCATTTGCCTATAAATACAAGTGCTATCCTTCATACAATTCACACCAAAGCAAATATATTCCTTGCTTTCTCTTTCTCTTCTCATGCTTATGGTTTTTCAAAGTTCTTTGGCAAGAAGAATCGTTTTCTTCAAACCAGAGCTTCTCTTTGGAAAGTAAGCATTGTAACATCTCAAGGGGGCTCATTTGAGGTGGTCCAAGCATCTGGATCACTTCTGTAGGTGGAGGAACACCATTATTGCTTTCACTTTGGAGCTGTTGCAGTTAGAGGTTCATAGAGCAATTCAGAAGGTTTCTAGCAAAGCCAAGTATCCAGACACGTTCCTTAGGGCATAGTGAAGCTGTTCAGATGGCTGCAGCTCATCTGTAACTGAAGATTCATCATCCTCCATGTCCACTTGAAGCTCAAATCGAAGGTGTCGGGTAGAGCAATTCAAAAGGATTGAAGTCACAATAAGCATTCAGTTAGCATCACTGAGTCCCGAGGAAGCTTTTAGGATCACTCACACAAGCCCAGGTGTTCCTCATCATTCTCACGACCTCCATTTTCAGAGGTATTTTTTCAAACTCCAACCCACTTATTTGAGTATTCTTTCTCATATAGCTCGATACTATCTTGTTCAGCATCATCAGAGGATTGAAAACCCTCTATCATCATTCATTTATTCATCTTGTTTGTCATTTAATTTTAAATTTAGGATTTATGTGTTCTTCGTGTTCATACTGAAATTAGTTAGCTACACTTAGAATAAATGAATTTTGAACCCATGATCATGTTCCTCGTCTAAAAACGAGCAAAATTGATGTTTACATCGTACCATTTGGTTGAGAAACTAGAGAGTTAGAATTTTGAATTCTCACGAGCTCAAGGAAGAAGATGACTATGGTGGCGCGCAAATTTGAATCTCCTGGGTCTTTTTAAAATATAATCAATTCATTGCGTATGTTATACAAACTGAGCGCGTAGCTCAGTTGGCCAGGTTTTGAATGTTAGTCATTAAGGGCGTGGGTTCGAGCCTCCCTAGGGCCAAAACCATTTTTTACCACTTTTCCCATTTATTTTCTTCACAACTTCAACCAATTATTTCACCTATTAAACTAAGTCATTTTCACTTCATTTTTCACACACTTGTTGATTAATATATATACTTCATAAAATAAATCAAAAAATCACAAAAATGTTATTTATTTTGTACATTTTTATTAGGTTGAAAATGGTGTTGTTTTAGTGTCTAAAATATATTTTCATTTAACTTTTCAAAAACCTAATACCTCATAAATATTTTCTGATAAAACCCTAAGCCATTTAGGTCTCAATTAGGTTTAGATTTCATCTTTACCCTAATTAAGTTGACTTTTGTCAAAATTCAAAACTGTTTTCATATTTCAAAATAAACAGACGATCGAGGTTGTCAAACAATAGAACCTCGCATCTTCTCAACTGTTTCTCATAAACAAGAAAATCATTTTCATTGGGCCTCTATTAGAGTGTAAGAACCAGCACCTTTTTTCTTTTCATAGTTTGTTTTCAAAAACTGTATTTACAAAATCTCCTTTCTGTTTTCAAAACATTCTTCTGGTATTTGAAGGGCATTATTCCCGGTGAAACTCTTCAGATACCTATGGACCTTTGTCCATCTTCACTTCTTCTATTTTCAAAACCATTAACTGTTTATAATAATTATTCAACTGTTATCAATAAAACAACAAAAATTGCTGTTGAGGCTTTGTACATACTTCTTCAAAGGCCTCCACTCCATCCAGGTTAGGCTTTACAAGCTTTCAATTTACAGTATTTATTTAAATTACTGACAAATATAGAACTGTTTATATATTGTTTAGAACTACGTTTGAGTGTAAACCCTAGGACAGTTAAACTATATATATATATATATTATAGGAATATGGCCTAGGATTGAGAATGTCTTCCCAGTGAAGGCTCTTTCCTAATTAGAGATCTGTAGTTCAAACCCCCAAGATGAATTATTCCCGGTGAAACATCTTTGTAAAAGCCTTAGAACCCAAAATAGGACACATCCACCCAAAGAGGAATTATTCCCGGTGAAACCTCTTACCCATTTTCTTAGAGCCAAAATAAGTTCAAAACCACATAGCTTCCTCTTGTGCTATAACAAGGACCCTCGATGACCCTCGATTAGCCTCCTCTTGGGCTTTGTACAAGGACCCACAGGCTTCTTAAAAGCATTTCCAGCTTCCTCTTGAGCTTGTATACAAGGACCCATCAGGTTTCTTATAAACATAGGAACAAGTCTTTAGTTACCTTTTAGCCTATTCTGGTGAGTTTCTTCCATTCTTTAAACCAGACTTTAAACAAGCTAAGATTGTCTCAATCTCATATTGAGTACACTTTTTGGAATGAGAGACATGGACAGTCTCTGTCACCCTTATCTTCATCAATCTTCCTTAGCAGAGTCTAGGATCTTTATTTGCTTATTCTCAGTCAGTGTCAGCCTTAATCTTGGGCTTTAAAACAAGAAGTCTCCACTAGATAATCTGTCTTCCATTCATTCTTTCATTTTAACAAAAACCCCTGGAAAGGGTTAGCCTCCACACATTCCTTCATTTTAACAAAAACCCCTGGAAAGGGTCAGCCTCCAAAATCACTCATTCAAATCCAAAGATTCACTCTTTTAAAAGATAAATTCCCCAAAAGAATCAAAACCCCTGGAAAGGGTTAGCCTCCAAAAGTTCAGTCTTTTAATAGACTATTTCTCCAGCTGAGTCAAAATCCCTGGAAAGGGTTAGCTTCCAAAAAACATAAAAATAAATTAATTTGTTAAAACCTCTAGCAAAATAAAACTCCCCCAGTGAGTATTTCATTTTTAGTAGCCATAACCTTGGGCTTTGTACAAGGCCGATAAACCATATTTCCCTGTGTCAAAGATTCCTAATCTCAAGGATCTTTTCCCCATAGAGTCTTCCATAAACAGTTTCTTTAAGAGTCCGCCACAACCTTAGGCTTTGTACAAGGCAGAAAATAATCTTTCCCCTAGCTAGAGTAGCCGCAACCTTGGGCTTTGTACAAGGCACACAAAATAGAGTCATTCATAGTCTTAAAAAACTCAGTTATCCTCAGCAGTTAGCCACAACCTTGGGCTTTGTACAAGGCACACACAAATAGAGTCTCCCTAAAAAGAGTCAGCCACAATTCTGGGCTTTGTACAGAACACCAAATAAAATCCATCAAATAAACACTCTCCAACTAAAGTCAGCCTCAATTCTGGGCTTTGTACAGAACACAAATTCCCTGTAAATTAACTCCCAGTAGAGTTATCTCCCAGAGTCAATAAAAACAATCAAAAAGCCTCATGCTTGGGCCTCATGCAAGCCAGTTAAAGTCAAATCTTTTATACAGTAGATAGACATAGCTTATCTCTATAGAGAGATATTTTTACTACTCCACCACATTCAAACAAACAAACATCACATTTCATTTTAATTTCAATCAAGTCTCCCATTTAGGATTTTGAAAGGCATGAGCTGGCAGTAAAACCCAGACATGTGATTAACTTTCCCTAATTTGGATGAGCACCTTTCTTTCATTCAAGACACAATTGACCGGTATACTTGCACATACACAAGTAAGGTCCCCCTCTTGAATGAAATGAATTCAATTATTCTGTCACTCTTTTAATGTTTGTGGTGGAATAGTAGAAATACCTCTCTATAAAGATGACTCCATGTCTCTTTACTGTAAACAGAGATTTAATTCAAAGTCTCAACCTTGAGCTTCAAGCAAGGCACCAAAAATAATTAATTTCCCTAATTAGTTCCCCGAACTACATTAAGCTCTGACTTCCATTAGGGATATGTAGGCATGAAGTTCACAAGGAATCTCAGCGAGCTAATAAAATACCAAAAATAGTCAGTTTGTCTGTCTGTCTGTCTGTCTTTTCCTTATTCAATTCAATTCTTTCTCCTAACACAAAGGAGAAACTTTCCCAATCATTAGCAGTAAACACAATCACAATGACACAGAGAAGGTTCCCGTAGAGTACTACGGATATGTAGGGTGCTTAAACTCTTCCCTATGTATAACCGACCCCCCGAACTCCAGAATTTCTAATCTAGGTGAATCCCCACACTTAGCAAACTCCTAGGGTTAATTTGAGATCTTTTTCCCCTCTCCTACTCGTTAGGACAATTAAAAAGTTCGTGTGATATCGTAGGAAGAACTGAAACAAAATTCATCCCACCCCGGGCGCATTCTCCTTCCAAATTTCGCGTGAAGGGTCTAGCGTGCCGTCCTCCCAAGTGAAACGGGGAGGTAAAAAAAATGACACCACAGAAAAATGGCGACTCTGCTGGGGATATAAGTGTTAAAAACCTTGGTTTTTCATCCAAACCAATGGTTGACCTGTTGCTGGTCCAGCCCTAATGAGGAATTAGGGATGCCAAATTCCCCCTCAAACAAGAGAGGTCCTGCCTAACCTCTGTGTCATTTCATGTGATTGTTGCATATATATTTGTTTATTTTGTTTATTCTATATCGGGAAAGGGCTTGATTTCCCCTTGAGGTGAGAAATCCTATACCCAGATTTGAGTGCAACATAAGATAGGATGGAGAATGTCTTCTCGGTGAAGGCCCTCTAATCTTGGTTTCTAATTCTACTCTTGGGATTTGCCTGGCTGGTTGTGATTAACTGCGCCAATGCATTCCGAGACTGATTTGTACCAGGAGAACCTAGAAACACATTAGGACGTAGAGCGGTGATTACGGGAGTAATTGTCATGCAGATACTACACTCAGAGAAAACTCTCTTATAGATACAAGTCAACTTATCTTTAAGGTTGAGCAAAAACTCTAAGACCCCTAGAACCCGTTCTACAGGTACAAAAATCCTTAACCTTAGTTTACCTTGGGGCGAGGTTTGCATTGTGACTTCATGACCACTATACCCTTCCACGCCATGTTTGTTAAAAAACTCTTGTGTGTGCATTCATGCATTCATGCATCATTCATAATAATAAAAAAAAAAAGTCTTTTTTCGAGTCATTTTTCAAGGAAACTAAATAACGAACGTTTTGAACTTCATAGAAAGAGAGAAACAGAGAAAAGACTTAAGGATCTATACCATGGATTACGGGAGAAATAGAGATAGGAAATACACCTTCAAGATTCCTAAGGTAGAGGAATTGGAAAAGCTCGGAAAACTGGTGGTTAACCCCCAGGCTTTCAAGGAGAAGTATGGAAAACTTCTGCCTCTTCTCAGCACTAACATTGTGGATGGGATCCTTCCCACATTGGTACAGTTTTACGATCCAACGTATCACTGTTTCACCTTTCCAGATTATCAACTCATGCCTACGCTGGAGGAGTACTCTCGTCTGATTGGAATACCCGTGTACGCGCAAGATCCGTACTCCAGTTTGGAAAAGAATCCTGACGACATTATCAATGCTGCAACTACTCCTTTGAACGTAGTCGACATCAGAACTCATATGGTGAGTAGAGGAGGAATTCAAGGATTACCCTCCAAATTCTTGTTAGACCAAGCTCGGTACTTCGTCAGCATCCAAGATATGAGTGCTTTTGAGGAAATCTTGGCATTGCTTATCTACAGATTGTTTTTGTTTCCTAACATTAACGATTTCGTCGACATCAACGCAATTAAGATCTTTTTGATTGGAAATCCAGTTCCAACCTTGCTTGCGGATGCTTACCACTCTGTGCATTCAAGAAACTTGTAGCGAGGAGGATTAATCACATGCTGCGTACTGTTGTTATACGAATGGTTCGTCTTGCACCTGCCAAAGTCTAGCACTTTCTGGAACATGAGGGATGGCCTTTACTGGTCACAGAAAATCATGTCTCTCACTCATACAGACATTGATTGGTGTAATCCGGACAACGACGAAACCAAGATCATCTTCAGTTGCGGAAGTTATCCCAACGTACCCCTTATTGGAACTAAGGGAGGAATCAGTTACAATCCAGTTTTAGCCCGTCGTCAATACAGCTATCCCATGAAAAACATTCCAAGTAGTATCCAATTGGAGGGTCTGTTCTTCAAGAACATCGACGATCATGGTAACATGCTAAAGAAGGAAATTGTCCAAGCCTGGTGTCTTGTTCACACAAAAGGGAGAAGGTTGTTAGGAAAACATCTTTGCATCTCCCTCGATCCTTACCTTCAATGGGTACGCGTCAGAGCATTCAAGCTTAGGATGCCATATCAACATCAAGAACCTATTCCTCTAAGGGAACCAATTTACCTTTTCTCCACCAATGTTGAAAAATTACAAGCGGCATTAAACAAGGTATGCCAAGAAAGGAATGCTTGGAGGAACAAGTATCGAATCGTCAACACGGAAAATGTTGAGATTCAGAACATCCTAATAAGGAAGGATGAGCTACTTGAAGTACTCGATCGACAAGTGACACAATCATCACTTTTTCATCATATCCCTCCTGCTTCCTGGATCATCGACCAGCTCACGTCAGAGAATGCTCAGCTCAAGAAACAGAAGAAAATGTTAGAACGTGAAGTCGGCTCTTCGTCAAAGTTTTAGAGTCCTTTCTCTCAGTTTCTCTGTATTTCCCTTTTCAAAGTGTGTAAAAACTGGCGTTTTCGCTTAATTAATAAAAGTTTGATGTTTCATAACGTAATTATGGTGTTTCCTTGAAAAATAATAACTTAATTACACATCATGCATCGCTTTAGTCGTACGCACTGACACGAGAATTTTCGAGGATCTAATAGTCACTTTCCTTTCTCCAGAAAGAGAGGAGGAGAAGGAGGTGAACAAAGACTTTCAAGCTGTCTCATCCATACAACACTCGTTCAAATCGCAAGAAAAGAATGGAAGACTTTGAACAAGAGAATGAAGAACTCAGAGAAGAGATTAATACTTTTAAGGGTACTGTTGAAAGACTCAATAGTATGGTAGAAGCCCTGGTAGTTGCGCAGAATCAACCAACGCCAGAAGAACCACAAAGGACTGTGGTTTCCGAGATTGTTTCTACTCCTATTCCTCAGTATACCATGCCGCGCGATTGACCTTGGGGCATGCCGTATAACATTACTCCAGAAGGGTACATACCTCCAGCTTCTGAAGTTCCAAGAGTCACCATGGATATGCGTCCACCGGAGGGTTACAAACCTCTGGAAAATGAAGTTCCGAGAGCAACGGCAATGGGTTTCACACAACAGAATGCTGAGATACCAAGATCTGCTGTCATGGCTTCTCCACGATCGATTATGCATACTTTTCCTCCACCGGGAGGACAAGTATATCATCACGCTCCAAGTGAGGACGCTGGCGTGTATGAAAGATTGGACGAGTTCCAGGAACAGTTTCTGCAAATGCAGAAGGAACTCAAGACTCTCCGAGGACAAGATCTATTTGGAAAGAATGCTGCAGACCTCTGTCTGGTTCCAAATGTTAAGATTCCTCACAAATTCAAAGTTCCAGAGTTCGAAAAGTAAAAAGGGAATTCATGCCCACAAAGTCATCTCGTGATGTACGCTCGAAGAATGTCAACTCAGACTGATAATCAAAAATTGCTCATTCATTATTTTCAAGACAGCCGGACTGGTGCTGCACTCAAATGGTACATGAACTTGGACAGTTCAGAGATTCGTACTTTTCAAGACCTCGGAGAGGCCTTCGTCAAACAGTATAAGTACAGTCTGGATATGGCTCCCGACAGAGATCAACTTCGGGCCATGACTCAAAAGGATAAAGAAAGCTTCAAGGAATACGCTCAGAGATGGCGTGAAGTTGCTGCTCAAATTTGTCCACCACTTGAAGAGAAAGAAATGACAAAAATCTATCTCAAAACTTTGAGTCCATTTTACTACGGACGAATGGTTGCAAGTGCACCAAGTGATTTTACCGAGATGGTAAACATGGGTGTACGTTTAGAAGAAGCAGTCCGAGAAGGACGCTTAAACAAAGAACCAGAATCTTCTATCGGTCCAAGAAAGTATGGAAGTTCTTTCCAGAAGAAAAAGGATCAAGATGTCAGCAATGTCTTGCACAAAGCAAAGAAGAAGTTTTCACCTCAGGTTGCTACAGTAACTCCGGTTGTTAACTCAGCGCCAGCTTATCAATCTCAGGTTTCGCAACAACCATTTCAACAAAGGTCGCAGCAACCTCAGCAGCAGGTTCGACCTCCAAATTTCAACAACACTCGGGTTCCAAGGTATCCTGCTTTTGACCCCATACCAATGCCATATGCGGATTTATTCCCAACATTACTAGCAAATGGGCTCGTTCAGACAAAGAGCCCTTCAAATCCTGTAAACGAATCATCATCTTGGTTCAAGGCTGACCAATCTTGTCCCTATCATCAGGGGGCACCAGGTCACAACATTGAGAGATGTTTCAGTTTCAAGGCCGACGTCCAAAGATTAGTAAAGAATGGAATGTTGTCCTTCAAAGATACTAATCCTAATGTCCAAGCAAATCCTTTGCTGCAGCATAAAGAAGCTTTAGTGATTCTGATAGTTCAACACCCCAACGTCATTAAAGTCTACGACATTCGTCAGATAGGGGAGAATCTCGTCAAAATGCACCACCTCACAACTACTTCACATGTGATATCGTAGGAAGAACTGAAACAAAATTCATCCCACCCCGGGCGTATTCTCCTTCCAAATTTTGCGTGAAGGGTCTAGCGTGCCGTCCTCCCAAGTGAAACGGGGAGGTAGAAAAAATGACACCACACTACGCACTTCTTCTAAAGCTCCAGAAACATAGAATCCATATTTCTTCTGAAAGTCCTCCATAGATTCCTGAAAGCCACATCATCCATCCTGGATTGATATGCTACTTTCAAGATATCTAACCCTTCCTACATCCTAATGTTTAACAATTCAAATCGTACACCAACAGATAACTCCCGGCGGGATTTGAGTTTTGTAATGGCAGAATCTGGTCTCAGAAAGAAGTAGGGTTGAGGTTCTCTATTGAGACAAAGAGAAGATTCAGCTTCATTTTCAGAATCTAACACCACTAACTCAGGTGCAGGACGAGGTTTGGGTGTGTAGTTGCAATCACGAAGCAATTGCTCATGTGATGCAGAATCAGGGAGGTCAGAGATGGGGGGATTATTTTGAGTGGGGGATGGAATGGGTTCATAGTTAGCATGAGGAGGTGGTTGAGAAATGGATATATTTGAGTGAGGAGGAAAACAGGTTTGAAGGGGATGAATATTCAGAATGAGGGTTTCAAACGAATGGTCAGAAGCAACATTGGTTGTGGGTGGAGAGGAAGGAATGAGAACATTTGTGATAGGTGAAGAAGGTGGGGTAAAAACATTGGTTTGGGGAGAAGAAGGAGGTGTGAGAACATGGGTGAGTTGAGGTGTTTCTGTTGGGGCTGTTTCTGGTAGAATTTTTGGTTGAGGGTTAACCGGAACTTCTGTTGGTACAGATTCTGAATGTAAAACAGATACAGAGACAGGTCCAGAAAGATGTATACCTTTGGACATCTTCTGAAGAGCTTCAAATTCAGCCTCAAGTCTTTTCTGCTTCTTGTTCTTCTTCTCTTCCACAATCTTTGCCTTCCCAAGAGAAATTTCTCTTCTTCTGGCATTTTCCAGTCTATCTTTCTCTCCATCCACAGCTTCTTGATCTTCCACTTCTTGCTGATTCACAGCTTCTGGAATTTCTTCTTCTTCTTCTTCATCCGAATCTACGATTATTAGTTTTCTTTTCTTTTTCTTCTTCTTTTCTACTTCCTTCCCATCTTCTACATTCTTATTTTTCAACTTTCTCTTCTTCTTCTTCTTCTTCTTCTTCTTCTTCTCTGCACCTTCTTATTCAATATTTTTATTTTCAACTAAAACATCCTGACTTTCTTCAGCAATAACTTCTCTATCAGCAACATTCTCCTCTACTACTGCAGCAGCTTCTTCTTGGACATCCTTCTCCTGACTGACAGAAGGGCGATCAAACTTTCGTTTTGTCCTTCTTTCTTTCTTTCCTACAGCTTCTTGTGCAGCTTCTGAAACATCTTCTGAAACTGCAGGCCTAGAAGTAGAAACTTTGTTGCAACCACCTTTAGCAGGAGCATCTTTGGCTTTATCTTCCTTGAGAGAGTTAAGATATTTAGTCCCAACTCCTGGCAGCTCACTTCTGAAGAATGATTCAAACTCAGCAAGAACATGATTTCTTCTGCTTCTTGATCCTGGGAGAGGCTGATGACTGACTTTAACCTCTTGAATGAGACTTGTTGTACCCCAAAATTTGCCCACACTTTTCGAAATTTCAAAACTATTTCAAAAAATTGGATTTTATAAAATCTCGGATTCATTTACATTGACATCTTGAATTTTATAAATATTCGATTTAAAGTCTGTTTTAAAAATATAGTAGTTTACTCTTAAATTGCTTATATTTTAATAAATAGAAAATGCTGGTCGATGCTTCATATACTTTCAATTGGCTTTTTATTTCAAATAAATAATATAGCACAATTGGTAAGGAGGTAAGATTTGCAAGTGCAAGGTGTCGGGTTCGAATCTCACTTTTGACAGTTTTCCTTTTCATTTTGTTTATACCTTAGTTTTAATTTTATTTTTCATTTATATTCAAAAATCACAAAAATAAGTTTTTTTTATAATTTAAAATATTATTTTCGTTTTCTATTTTAGGAAAATTTTTAAAATATTATTTTTTATCTTAATTTATTATTTTGTGTATGAAATAGTCAAATTTAAGAGAAAAAAACAAAAAAGGATCGTGAGAGATTATGTTTCTTTATTTTAGGATAGTAATTGATACAATTAAGTTAGAAAGAATCATGAATTAAAATCAAATAAAATTTGTGATTATTCTTGATTTATTCTTAATTAATTGGATTGATTTTTTCCAAATATGTTAACCTACTTTTATTCTAATATAAATAGATAATATTTTCTCACCCATCTAACAACTCATTCACGTACAGTACACACATCTTTTAGATCTGTTTTGTCACTAACAATAGGGATCTCACTACTCACGTACAACCCCTTTCCTGTAAATATTTTTAATGTGTTTTCTCCCATATACCAACAAATCTTGCAAGTGTCTAACCAAAGTCAATCCTATAATTTGAGTCAAAACACCCCTCACGGTTACTGTTGGCAGACAAAAAAATTTGTCATTCTCATCATCCTCAACTTAAACTCTCACTATTCATTATCACTTTCCTCAAAACTTTTCAAACCATAAATCAATCTCACACAATAACAATGAAATCTCACATAATACAAATTGTTGTTTTCTTTTTTTTTTCAGGAAAAGAAGAAGAGGAATTGGGGACCAACATTGCAGCAACAACCCACCGGAATCGACGCCGGAAGGACGACCCGGAACAACCTCCGTTTCGCTCACTAACGACACGCTATCGACGCAGAACCACCGATCGGAAAAACAAGGCTGCCTCCATTCCGCCGCTACTCAGCCCAGACGCGTCCAGTCCAAGCAGCACCGTAAAGCTCAATCTCCTCCGCGCACGGCCGCTCGTCGCGCCGAACGTGAAGCTTCGACCGTCCCACCCACTCGCGACCCACGGCACCTGCCACCGCGAATATCCCTTTCCGGCAAACCTTCCCAGCACTCTGATGTGATTCCCTATCGGTATTTCTACTCTTTATTTTGTCGGGTATTCTTGCTGTTAGTGTTGTTTAATTTCTTTTGGTGTGTTTTCTTTGATTCAATGAAATAGATATTTGTGTTCTTAGTTATTTTAGTGTGGTTAATTGTCTATCATATGCATGTTGGGTGTCTCATTGTTATTGGTAGTTCTATTGTTTTGAAAAATCAAATAAAAACTCTTGGCATGTGGTGTTATTAAAGTGTATACTCATATTATATTGATGTCAAAAAAAAAAAAATTGAAACAGATATAATTGCATTGTACTGGCAAGCATGAAACTTGTTCCCTCCAATCTCACTTTTTTTCATTTTTTTAGTTCTTACTGTATTGTATTGTAGTTTTAATTATTTAGGTTTATTTGAATATATGCTATTTAGTTACAGGTGAAATTTTAGAGTTTTTATATTAGATTTTAGGCCCATGATCTATTTGCTTCTCTTTCAATTACTTTTTTATTTTATTTTATTTGCTCATTCAGTTGGTTTAGTTTTTTTTTTTTAAGTTAACTATTATTAAAAATCTAAAAAAAACATGTTAGAACATAAAAAATATCAAGAATATTTGTTTCAATATTTCTCTGTTTTAAAAAATTAATATGGTTATTTTTTAGATTTTTTTATTAATAATTGTTTATGTCTTATCATTTATTCATCTATTATTTTATGTATAATTACTAACATTTTCTTTTCATTGCGAGGTTCTATCTTGAGCAACGTATTTAGTGGATATTCGCAAGTTCTATATTATTTTGTACCGATATTAATCCTTTTACTCCCCGCTTTAATTTTCTTTGGGTTTGTAATATTATTTTTCATCCCCGTCCGGTAAATTGTAACCCCCATCCCCGAAGCCATGTAATAGCTAGGACTCTTTACTTTTCTGCCCTTTATTTTCCTGCAATATTTATCTGTGTGTGATAGTAAAATAGGGCGTGAAAAGAGATTAATCTTGATTTAGATCACTAACTAAAAGATAAAATATTCTGAAACAATGCACATGATTGCTACACACACTCACCCTTAAGGTACGCCCCTCTCGGTTGCCTTCGAATATAAGGTCGTGTCCCTCGAAATGTAGAGGTACCCATTAGCAAAGGTCCCTCAGTACAAAATCGTCATTAAGTCCCTCGATGACCCGCCACTGTTGCCTACGAAAAAGTGACGATCGTCCCTTCGAAATTGCTAAAGGTATCTCTACCTGTTGCCTTCAACGACCTTGATGACCCTTCGATGACCCGTACGTCCAATATAAAGGATTTCCTACTTCTACATAGTATGGATAATCCTAGGAACTGTAAAAGGTATAGAAAAAGACCAACTATTTAGGGTAGTGTTCTTAATATGCCTAGCTCAATAAAAACATCTTTTCAAAACTCTTTCGAAAAACTAAGGCTACGCATTTACGCTAAAGTCCTTATGCCCCTTTTCAATTCAAAACAAACAAACATGAGCTAAGCAAATTAAGAGCCCGTAGAAAATTACGGATGAAAAGGGTGCTTACACCTTCCCTTTTCATAACTTACCCCCCGAGCCCGTTTTCTTCCAAAAGGTCTTTTTCTGTACTTTTTACCTTTCCTAACATTGGACAAAATAAAAGTCGGTGGCGACTCATGCTTACCGCAACATTTGTTGCTTTATAAAATAAAAGTCAGTTCACCGAGTTACAAGACTCATCTTTCTCAAGGTGTGAGCATTCAAGCAGCTTCCTGTATTAGTAAAAAGATCCTTGATAACTCCTTGAGCTTCCAAGTCTTTAACAATCTTGGTATTAATCATAAGATTTGTAATTATTCTTCCAAAAGGAATAATATTACCCTTCTTTATCTTGAAGGCATTTCTGGAATCCCTTACAGCATTCCACATATGATTGAATATTATGTAGATAATATCAACCTTCTTCTGAGTGGCAATGCAGTACAGAATATATTGCTGCTCTTTATTGACAAAATCTGCAGAATGGGTTGATTTCCTGTGATAGAAACACCCTAGAAGAATCTTGGTCCAGATTTTATAGAGATTCTTCATGTCTTTGACACGCTTAGTTTTCTTTACATATGGGTATAGTTTTGTTAGACGCTAGGCTTAAGGATCTAGAGGGGGGGTGAATAGATCTCTCAGAGTTTTTCGGAATTATTTCAAACTTAAGCGAAAGCGGTTCTGAATCGACTCGCGTCTATTTCGGACCACTACTGAAAAGGTTGTATATGTGATAAAACCACAAAATAATTGGAATTAACAATGAAATGATAGGTTATCGAATAAATTCGTTACACTAAAGAAAATCGATTAACTTCTAATTTGATAAACTTTGTTTGCAATGCAGTGATAACGGATGAGGCAAAAGGACAAACACTTGGTAATAATATCCAAATTGATTGTGACTCAATGTGTGGTGAATTGTGATGTTTACGCAACTTCTTAATTCACAATTTTAACACTTGAATCGTTGATCAATTTGCAATTATAACCAAATACGAACAGAACGTAAATAAAAAGGTAAAAGCGACAAGAACACGATATTTGTTCAAGCAGTTCGTCGATCGTCCTCGCTACGACTACATCTGCCCCCAATTCCAAACTGGAATTGGGAAATCTTCCATTATTATTGAAAGCAGTTTATACAAAGAAGATAACAAAGCGATAAACAATAAACCGATTTTGTCGATCCTTTGAATCTTCTTCCCCCTTAATCTTGAGCCAGATCAAGGTCTTCCAAGAGCTTCACTTTGATCCCTTTCTGCAGTGTCTTGACTTGCTTGAACCCTTGTTCTTCAATCTTCACACTCAGCTGGATCCTTGATGAAGCCTCTTGATAAAAACCCCCAAAATTCACCAATCTTGGAGGACAAAACCCTCAGATTTTATTCACCAAAAACCCCACAAATCTTCACCCACTAGGAATCTTCAATTCCGTTCCATGGACGTTATCGATCTTGAACGCAAACCCTCAACGCAAAAATGATTGTGTGTAGTTGTGTTGGAATTGTATCGATGATCGAAGATGAGAAACCTTTGTGTATCTTTCAGTTGTTGGTGTTGAGAACTTCAATAATGAACATTAGATAATTTATATGAGAGCTGGTCAGTTGGAGCATAGCAGATCATCAATTTTGGCCTTTTTGATCAAATAGGTCGACCTTTTGTAGTTCTTAGGTCGACCTAACAGAACTGGATTTAATTTGGATGAAATTCTTTCCAGTTAGGTCAACCTGTTGAAGGTTTAGGTCGACCAGAATTTTGTTGAAACACGTTCTGAAGACTTTTCTTCAGTTTAGGTCGACCTAGTTGTTATGTGAGTCGACCTAATAGTGAGGTGTGTAAATTTCATCATTTTAGGTCGACCTGGAGTGTGAGTAGGTCGACCTATCTGTGGCATTTCTGAATCTTCCTTGTTTTCCTTGTTTTGAGTCGACCTAGATGCAGAGCAGGTCGACTTGCTTTGTCTTGATTAGCCACACTTGCTTTTCCTTGAGTTCTTTTGCTTGTGCCTTGTTGCTTGTTTGCTTATGAAGTTTGCCATGGATCAAAAACTCCTTTGTGAGTGTGGGCTTGTATTCACAAGTTTAGCCAGAACGGCATCCCAATCTGCTCTTTGATCCACTTCATAGATGCCTTCAGGGTTTCTCAGATCAAATATCATTCTTAGGATGTTCTCAGTAACAACAACAAACCTTCCATGTACAAACGACAAGATTGATTTAGGGGCAACCACAGCATGCACCCAAAATTCCTTTACTAGTTCTGGGTAAACAGGTCCACAGGACTCAGAGAATAGAGAAGTCCATCCTTGAAACAACATATCCTCTTTTAGATGGAACTCATGTTTTTCAAGACTATCAAAGTCCACCGTTAATTCACAGATTACTTCTAACTCATTTCTGGGAATGGAGCAAGAGATAACTGGAACAATTTGATGTTCTTATTCTTGAAGATGTAGAGGAACAGAGGAACCAATGTTGAGAGAAGATAAAGCAGCCATTGAAGCACTACTAAGATTACTGGATACTCTTCTAGGTTTGCGTTTAGGATTTGAGAAAAGGGCAAACAAGTTGCAGAAATGCATGCAAGAAGAGAGAGAATGAGAGCGAAAAAGAGAAACGTTATGATTTGAAATGAATATATAGGGGCGGATTTGAAAAAGAATGCAATTAATTTATGAGAATGAACAGTTACAGAATCAAATGAAATCAAATGCATTAAATGATGAGTGACGTTAGGTGAGAGAATCATGATATTTGAAATGATTTACACAATTACCTAGGGCGGCGTCCCATCAGTTTCACGCATGCTTTTACCTATCGTGTGAACATGTGTTCACCATCAGAAAACACTTGATGACAGCTGTTACAGAAATTGCTTCTGATGAACGATAGAACTTCTAATCTTCTGATTCTGATCAATTGTTCTGACTACCATTCTTTAAAAAAGATCTAGTTCATATAGGATCATCTTTCTTCCCAAGAATGACATCTTCTGAGTGAGTAGAGGTGAGTCTAGAAGATCTCCTGATTGTTGGCTCTTCAAAAAATCTGAGATTCTCTAAAGACGCAGCAACTTGATCTTCTGATTCTTTGCTTCTGAGATCTTCAGCTTCTGATACTTTGCTTCTTTGTTCTTCAGCTTCTGATATATCAATATCTAAATCTGCAAAATTCTCAAACTGCTTTGGCTTTTCAAGACCAAGCTTATTATCAAATATGATATTGATTGATTCTTCTACAACCAATGTTTCAGTATTGTATACTCTGTAGCCTTTAGAGCGTTCAGAATATCCAAGAAGGAAACATTTTTGTGCCTTAGAATCAAACTTACCAAGATGATCTTTAGTATTCAGAATGAAACAAACACATCCAAACGGATGAAAATATGAAATGTTGGGCTTTCTGTTCTTCCACAATTCATAAGGAGTCTTATTTAGAATAGGTCTTATAGAGATTCTTTTCTAAATATAACATGCAGTATTAATTGCTTCTACCCAGAAGTGCTTAGCCATATTGGTTTCATTGATCATGGTTCTGGCCATTTCTTGTAGAGTCCAATTCTTTCGTTCAACAACTACATTTTGCTGTGGAGTTCTAGGACAAGAGAAATCATGGGCAATACCATTTTCTTTGAAGAACTCCTCAAAGAATCTGTTCTCAAATTCACCACCATGATCACTTCTGACCTTTATGATTTTACACTCCTTCTCAGATTGAATCTGAGTGCAGAATTCAAAGAACACTGAATGAGACTCATCCTTGTGTTTTAAGAACTTTACCCATGTCCAGCGGCTATAATCATCTCCGGTGACTAATCCATACTTCTTCCCTCTGACAGATGTTGTTTTGACTGGGCCAAACAGATCAATGTGCAGAAGTTCTAGCGGCCTAGAGGAAGAAACAACATTCTTAGACTTGAATGCAGGTTTGGAGAACTTGCCCTTCTGACATGCTTCGCAAAGAGCGTCTGATTTGTATTTCAGACTAGGGAGTCCTCTGACCAGATTTAGTTTGTTAATCTGAGAGACCTTTCTCAAACTAGCATGTCCTAATCTTCTGTGCCCGACCCATTGCTCTTCGGAAACAGACATAAGGCAAGTTACCTTCTGCTTCTCAAGATCAGAAAGATCAATCTTATAAATATTGTTCTTTCTCTTGCCTGTAAATAGGATTGAGCCATCCTTCTGACTTACAGCCTTGCAAGACTTTTAATTGAAGATTATGTCATAACCATTGTCACTTAATTGACTTATGGACAATAAGTTATGCGCTAATCCTTCTACAAGAAGTACATTAGATAGGGAAGGAGAGTTACCAATACTTATGGTTCCAGAGCCAATTATCTTGCCCTTCTGATCTCCTCCAAAGTTGACTTCTCCACCAGACTTAAGCACCAGGTCTTGGAACATAGACCTTCTTCCCGTCATGTGTCGCGAGCACCCAGAGTCCAGGTACCATGACATGTTGTGCTTTGTCTTCTTTGTTGCCAAGGATATTTGCAACATAAATTATCTTCTCCTTAGGTACCCACAACTTATTGGGTCCTTTCTTGTTAGTTTTCCTCAAGTTCTGATTGAACTTGGGTTTAGCATAATAAACAACAGGAGGTACAACATGATATTCTTTAGGTTTAGTAGCATGATATTTTCCAGGTTGTGTCACATGCTTCTTAGTGTGTGTAGCATGAAAGCTTTTGGCATGTGAAGTGAGCCTAATATCATGTGAGTGGCCATATTTGAACTGATCATACAATGGCTTGTATGTGATTTTCATATCATCTACAGGTTCAAATTTGTGTGGGGTATCACCCTCATAGCCAACGCCAATCCTCTTGTTTCCAGAAACACCATATATCATAGAATCAAGATGACTTCTGCCAATACTTCTAGAGAAAAACTTTCTGAAGCTCGAGTCATATTCTTTCAGAATATGATTGAGATTAGGAATGGATTTTTCTGATTTAGAAGGAGATCCAATATCTTTGGATAATTTTAAAACTTTTTCCTTCGGTTCAGAATTTTCCACTTCCAGCTTCTTAGTTTCAGAATCAAATAGCTTTTTCAGCTTTTTGTATTTGATACTAAGATGAGCCTTGAGTTCCAGAAGTTCTGTTAAACTGGAAACTAACTCTTCTCTAGATAGTTCAGAAAATACCTCTTCAGAATCTGATTCTGATGTAGATTCCGATCCATCATCAACTATGGCTATCAGTACAATGTTTGCCTGCTCGCCTTCAGAGTCTGATTCTGATTCTGAATCATAATCATCCCATGTTGCCATAAGACCTTTCTTCTTATGAAACTTCTTCTTGGGATTCTCCTTCTGAAGTTTTGGACACTCATTCTTGTAGTGACCAGGCTCATTGCATTCATAGCATGTGACCTTCTTTTTGTCAGACCTTCTACTTCCAGAAGATTCTCCACGTTCAGGCTTCTTAGAGATTTTGAAGTTCTTGAACTTCTTATGCTTGTTCTTCCAGAGTTGGTTTATCCTTCTAGAGATCATGGACAGTTCATCTTCTTCTTCTAATTCTGATTCTTCAGAATCTTCTTCTTCAGCCTGAAAAGCGTTAGTGCATTTTTTATAATTAGATTTTAATGCAATAGACTTACCTTTCTTGTAAGGTTCATTAGCATCCAGCTCAATTTCATGACTCCTCAGAGCACTGATCAATTCTTCAAGAGAAACCTCATTCAGATTCTTGGCAATTTTGAAAGCAGACACCATAGGACCCCATCTTCTTGGCAAGCTTCTGATGATCTTCTTGACGTGATCAACTCTTATGTATCCCTTGTCAAGAACTCTTAATCCAGCAGTTAGCGTTTGAAATCTTGAGAACATCTTCTCAATGTTTTCATCATCCTCTATCTTGAAGGCTTCATATTTCTGGATCAAGGCAAGAGCTTTAGTCTCCTTGACTTGGGCATTTCCCTCATGAGTCATTTTCAATGATTCATATTTGTCATAGGCAGTTTCCCTGTTAGATATCTTCTCATATTCAGCATGAGAGATAGCATTCAGCAAAACAGTCCTACACTTGTGATGATTTTTGAATTGCTTCTTTTGATCATCAGTCATCTCTTGTCTTGAGAGCTTTACACCACTAGCTTTCACTGGATGTTTGTAACCATCCACCAGAAGATCCCATAAGTCACCATCTAGACCAAGAAAGTAACTTTCAAGTTTATCTTTCCAATATTCAAAGTTTTCACCATCGAATACTGGTGGTCTAGTATAACCATTGTTACCATTTCCATTATGTTGCTCAACAGAGCCAGATGTAGATGTATGTGTTGGATCTTCACCATCCATCTTGACTTAAGCGTTTTTCTGTTCCTGAATCTTTTCTAAACACGGTTAAGTGCTTGCACCTTAGAACCGGCGCTCTGATGCTAATTGAAGGATAGAAAAACACTTAGAAAGGGGGGGGGGGGGGGTTTGAATAAGTGTAGCTTTAAAACTCTTAAGATAAAAACAATTTGCACAATGATTTTTATCCTGGTTCGTTGTTAACTAAACTACTCCAGTCCACCCCCTTTGAGTGATTTACCTCACCTGAGGATTTAATCCACTAATCACACGAGATTACAATGGTTTTCCACTTAGATAACCTCTAAGTCTTCTAGAGTATTATGATCACAACCTGATCACTCTAGGAACACAATGCTTAGATACCCTCTAAGACTTTCTAGAGAATCCGATCACAACTTGATCTCCTCTAGTTCTTACAAATGAACGTAAACAAATTCTTATAAGAGTTACAATGCTTCTTAATAAACTATTATCACAACAGTGATTTTTCTCTTAAGTATAAGCTTAATCTCACTAAGATATTACAACAGTAACGAAGTGAGGTTGAAGATGAAGTTTGAGAGCTTTTAGAATTTGACAGCGTTTCTGTATGTTTGCGCAAAGTGTTGTATTCAGCTTCTCATCAGAACTTGTATTTATAGGCGTTTGAGAAGATGACCGTTGGGAGCATTTAATGCGTTGCGTGATACGTACAGCATTGCATTTAATGTTTCACTCTTTTGTCAACTACCTCGAGCCTTGCTTTTGCTGTGTCTACTGACGTTGCCTTTAATAGCTTCTAACGTTCCTTTTGTCAGTCAGCGTAGCCTGTCATCTTGTAGTTGCTTTTGATCTGATGTTTGTGTAAACAAGGTTTGATTATCATCAGAGTCAAACAGCTTGGTGCAGAGCATCTTCTTATCTTCTGACCTTGAAGTGTTTCTAGCGTGATACCATGAGAACTTCAGTGCTTCTGCTTGTGATCTCAACTTCTTCTGATGCTTCAATAGACCATATTCTGATTCTGCCTGACCATCTTCTGATGTCTTGCGAGAGCATGTTCTGATGTTGCATACTTGAACCTTCTGAGACAGTGCTTCTTGCGCTGATTTTGTGCATACTCTTTATATATTTCCTGAAATGGAAATTGCATAGAATTAGAGTACCACATTATCTCAAGCAAAATTCATATACATTGTTATCATCAAAACTAAGAATATTGATCAGAACAAATCTTGTTCTAACAAGTTTAACTAAAGATTCATCTCACTCAAATTCACTTATACATTCATCAATGATGTCGATTGCATAACATGCATCTCCTATCACTGGTGCCATGAGAAAATTTGAGTGGATGAATTCTATCTTCTCATCTCCTACTTCAAAGGTTAGTTTTCCTTTCTTAATGTCTATTATCGCTCCGGTTATTGACAAGAATGGTCTTCTAAGAGAATTGGAATTTAGTCATCTTCCTTAATATCCATTACTACGAAATCGGTCGGAATATTTAACTGACCTATTTTAACTGCTATATCTTCTAATATGCCCATAGGGTATTCGACGGATCTATCAGCTAATTGTAAAGACATTTTGGTCGGATGAAGTTCTCCTAAGTTTAACCTCTTACAAACTTCCAAAGGCATTAATCTCACGCTCGCTCCTAGGTCTAAGAAATCTTTATGGATCATATGATTTCCTAGGATGCAGGGAATGGAAAAACTTCCAGGGTCTTTGTCTTTCTTGGCAAGTTTATTCTCGGAGATGGAATGGCATTCTAAGGGTTTAGGATCGTCGAGTCTGCGTTTGTTGGACAAAATGTCTTTTAAGAATTTGGCGTATGATGGTATTTGGGTGATTGCTTCTATAAAAGGGATTTCTACATGAAGTTTTTCTATCACCTTGATAAATTTTTGGTATTGACTTTCCATCTTGGTTTTCTTAAGTCTATGCGGATATGGAATTGGGGGCTTATATGGCGATGATGGTGTGTAACTTTTATCTTTTGTTTCTACTCCTTGGTTTGGTTGTTCCACAGATTGCTCTGGCTTCTCCACTTGGTCCATGGGCACGAGATTTTCCTCAGGTTTTCTGGGTGCGCTCAACATTGGGTTTCTAGGTCCATCATAAGCATTTATGCTTCTTAAGGTAATGGTGTTTGCTTTCCCTTTAGGATTGGGTTGAGTTTGTCCAGGGAATTGTCCTCTAGGTGTAGTTTGTGCGGCTCGTGTGTGAGCTATTTGCGATATCTGTGTAACAAGCATCTTATTATGGGTAATGACTTGGTCAAACTTCGTTCCTAGTTTGTTATTAGGTTATTCACATTAATGTTTTGGTTGTGGAACTCTTTATTTTGTTGAGTTTGGCTAGACTGAATTTTTCTACCGTCTCCCTAAAACTGGGTTTCGGTGGTACAACTTGCATAGGTTGGTTTTGTCTTTGAGTTGGGAAACCTTGCGGTTTAGAGGGTCCAGGATTTTGGATTGAATTATTATTTTTATAGGAAAAATTAGGATGGTTCCTCCATCCAGGATTGTAAGTGTTTGAAAATGGGTTTCCTTGGGTATAATTAACTTGTTCTGAGCTAGACTCATTCAACAGGTTACAATCAAAGGTTTGATGTCCATGGATTCCACAGAGTTCGCATTCCGACTGGACTGCAGTTACTGTGGCAGGGTTTTTAGACATATTTTCTACTCTTAGGGTTAGAGCATCCATTTTGGCATTCATCATGTCCGTGCAACTTATCTCATGTACTCCTCCTTGGGCCTATTTCTTCTCCATTGTTGCTCTTTCTGCTCCCCACTGATAATGGTTTTGGGCCATGTCTTCAATTAAGGTGCAAGCTTCAGGGTAAGGTTTGTTCCTCAACGCACCACCAGCGGAGGCGTCGATAGACATTTTGGTGTTATAATGGAGTCCATTAAAGAAGGTGTGTATGATTAACCATTGCTCCAGGCCATGGTGTGGACAAGCTCTCAAAAGGTCTTTATATCTCTCCCAGGCTTCAAAAAGTGATTCACCTTGGTTTTGAGTAAATCTAGTGATCACGTTCTCGAGGACATCGGTCTTGCTAGGGGGAAAATATCTAGCAAGAAATAATCTCTTGAGGTCTTCCCAAGTTGTTATTGAGTTGGCGAGAAGGGAATCTAACCAGTCGTGTGCCTTACCTCTAAGGGAAAAAGGGAATAATCTCTACCGAATTGCTTCGGGTGAAGCACCATTTGGCTTCAAGGTGTCGGCTAACTGAATAAAGACTTTTAGGTGTTCATTCGGGTTCTCGGTAGCGAGACCAGAGAATTGGTTTTGTTGTACTAATTGTAATAGGCTTTAGATCGAAATTGTTAGTTGTTATAGTTGGGTTTACTATGCTAGAACTAGGCTCCTCGTCAGATGGTTGGGCAAATTCCTTGAGTGGTCTTTTGTTACGGTCCTCGGCCATAGTTTTCTTTAACTTGTGTATAAAAAGGTGTGCTCGAGCGTAACGTTCAGGTTCTACTAAAGGATCTATTAGGTTATCGCTGCTATGATTTCTACGCATCTACCGGCTAAATATAGCCTTAGTCTAAACGAGATAACAATAGGGTACGAAATTTGGCGAAATTTGGTCCTTGGCAACGGCGCAAAAAACTTGACAGGTATGTTTATAGACTAAAATTAAACTGCAAGTGCACAGCCTATCGAAGTAATATATAAGATTATCGAACCATAGAGACCAAGTCGTCAATCTATCAACTTTATTGTTAACGTGCTTATCTAAGGCAGATGAGAATATTTGATGTGAGTGCAGTGGAAGAATATAAATAGATATTAAAAGTGCAGATAAAAGCAACAAGTTCGAATGTAATTCACGTATATCAGATAACGTTCCAGTTACATATGACATAATTACTTATGGAGCAATATTTTCTACTTATAGAAAGGAACAATTTAACGGGAACTTGTCGCTTTCACGTACTAAGAACCGAGTTTAATCATTAAGTCTACTCGTTCATTTGTCACATATGAATAGTGTGCATTGCGTTAAAGTAATAAACCTATTTTTAAGAATTTAATTACATGTTTTAGTAGAAAAGTGGTTTTAACTTGGAAATTTTAACTTAAATAGATTCTTGGCTTTTGGCCAAGAATCAGATTTTAAACTCATAAACGCGTCCGAAAATAGTTTCAAAATCGTTTTCTAAAAATAAGTCAAAGATTCCTAATTAACCAAACAAACGCTTTCTCCCTTTTTGTTTGGTTAAGAACTAGTCGAGTTTAATCTTAAGTATGGACGACTTTCGATCTTACCGATAGATAATTAAACACAATAAACTTGAATTAAAGGTTAAAACATCCCTAATAGTATTTCTATTAATATAACATTTAGAACACGACCGTGTCACGATCCTTACATTCTAACCTTTATAAAATTAGCTAGACATGGAAATAAATGCGAGCCTATAAAATGTGTAGGCTATGGGAAGAGCGAGGAAAGTAAATAGTGTGACCCTATAAAATGTGTAGGCTATGATAAGAGTGAGGAAAGTAAATAGTGTGAGCCTATAAAATGTGTAGGCTATTATAAGATCAAGAAATAAATAAAGTAAAAGCAATTAAATAAAGTAAAAGCAATTAAATAAAACCCTGCTCCAACGGAAGTCTGTGGTTCGAAGAAATGAAAAACGAAACTATTTATAGAAGTCCTTGGAGTTGCGTAAAGACGACCATGCACTTTAACTCCTTTTGAGCGGGAATCATTTTGCAAAGATCGCGCCCGTGAAGGAAGGGTAAGCGGCCGCGGAGCAGGCCGACGTGGAAACTGGCCATGTCACTGTGTTCCCTTCAGCGGGCGCTGAGCTGGACGCCATGTGTGCAAAATGACTGAAAAATCTCCGTTTCTCTGGCTTTTTCGCTCGTTTCTTCAAGCAGAGATCCAAATGGATACAAAAATTAAAAACAAAGCAAACAAAAGCATAATACAAGAAAACAACAATAAAAACTATTAAAAACATGTGATATTCGAGTAAAAAACATAGTGCGATTCGGTGTTATCAATACGTAGCACTCGGAGGATACTTAGTTGTTTATGTTGCTCGTTCCTTATTGACTTGTTTATGATAATTAAAAATTGAAATTAATAAGTACAATGTTGTTTAAGTTGTTGTTATTAAACGAAGATCAATATGTTGTATATGGTGAATATCTTGAGTTTTGCTGCTTAATTAATAAAAGTTGTTATGTGATCCTCCAAAATTAAGTGTTATGTATTTGATCGTTGTCGTGTTATGTTGAAATGTGACATCTCATGTTTGATGGAAAAATTTTGAAACTCTGATTTTATTATAAATACCAGGTAGAAAATGGGGTGTTACATTAGTGGTATCAGAGCAGGTCGGTCCGTCCGGCCAAGTTGTCTAATGTTGTTTATCCCTTAGTGCGCGACAAGTGTGGGAACACACTCGGTACTTGTTTGTTTTGTTTACAGGAGTTGTTGAAGATAAGTGGGGAATTGTTAAGAGTTGTTTGGAATATGTTTAAGCACAAGAAAAATGAGTTTCGGAGTGAAATTTCCGTAAGCGAATAGCAAGAAAATTCAGAATTATTGTGGAACTTCAAAAAATCATAACTTGAGTTTCGGACGTCGGATTTGAGTCCCATTTGAAGCGTTGGAAAGCTAACGAGATGAAATTTATTTTAAAAATTGTTTCAGCAGTTGTAGCAGACTTATTTTTCACAGGATGATGTTGGGAGAAGGTGCAATTTGTTGTTAAGTTTGTCTTTGGAATTAGACTTGTTTTTTTTTGGAAAGCAGATGTTTCAAGTTGGAAAATTATTGGATGATGATGTTGTAGGTGACTTGAGTACAAGTTCTAATAGAGTGATATTATAGTTGGTAACGATGGTTTATACTCCATTATGGTTGTCGGTTGTCTATTTACAAATTCAGGAACTGATCACCCTTAATCTCTTGTTGATAGTAGACGAGATCGTGTTGGATGTTATAAATTTGTCTTGCTATCTTAATGGTGTATAAAGGAAATGATGTTATGTCGCAAAGGTGTTGAAGAATAGCATGTGTGAATTGGATATTAAATTATATTGAGTTGTTATTATGTCAGTCAATTTGTGGTTGAAGTGTTGGTAAGTGCGAAGTTTGAGGATCAGAAATTTGGGTACGAGGTTCGCGTTAAGCATGGTAGTATCGAACAGATTTTCGAGGACGAAAATATTCTAAGTGGGGGAGAGTTGTAACTCCCCGATAATTTAATTGATTATTTAATTAAATTATTGCAAAATTTAATTATTGAAGGTGTCGAAGTAAGGAATTTTTGGCTTATTACTAAGAAGTATTATTTAAATTGATGGATTGATGAAGTTGTAGAAAACAATATTATAAATAATATTATTTAATTATATGAGAGTAATTAATCGGACTTAGTTGGTTGTGTCAGAAAAAGTAAAAGTGGGAGTATGCAAATATAAGGCCCAATAAGAATATTATTATTATTATGATTATTTAGATTAAGTTGAATAGAAAGAAATATTAGGTTTTGGCTGTTATTAAACAAAGGAAAGGTTTTGAAGGAAGAAAAATAAGGATTGGGAGGAGAAAAAGAGATCGTGGAAAAGTTGTTGAGAAGAAAAAGGGCAAAGAGGCAAAGAACAAAGATTCGACCAGTGGAATAGAGCGATCTTCAATCCAATGTAGGGATGGGGTTCTTGCTCTATAACCGGGTATATGATGAATAGTATGTGGGATTGGATTGTTGAAATTATTGTTGTCTGTGTTTGTGTTGTTGTTGTGATGTGGTAAAATTGATATGGAAAATTGATCTTGATAATGTTAATTTAATTGGTAAATTTGGTGAGTAATAGGCTATTAAAATAGTAGTATAATTGAGAAATATTTTGGGGATATATGGAAGATAATTAAAGGTATTTGACCCTTTTGAAATGGTTTTATTATTACATGAGTCAGACCATTAACCAATTAAGTTCATAAGAATTGTCAGTAGGATAAATTAATAGTTGAATATATGTTTGATGAATTAATTATATTATGTTGAAAAGTTGTTATTATAATTTCTTGATGAGTGTTATTACAATATTTTGAAAAGTTGTTATTAATAATTGTTGATGAGTTGCAGCTATATTATGTTGAAAAGTTGTTATTATAATTTGTTGATGTGTATTATTATAATATGTTGAAAAGTTGTTATTATAAATTGTTGATGAGTTGCTGCTATATTATGTTGAAAAGTTGTTATTATAATTTGTTGATGAGTGTTATTATAATATGTTGAAAAGTTGTTATTATAATTTGTTGATGAGTTGCTGCTATATTATGTTAAAAAGTTGTTATTATAATTGTTGATGAGTTGCTGTTATAATATGTTGAAAAGTTATTATAATAATTTGTTGATAAATTGCCGTTATAATATGTTGAAAAGTTGTTATTATAATTTGTTGATGAGTAGGTCGTTAAATATATTTCTGTAAATGATTAGGTTGTTTGTTATTGATTAATATTGTTGTAATACGTGGTGGTTGATGTATGTTGTTGTTGAAATGTTGATATAAGTTGTAGGCCTTTGGCCAATGTTGAAATGTGATGAGTGTCTTTATTTATTGGCACAACGTTGAAGAATTTGTTGAGTTGTTACGACGTTGTTGATATTGATGTTGAAATTGTTGTGGATTTGAGTTGATGTGTATTTAAGTTTTGTAGATGATTTCCCTTGTTGATGCATTCATAGCATGTCATTATTATGTTGGCCTGAAATTATGGCACCCATGTTGGCCTGGATTGGCAAATTAGCGACGAAGGTTTATGCTTTGATGTCTCTATTAATTGGCAAGACTTTTACGTTGGGAGTTTTGCTCCAATGGTACCACGTGCATAAGCATTGCATAGAGTCAGATGGTTGAATTGTGTTATTTTAATCAGTTGTTGTTATATTTTGTTGATATTTTTGAGTTGAAAAGTGTTGTCCTAAAATGTTGTGAGGCGTGGTTTTATTCCTTGATGAATTGCCTTTCCTTGTGTTGTATTTGAATTGATGTGTATAAATTTTGGTGAGTTGTTATTATAACATGTTGATGATTATGTGGTTAAATGTGTTGCTCTGAAATGTTTGTGAGGCATGATTTTATATAATTTGATCTAATATATTATTTATCATCAACCTGTTTATGGTTTGAGAATCTCACCCCTTCTGTTGTAATATTGCCCTCTGTTGGTAACGCGCAGGTGAATCAAGAATAAAGTCTTAGTTGCTGTTTAGTCCAAGTCGGTTCAGTCACTCTGATACGTAGCACTCGGGGGATACTTAGTTGTTTATGTTGCTCGTTTCTTGTTGACTTGTTTATGATAATTAAAGATTGAAATTAATAAGTACAATGGTGTTTAAGTTGTTGTTATTAAACGAAGATCAATATATTGTATATGGTGAATATCTTGCGTTCCTCTACTTAATTAATAAAAGTTGTTATGTATCCTCCAAAATAAAGTGTTATGTATCTGATTGTTGTCGTGTTATGTTGAAATGTAACATCTCATGTTTAATGGAAAAATTTTGAAACTCCGATTTTATTATAAACGTCGGGTAGAAAATGGGGTGTTACAAGCAGGCTTTTCAAAGATGTACTTAATCGAATCCATTTTGTAATTCAACAAGGTGGTGTGAACCAACATATACTGCCTTAGTCGGCGAGCAGCCCACACCAAAGTGCAACAAGTTTTCTCAAGTAGGGAGTATCTTGTTTTGCACTCGGTAAACTTTTAGCTAAGGTAGTATATTGCATGCTCTTTTCGACCAGACTCATCATGTTGGCCCAGCACACATCCCATTGAATTCTCAAGCACCGTGAGGTACATAATTAACGGTCTTCCCGGCACCGGAGGCATAAGAATAGGAGGCTCCTGCAAATACCTTTTCACTTTTTCAAATGCTTTTTGACAGTTATCGTTCCACACGACATCCTGATCTTTTCGCAACAACTTGAATATTTGTTCGCACATGGTTGTAAGTTGAGAGATGAATCTAGCAATGTAGTTCAACCTCCCTAGAAAACCACGAACCTCTTTTCTGTCTTTGGCTCAGGAATTTCTGGAATAGCTTTTACCTTTGCAGGATCAACCTCAATTCCTCTTTCGCTTACAATAAAGCCCAAAAACTTGCCGGATCTCACACCGAAAGTGCATTTGTTTGGATTCAACCTCAGTCTGAATTTCCTCAAACGGTCAAACAATTTCTGCAGGTGAACTAGGTGCTCTTCCTCTGTTTGAGACTTTGCAATCATGTCTTCAACGTATACCTCAACCTCTTTATGTATCATGTCATGAAATAAAGTAACCATCGCACGTTGATACGTCGCACCAGCATTTCTCAACCCAAATGACGTCACCTTATAGCAGAAAGTTCCCCATGGTGTAACAAATATGGTCTTCTCCATATCATCAAGATCCATCTTGATCTGGTTGTATTCGGAGAAACCATCCATGAATGAAAACACCTTCGAATAGGTTGTGTTGTCTACCAAGACGTAAATATGGGGAAACGGAAAATCATCCTTAGGACTTTCCCTGTTCAAGTCCCTACAGTCCACACACATTGGTACTTTGCCTTCCTTTATAGGCACGGGAACAATATTAGCAATCCAAGACGGGTAACTAATGGCCTTCAGGAAACCGACATCTAACTGCTTCTGAACTTCCTCCTAATATTCTTGGACATCTGTGGATGAATTCTGCGGAGTTTCTACTTTATCGGAATATATACCTCTTTGAGAGGCAACTTGTGCACCACAATAGTTGTATCCAGCCCCGTCATATCCTCATACGACCAAGCGAATATATCGACATAATCCTTGACCATCTCTGTCAACTTCTGCTTCACACTACTTTCTAAGGTAGGCCCGATTATGACTTCCTTCTTTACTGCCTCGGTGCCCAAGTTGATTAATTCCAGAGATTCTTGATGCGGCTGGATAACTTTCTCTTCTTGTTTCAGAAATCCGGATAATTCCTCTGGGATTTCATAATCTTCCTCACATTCCTCTTCGCTTTGGTAAATGGGATTTTCAAAATCATAATGAGGTATAGCAGAATCATTATTGATATAATCTGGGGTAAAAATATATCTGCACGATAGATGATTTATGTTTTTATTTTAGCATGAATGGAAAGAAAGAGAAAAACTATATTGCCATTTATTACTATTTATTATTTATTATTATTATTTTTTAAAAATCATGAGAGATAAAGAAAGATAGGGAACAAAACTTTTGAAAGCAAAAATGTCCTTTTATTAATGATAAACTTGCAAATGAAACTAAGAGGTCCTACAATGATTCACTAACGTCTTGGACAAAGCGTAGTAATTATTCATGATTAAAACAATAAAGAAAATTAATCCTGAAGGCGAGTGACCGTGATGACATCTTCGGAATACCAGTTGCTAGGCTCTCGGCCTAGAGCACTTGGCTGAATCCAATTGTCCATGTCACAATCACTATCTGTGTCACCTTCGACGGCTAGCACATTATCTTCAGTAGCAAAATCAACACTCTTAAATCGAATCTGATGGAAAGAACTTGCATTTGTAGGACCGGCACCACTCAGACCACGACCTCTCGAGCTTAATCTTCCTCTGGACGGCTAAAACCCAACACCAAACTTATCCATCTTGAATGGAACCTCAAGGACTCTGCCGCAGCCTTTTATATGACCTGAGTCAACCACAGCCCGAGCTTCTTTTAGAGAGGACATAGCAACCTCCGGCTTCCCATCCTCCTGCTAAGGGACTTTGACAACTTGAATGGCATCAAAACCCTGACATGGGCTCTCCTGATACTCTCCTTCAACTTCAACATAGCGGAAAGAACTGGTATGGCTAACCACATAATCTTCCTCGCCGCACACGGTAAGCACTTTGCAATTTGTCACATATTTCAACTTCTTGTGAAGCGTAGAGGTGACTGCCCCAGCGGAATGAATGCAGGGTCTTCCTAACAAGAAGCAATAAGCAGGCTGGATATCCATGACATAGAAATTTACATTAAACTCTTGAGGTCTGATTTTAACAAGCAAATCCACTTCACCAAAAACTGATCTCTTCGAGCCGTCAAAAGCACGTACTAACAGATTGCTGGGCCTCAACACAACCCCGTCATTGTTAATCTTCATTAACACTGCCTTGGGCAAGACATTCAATGACGATACGGTATCCACCTATACATGTGATAAAGTAGTCCCGGCACATTCGATAGAAATATGTAACGCCTTGTTGTGATTCCTGCACCCAGGTGGCAAATTGAAATCAGTGAACATGAGGTCGTTACGTGCAGAAATGTTGTTGACCAAACCTTCAAGATGATTGACAGAAATTTCTGGTGGCACGAAAGCAGCATTCAACAACTTCATTAGGGCATCTCTATGCCCGTTAGAACACAACAACTGCAAAATAGAGATCTTCGATTGCGTTTGGCTCAATTGATCCACTATCTTGTAATCACTCTTTTTAATGAGCCTCATTAGCTCCTCAACCTCTTTGGGTGGCATCGAATCAGAATTCACATTGGGTGTAGGCTCCCCGTTTTCCACCGCAACTTGTTTACCTTTGGTCTTAGCCAACACATCAGCATTAACATCAGGTGGAGAGAAGACCCTACCACTTCTCGTCATCTTACTGGTTCCCACTATATCATTAACTTCAGGATTGAGAACATCAGGAGACTCAACCTCATGCTTACTGCCCTGGTAGAACACTTCAGCCCCATACCTCCACGGTATTGGTTTGTCACTCTAATAAGGAACCGGACTAGGTAAAGTAATAGTCACCGGGGACTTCTTTACTAGTACTTGAATCGTAGCAGGCTTGTAGGGAATAATGATCACATCAACTTCCTCTTTTATCACCTCTCTTTCTGGATGATCAAACTGAAGTCAACCGTCATCAATCATTTTCTGGATGTCGTTCCTAAAATCAAAACAACCCTTAGGTCGAGCCACACACACTTTCCATAACTGAAATCGCAACCTAGATACACACCTTTTGTAAGCAACCGTTCCTTAACAAAAGACAACAGAATTCTCAGCAATTCAACATCATTAATCTGATCCAACTCTTCATTCTGAAAGATAGCTTGCACAGAGGCATTCCCATGTGGCGGCATGGGATTCTGGTAAATAATAGGCCCCTCAGGTGCAAAATTAATGGCTCCAACATCAATCAAGTCATGCACTTTGTACTTGAAAGCATAGCACCTTTCAATATCATGTCCCACGACACCAGAATGATAATCAAAATTCGCATTAGCATCATAACTAGCAGGCAACTTAGAAGGGGGAGGTCCCATGCCATGGCGTTCAACCAAACGAAGCTCTAACAAGTGAGGCAACAATTGGGCATATGGAATCAGCACTATATCAATCTGCCTCTTGAGCCTCGGCTGGTAGCTATTCTGATGAGGAGCATAGCCCTACTGACTTTGTTGTTGCTGAGACTGCAAAACAACGGTAGGAATAGTAACCGTGGCCACCTGTTGACACGATCCCTGACTGCCCTTATAAGCATACGGAGCACTAGATTCACCTTTCTCTTTCTTGGCATAACCATTGAACGGCTTCTTACCCCCAGAATTACCGATAGGATTCCCAACTTGAATCCTTCCTGACTTGATACCACTTTCAACATGCTCTCCATCCAAGACAAGTTCTGCAAAACTCGGAGTAGTACTTCCAGCCATGTAATACGGGTCCTGAAGAGTATTGGTAAACATATCAATCAATTTACGCTCCGCCATAAGAGGTTGCACTCTGGCAGCAAGCTCACGCCACCTTTAGGCATATTCATTAAAGCCTTCATTATATCCCTCTGTCAGATTCTACAACTGAGTGCGATTCGGGGCCATGTCTGTGTTGTACTAGTAATGTTTCACGAAGGCCTCAGCTAGGTCTCTCCATTACTTGATGTACACACCCTCCGACTGCATATACCACTCAAGCGATGCCCCGGACAGACTGTCAGAAACAATGCATTAACAGCTTTTCATCATCAGAATACACGGACATCTTCCGGTAATAAGCCCTAGAGTATACTAACGAATGTCTTTGGCTCTCAATCCCATCAATCTCTTCGCCCAACTCAAAGGATCTCGAGTATATACGAATGCTCCCTTGCAAGGAAAATGATTCTTGAACCACATGTATAGATATGGAATGCTACAGTTCACAACACCTCCTCTTCCCTTATGGTTCCTAGAGTGCACTGAGTGGTACACATCACCCAAGAGAGTAGGAACAGGATTCCCTACCATGAAGATGCGAATGGAATTCATGTCAACGAAGTTAGGTATGTTAGGAAACAAGACAATCCCATAGATACATAAAACCAAGAGAACATTGAACTCTTTCCAAACCCCCTTATCAGCAGCAACATGAGCCTTCTTCAACAGAGAATCCAGAGAGAAACCAGAACGGCTAACTTTAGATTCAAAGTTAGCTTTTATCCATGACTTGCTCAAATAAAGAGCAGGTGCCAACTGATCAGATAAAGAAACACCCAGAGTACTGTAGAAAGGAGTTTGATGTTTGACCGGAACTCCCATCAGATACGAATACTCCTCCAAACTAGGCATCAACTGAAAGTCAATAAAAGTGAAATAGTGCAACGGAGATTCATAGAACTACAAGAGAGTATGAACCCCTCTCTCCTGATATGTTGTTAGAGGCGAGTCCAAAATATCCATTATCTTTCCATAACTCCTCTTAATGGCACTTTCATTCTCTGACGGAGATCTCTGGGCCAAGGTTAATAATGCACCTACAGAAGGCTTCATGAACCTGTATCTGATGTTGCGACTCTTGAGCGAGCTCATCTTGGAAAGACGTTGCTCAAAACTAGAATCAAAGATATGGACACTTGGAAATAAAAAACATGAATGGTAAAATGATGCAAAAATGCTATGCACATAATACATAATCAAGGTTCCACATAATCTGGACAATGTTGTGCTGATTTTGACACCGAACTCATTCCAAGACCAAACTGAACATTCTTGAAAATCTATCATTATAACGGCACAAGTTCAAAGGTTCGGTACTGATTAGAACGAGCATTCCGAGTAGGTAGGAGCCAAGGTTTCCTGTCCCATCCAAAAGCTCACCGGTAGGAATCCTAAACACGCGCAGGATGTCCCTAGTGGTCGCCAGGAATTTCGAACAAACAATGAGAACGCCTGCCTAGGGCAATAAGCATGTCAGACAGCGATCGCCTTACTGAGTTCTCTCCTGGTTGTGGTATTTTATGCCAAATCTACGTGTCAGGCACCACGAGAGCCAACATAACTATCCACACTAATCTAAGTGTATACTGGGTCTGGGTAGTGGACCTTTTACCTCACAGTAACAACCCGCCCGCCAAACAGAAAACCAGCCAGCACAGCACAGTAGATATCCATAATATGGAAAGCGGTAAACACATAGATGCAAATGCATGCCATAAATATACATACAATGATGATAATAGTAAACACACAAACACCCACAGAAAAGAAAGCAAACAAGAACTAGGAACGACACTCATGTTTTCCCTAGTGAAGCCGCCTGCTGAAGCAACTGCAAAATTCATCAAATAAACCATGAAGCCGCCATTGAACATTTATTTATCCTATGCAAAGGAATGGAAAATGTCGAAGAAAACCAAATAAACAAGCAATGGTCACAGAGAAAGGGTAAGGGTGTCAGTTACACAAGGGGAAGGTGTAACACCCCATTTTCTACCCGACATTTATATTAAAAATCAGAGTGCTAAAATTTTCAAACATATAACAGGATGTCACATTTCAACATAAAACAACAAAGTAACCTGTATTTCTTTTAATATTGTGGTGTCGCTTTTTTTACCTCCCTGTTTCACTTGGGAGGACGGCACGCTAGACCCTTCACGCAAAATTTGGAAGGAGAATGCGCCCGGGGCGGCATGAATTTTGTTTCAGTTCTTCCTACGATATCACACGAACTTTTTAATTGTCCTAACGAGTAGGAGAGGGGAAAAAGATCTCAAATTAACCCTAGGAGTTTGCTAAGTGTGGGGATTTCACCTAGACTAGAAATTCTGGAGTTCGGGGGGTCGGTTATACATAGGGAAGAGTTTAAGCACCCTACATATCCGTAGTACTCTACGGGAACCTTCTCTGTGTCATTGTGATTGTGTTTAATGCTAATGATTGGGAAAGTTTCTCCTTTGTGTTAGGAGAGAGAGTTGAATTGATTTAAAAAGACAGACAGACAGACAAACAAACTGACTATTTTTGGTATTTTATTAGCTCGCTGAGATTCCTTGTGAACCTCATGCCTACATATCCCTAATGGAAGTCAGAGCTTAATGTAGTTCGGGGAACTAATTAGGGAAATTAATTATTTTTGGTGCCTTGCTTGAAGCTCAAGGTTGAAGCTTTGAATTAAATCTCTGTTTACAGTAAAGAGACATGAAGTCATCTTTATAGAGAAGGTATTTCTACTATTCTACCAGAAACATTAAAAGAGTGACAGAATAACTGAATTCATTTCATTCAAGAGGGGGACCTTACTTGTGTATGTGCAAGTATACCGGTCAATTGTGTCTTGAATGAAAGAAAGATGCTCATCCAAATTAGGGAAAGTTAATCACATGTCTGGGTTTTACTGCCAGCTCATGCCTTTCAAAATCCTAAATGGGAGACTTGATTGAAATTAAAATGAAATGTGATGTTTGTTTGTATGAATGTGGTAGAGTAGTAAAAATATCTCTCTATAGAGATAAGCTATGTCTATCTACTGTATAAAAGATTTGACTTTAGCTGGCTTGCATGAGGCCCAAGCTTGAGGCTTTTTGATTGTTTTTATTGACTCTGGGAGATAACTCTACTGGGGGTTAATTTACAAGGAATTTGTGTTCTGTACAAAGCCCAGAATTGAGGCTGACTCTAGTTGGAAAGTGTTTATTTAATGGATTTTATTTGGTGTTCTGTACAAAGCCCAGAATTGTGGCTGACTCTTTTTAGAGAGACTCTATTTGTGTGTGCCTTGTACAAAGCCAAAGGTTGTGGCTAACTTCTGAGGATAACTGAGTTTTTTAAGACTATGAATGACTCTATTTTATGTGCCTTGTACAAAGCCCAAGGTTATGGCTAACTGCTGACTATGGAAGTTATTAATTTGTGCCTTGTATGAAGCCCAAGGTTGTGGCTACTCTAGCTAGGGAAAGATTATTTTCTGCCTTGTACAAAGCCCAAGGTTGTGGCGGACTCTTAAAGAAACTGAGTATGGAAGACTTTATGGGAAAAATATCCTTGAGATTAGGAATCTTTGACACAGGGAAATATGGTTTATCTGCCTTGTACAAAGCCCAAGGTTGTGGCTACTAAAAAAATGAAAGACTCATTGGGGGAGTTTTATTTTGCTAGAGGTTTTAACAAACTAATTTATTTTTATGTTTTTTGGAAGCTAACCCTTTTCAGGGATTTTGACTCAGCTGGAGAAATAGTCTATTAAAAAGACTGAACTTTTGGAGGCTAACCCTTTCCAGGGGTTTTGATTCTTTTGGGGAATTTATCTTTTAAAATAGTGAATCTTTGGATTTGAAGGAGTGATTTTGGAGGCTGACCCTTTCCAGGGGATTTTGTTAAAATGAAGGAATGTGTGGAGGCTAACCCTTTCCAGGGGTTTTTGTTAAAAATGGCAGAAAGATTATCTAGTGGAGACTTCTTGTTTTAAAGCCCAAGATTAAGGCTGACACTGACTGAGAATAAGCAAACGAAGATCCTAGACTCTGCTAAGGAAGATTGATGAAGATAAGGGTGACAGAGACTGTCCATGTCTCTCATTCCAAAAAGTGTACTCAATATGAGATTGAGACAAACTTAGCTTGTTTAAAGTCTGGTTTAAAGAATGGAAGAAACTCACCAGGATAGGCTAAAAGGTAACTAAAGACCTGTTCCTATGTTTATAAGAAACATGATGGGTCCTTGTATACAAGCTCAAGAGGAAGCTGGAAATGCTTTTAAGAAGCCTGTGGGTCCTTGTACAAAGCCCAAGAGGAGGCTAATCGAGGGTCATCGAGGGTCCTTGTTATAGCACAAGAGAAAGCTATGTGGTTTTGAACTTATTTTGGCTCTAAGCAAATGGGTAAGAGGTTTCACCGGTAATAATTCCTCTTTGGGTGGATGTGTCCTATTTTGGGTTCTAAGGCTTTTACCAAGATGTTTCACCGGGAATAATTCATCTTGGGGGTTTGAACTACAGATCTCTAGTTAGGAAAGAGCCTTCACCGGGAAGACATTCTCAATCCTAGGCCATATTCCTATAATATATATATATATATATATATATATATATATATATATATATATATATATATATATATATATATAGTTTAACTGTCCTAGGGTTTACACTCAAACGTGGTTCTAAACAATATATAAACAGTTCTATATTTGACAGTAATTTAAATAAAGACTGTAAATTGAAAGCTTGTAAAGCCTAACATGGATGGAGTGGAGGCCTTTGAAGAAGTATGTACAAAGCCTCAGCAGCAATTTTTGTTGTTTTATTGATAACAGTTGAATATTTATTATAAACAGTTAATGGTTTTGAAAACAGAAGAAGTGAAGATGGACAAAGGTCACATAGGTATCTGAAGAGTTTCACCGGGAATAATGCCCTTCAAATACCAGAAGAAAGTTTTGAAAACAGAAAGGAGATTTTGTAAATACAGTTTTTGAAAACAAACTATGAAAAGAAAAAGGTGCTGGGTCTTACACTCTATTAGAGGCCCAACGAAAAATGATTTACTATTTATGAGAAACATTTGAAAAGATACGAGGTTCTGTTGTTTGAAAACCTCGATCGTCTGTATACCTTGGAATTTGAAAATAGTTTGAATTTTGACAAAAGTCGACTTAATTAAAGTAAAGACAAAATCTATACCTAATTAAGACCTAAATGGTTAGGATTTTTTCACAAAATATTCATGAGGTATTAGGTTTTTTGAAAGTTTAGTGAAAACATATATTAAAACATATTTTAAACCACTTAAAACAACACCATTTTCAACCTAATAAAAATATACAAAATAAATAATATTTTTGTGATTTTTTGGGTTATTCATAAAATATATATATTAATCAACAAGTGTAAAAAAAATGAAGTCAAAATGAATTAATTTGATAGGTTAAATAATTGGTTAAAGTTGTGAAGAAATTAAGTGGAAAAAGTGATAAAAAATAAGGTTTTGTCACCTAGAGGGCTTGAACTCACGCCCTCCAAGTCACTAACCAAAACTCCCACCATCTGGGCTACGCGCGCAGTTTGTTATTCACATGCATCCAACATAATATATTTTAGAACAAGCAAAAAGTTTCAAATTTGCGCGCGCCATGTTCATCTTCTTCCTCGAGCTCAAAGATTTTCAAATTTCTAACTCTCTGGTTTCTCAACTAAATGGCATGATGTAAACATCAATCTTGCTCTAAATTTCCTCACGAATCCAGATATGTAACTAACATTTATTTATATTAACTATATCTACCTAATTTCTTAGAAAACACGAAGAATATATGAACCCTAAATTTAAAATTAAATGACAAACAAGATGAATAAATGAATGATGATAGAGGGTTTTCAATCCTCTGATGATGCTGAACAAGATAGCATCGAGCTTTATCACAAAGAGTACTTAAATGAAAGAGGTGGAGTTCAAAAACTTACCTCTGAAAATGGAGGTCGTGAGGATGATGAGGAACACCTGGGCTTGTGTGAGTGATCCTAAAAGCTTCCTTGGGACTCAGTGATGCTAACTGAATGCTTATTGTGACTTCAATCCTTCTGAATTGCTCTACCCGACACCTTCGATTTGAGCTTCAAGTGGACATGGAGGAGGATGAATCTTCAGTTACAGATGAGCTGCATCCATCTGAACAGCTTCATTATGCCCTAAGGAACGTGTCTGGATGCTTGGCTTTGCTTGAAACCTTCTGAATTGCTCTATGGACCTCCAACTGCAACTGCTCCAAAGTGAAAGCAACAATGGTGTTCCTCCACCTACAGAAGTGATCCAGGTGCTTGGATCACCTCAAATGAGCCCTCTTGAGATGTTAGAATGCTTACTTTCCAAAGAGAAGCTCTGCTTTGAAGAAAACGATTCTTCTTGCCAAAGAACTTTGAAAAACCATAAGCATGAAAAGAGAAAGAGAAAGCAAGGAATAAGGTTGCTTTGGTGTGAATTGTATGAAGGATAGCACTTGTATTTATAGGCAAATGGTTCAGTATAGTTGCAGAGGAGTGTGGTTACTTAGTGAGGTTGATTTGGTTTCTTGGCTATGAAGGAATTCAAAAATATCCAAAATGCAATGATGGAAATTTTGATTCCATTTGATCAATCCCCTAGCCCTCGATTTTGCTTGATCTTAGGGGACAAATCTGAGACAGAAATGAGCTCTAATTGGTTGGCAAGAGATTCCTTTGGTGATTCATCATCTTGCCATAAATTCTCAAATGTAATCATTACATAATCACATGCCTTTGTTTTTGGGAATATTCTCTAATCCTTATGCAATGATGAAAATGGATGTATGGTGTGCTTGCAGATGTATTAGAGGTCGGGTAGCATCATTTAGAGAAGTCATTTGCACAAAATTGCAAAGTTCCAAATTGCACATGACCTATAATTTTCACTTCAAGTGCCTAACTTTGATCAATCATATCTCTTAGCTCAAAATGAATTTGGAGAAGGTTGAGCACAATTTGGAAAGCCCTTAATATGTACTTTAATTCATTAGTTTGGTGTTTCCCCAAATTCTTTAGGGAAATTAGTGAAAAAGTCCCATAAAGTTTGAAGAAAACTAGGGTTTTCTTGCATGTATTGTGAAGGCAGCCACTTTGAAGCTCCATAACTCTTCAATGGTTGATTTTTAGCCAAAAAATTATATGTGTCAAAGTTGTTTATTGGATCAAAATCTACAACTTTCATGTTGGAAGTTTTTTTCAGTTTGTAGGTGAAATTTTGAGAAAATCCCTTCCAAAGTTTGGCAAAAATCACTTGAAAACACTTGAAAACACTTGAAATCACTTGAAAATCCCTTCCAAAGTTTGGCAAAAATTTTCTAAGTATGAAAAGTCAAACTTTTGACTTTTGATTCTTGATTGATTTTCTTGATTTTTCTTGATCAAATGACTTCAAATATTATATATTGATGATTTAAAACTTCAAAAGTCATGGTTGACCAAAATTTCCAAAAAGTCAAAGGTGATCCTGTGCAGTTGGCTTTTTCCAAATGAAGTGAATTCTTGGACTTTTGTGATGAATCAAACTTCCCTCCTCAAATGAGTGATGTGAATGGATTATATTGAGGTAATAGAAGCTCTTGAGTCATTCTTTGAGTTTTGGATCCATGTCCTAATTAAAAGTCAACTATCTTGGAGAATTAGGTCAAAAACCCTAATTGTCGACCAGATGAAATTGATGACTGTAGGCCTTGAATTGAAGTGTAATGCCATATGGATATTGTCATATGAACTAATTGAGGATGATTGAAGCCTTTGAGTGATGCCCTTGAGCTTTCTAGGTTTTCCCAAATGTGACCCCTGATGTTAGTCCTTGATGGGGCTCAAAACCCTAGATTGGTGAGGTAAGCAATCCTTAGTCCAGGTGATGGGTATCTAATCAATCATAGGTGGATAGAATGAAGCTTTTGAGTCCCATAGTTGTGTTAGAAACCATCCCTTTTTCTGATTGATCCTTTGCCTGAGTTCTTTTGTTCCTGAACACCCTCAACTAAGTATCAGATGAATTATTGACTGTTCTGAGTATCTGCTTTGTCTTTGATGAAAAGTTTAACAAATATGACATCTCAGGGGGGTCAAAAATTAGGGTATGACAGATGCCCCTATTATAGTTTCTTTTATCTGGAGGGAGAGAGATTGATATCTCGATCTCTCCTGCGCGAAAGAGACTTAAATACTAAAGAATGCCCGAATTTTTGGGCGCTCCTGAGATGTTGTAATGATAAAATCTCTGCATGGATTGATCCCGTCGTCTCACTTGGCGGGGATGAGGAGACAAACTCCTGTAGAAATACGTGATGTGGATTCCGGTGAATGGATGGCAATGCAGGATGCGCAATCCATCTTCTTTTAACTAAGTGTCGATACTTAGAAAAGGTAAACAACCTCCCCCCGTTTCGGATGTCCATATCTCGAAACTGGTCTAAGTTTTGATTTTGGACAATATCTCAGATAAAGAGAAACTCTCCAAAGATTTGTTTCCTCATCAAACTTCTCACCAGCACTTGGAGATGAGACGCCACTTGATGGTAATAAAGAAACTTTAAAGGTTTGTTTCCTCATCAAAATTCTTATCAGCACTTAGAGATGAGACGCCATTTGATGGTAATAAAGAAACTTCAAAGGTTTGTTTCCTCATCAAACTTCTCATCAGCACTTGGAGATGAGACGCCACTTGATGGTAATAAAGAAACTTTAAAGGTTTGTTTCCTCATCAAACTTCTCATCAGCACTTGGAGATGAGATGCCATTTGATGGTAATAAAGAAACTTTAAAGGCTTGTTTCCTCATCAAACTTCTCATCAGCACTTGGAGATGAGACGCCATTTGATGGTAATAAAGAAACTTCAAAGGTTTGTTTCCTCATCAAACTTCTCATCAGCACTTGGAGATGAGATGCCATTTGATGGTAATAAAGAAACTTCACCATCTTTCCTTCCGACTTGACGTCTTTGAAAGAATGTCATATGACCTCATGATCTTTTGAGGGGCTAATGACTTTGCTCGAAAGCGGACGAACTGTTTTCCGAAGGAGGACCATCCTTGGTCGGTCCGCTGGGGTGTGAAACAAATCGTTTTCTGAGGTGAAAACTGTCGTTCATCGACTTATTCTGAGGAATCTGAACTATCTTTTTGAAGAAGATTATCATTTACTGACTCCGCTGGGGATTTGTTGAAGCATCTCCCTGGGAGAAAACTTGCCGCTTGTTAACTTCGCCTGGGAATCAGAGTTATTCTCCTGATGCAAACTGTCATCCATTGACCTTGCTGGGGATATTCAACGACTCTGCGAGGAAGGCAAATGCGAAACAAACTATCTTGTCGAGTGTCGCTTTGCGGGAGAATCTCGGCTAGGGAACTCCAAAAGTGAACAAACTATCTCTTTACAGTAGATTGCCATTTGTTGACTTGCTCGGGGAGATCCTTGTGTACGAACCGTGAAGAAGAAATTTCCTCCATAACTCGCAGGGGAAACTCGAGTACATGCCCCAGTGACTTGGGCATTAACAAGATCAAAGCCCAACTAGACTATGCAATTATGACGTGATGTATGCATGAATATTATGATAATTATAAAATGTAAATTGAATGTGAATAAAATTGTCGCGGATGTGAAATCCTGTGATACGACTTTGAATTTTGTGACGATCAGAAGATGTCTTCTTCTTGAAATGCACTCCATTGGGGATACCTGGTTATCAGTTGCCCGCTGTTTTGAAGTGAGTGATATGACTTGAATTGAAGACCTGTCATCGGGAGATGTTCGCAAAGCGACCTCATGGGGAAATCTGGGTTCCCAGAGTCTCAACCGTCCTTGGAGCAACTATTTGCATTCTTCCTATTGTTTGTAATCCTTAGAAAGAAATTTCACCTTTATTTTGGTAAATAAATTCATTTTATTTTATGAAAAAATTTGTTTCAAGAAAATGACTATTTAAACTTAAAATGCATTTTAAGAAACTGAATAAGACTCGATTGCAAAGAAAGGCACAAGGCTCAAATTGTTATTTATGAAATGGTAACCAGCCAAATGCTTGATCCCATGGAGTATTTACAAAGTTGGAAATTGGTAATTTTTGGGAAAAGGGCTACGATGAAACGTGACGACCGTTATCTTTCCCTTCCACTCTGAATTACGCTGTATTAGTGCTTTGTAGAAGATGACCTACTGATGATGAATACTCCACTATGGATTTCGAATGATCAAGTTTGTCCTAAACACAGTTACTTGCCATATATCCCTAACTTTTGCGTAAACTACCCCTTTCAGGTTTTAAGTCTACCGGGATTGATTATTATATTTTTTTTATGTCTCTAACTTTTGCCTGAATCGCCCTTTTGGGTTTTCGATTCACCGAGACACTCTTTTTTGCCTAAGCCGCTCTTTGCGAGTTTTCAACTTAGCAAGTTGTTCTTTTGTTTATTTAGGCGAAGTATTTCATGACTGAGTCGACGTTCACAGGACGGGTGAATTCTTCTCCATCCATAGTCGTGAGCATTAAGGCTCCTCCTGAGAAAGCTCTCTTGACCATGTAGGGGCCGTCATAATTGGGAGTCCATTTCCCTCTCGATTCTGTGAGAAAAGATTGAATCTTTTTTAGTACAAGGGCACCTTCTTTGATTGTACAAGGTCGAACCTTTTTTTCGAAAGCTTTCTTCATTCTTTGTTGATATAGTTGTCCATGGCATAAAGCTGTCATGCGCGTTTCTTCGATTAAGTTCAATTCATCGAATCTGCTTTGACACCACTCGATTCTGTTAATTTTGCTTCCATCAAGACTCTCATTGATGGGATCTCAACCTCTATAGGTAGGACTTCCTCCATGCCATGTACAAGGGAAAAAGGAATTGCTCCATTCGAAGTACGTACAAATGTACGGTAACCATGAAGAGCAAACGGGAGCATTTCATGCCAATCTTTGTAAGTAATGACCATCTTCTGAATGATTTTCTTGATATTCTTGTTAGCTGCTTCTACAGCTCCATTCATCTTTGGTCTGTAAGGACATGAGTTGTGATGTTCAATCTTGAATTTTTCACAAAGCTCCTTCATCATTTTGTTATTCAAATTTGACCCATTGTCAGTGATTATCCTGCTAGGAATGCCGTAGCGACAGATGATGTGATTCTTGATAAACCTGACGACAACTTGTCTTGTGACGTTTGCATACGAAGCTGCTTCAACCCACTTGGTGAAATAGTCTATGGCTACCAAGATGAAGCAATGTCCGTTGGACACTTTCGGCTCAATCATTCCAATCATGTCGATTCCCCACATGGAGAAAGGCCAAGGGGAAGATAGTGTGTTGAGAAGAGATGGTGGCACATGAATTCTATCAGCGTAGATCTGACATTTGTGACACCTCTTTGCGTACTGGTAGCAATCTGACTCCATCGTCAGCCAATAATATCCTGCTCTCAGTATTTTCCTTGTCATGGTGTGTCCATTGATGTGAGTACCAAAGGAACCTTCATGTATCTATCTCATGAGTGTTTCTGCTTCTTTCTTGTCAACGCATTTGAGCAGAACCATGTCGAAATTTCTCTTGTACAGAACATCTTCATTCAGGAAGAATCTGCCAGCTAACTTTCTCAAAGTCTTTCTATCTTTCTTTGATGCCCCAAGAGGGTACTCTTGTCTTTGAAGAAAGTTTTTGATGTCGTGATACCACGGTTTGTCGTCGATGATCGCTTCTACTGTGAATACATGAGCGGGCCTATCCAGGCGCATAACATCGATCTGAGGAATGTCATTCCAATGATTTATCCTAATCATGGAAGAGAGCGTGGCTAATGCATCAGCCAAGTTATTTTCTTCACGAGGAATGTGATGAAAATCTACCCTGTCGAAGAATGGTAACAATCTTCTCGCATAATCTTTGTAAGGGATTAGCCCAGGTTGGCGTGTTTCCCATTCTCCATTGATTTGATTGATGACCAAAGAAGAATCTCCATATACATCCAAGTGTTTGATTCTTAGATCCATGGCTTCTTCGAGACCCATGATGCAAGCTTCATATTCGGCCTCATTGTTTGTGCATTTGAAAGTTAATCTGGCGGTAAATGGAATAAGGGTACCCTGAGGTGTAACAATGATTACCCCAATTCCTCGTCCATAAGCATTGACAGCTCCGTCAAAGATTAAGCCCCATTGGGATCCTATCTCAGGTCCTTCGTCTGGTAGTGGCTCGTCGTAATCTTTCATCTTGAGGTACATGACGTCCTCGTCCGGAAAGTCAAAACTGGTTGATTCATGACCATTGAGTGGATGGTGAGCCAGGTGCTCAGCTAGGATACTTCCTTTCACGGCTTTCTGTGCGTGATACTCAATGTCATATTCTGATAACAACATCTGCCAACGGGAAATTCTCCCAGTTAAGGCAGGCTTCTCAAAGATATACTTGATTGGATCCATATGAGAGATCAAACAAGTAGTATGTCGAATCATGTACTGGAGGAGACGCTTGGCAGCCCAGGCCAAAGCACAACACGTCTTTTCGAGCATGGAGTAGCGGGATTCAGAGTCCGTGAATTTCTTGCTCAAGTAGTAGATGGCATGCTCTTTTCTCTTTGTCTCGTCTTGCTGTCCAAGGGCACAACCCATGGAATCTTCTAAGATGGTTAAGTACATTATAAAAGGTCTTCCTTCCACTAGAGGAGACAGGATGGATGGTTCGAGCAGATATTCCTTAATGCTGTCGAACGCTTTCTGACAATCGTCTGTCCAGACGCAACTTTGATTTTTCCGTAGAAGTTTGAAAATTGGAGCACAAGTTGCTGTCATGAGATATATGAATCTCGAGATGTAATTCAGACGTCCAAGAAATCCTCTAACTTGTTTCTCGGTTCTGGGTGAAGGCATTTCTTGAATTGCGTTGACTTTGTCTGGATCCACTTCAATTCCTCGTTTGCTGACGATGAAACCAAGGATTTTTCTTGAGTAGACACCAAAGGTACACTTGTAGGGATTCAGGCGAAGTTGAAACTTCCGTAAGCGTTGAAATAACTTTGTCAGATTCTGTACGTGATCTTCCTCATTCTCTGACTTGGAAATCATGTCGTCCACGTAGACTTCCACTTCCTTATGCATCATGTCGTGGAAAAGTGTAGTCATGGCTCTTTGATATGTTGCCCCTGCGTTCTTGTTTGGAGTGAATTAATGGTATTTTCATGTGTTACATTAACTACCTTTTGAGCTAAAAGTGAATAGATCTTATGATTTTTAAGGGTTTTATAGTTAGAATTGAACTTTCGAGGTTCGATGCTAATCTTAGAACAACTTGCATCACTTTGGGTGTTATTTGTGCAGATATTGAAGCTAAGAGGCAAAGACGAAGAAACACGCAGGCGTGGAGCTCTAGAGAGGAAGAGTCACAAAGAAGAAAGAAGAGTTAAAGGGCGAGCTGCGCCAATAATGGGCGAGACGCGCCAAACTCTCTGCCTTGAGTTCGCGCCGCGCCATTGCGCGCCGAGGCGCGGTGGATGCATTACAAAGTTAAATTATTATAAATAGAAGCCCTAGGCCTCATAAGAAGGAATCCTTGGTGAGCGAAATTAGGAGAGCATTCTGAGTTTGCAGTCAAGAACAACAATTGAAGGCCAAATCTTTACCAATCAAAGACATTCCATTGATGAAGATGAATCCCTCTATTAATTCTTGTGTGTTCTCCATGTCTATGGAGAGCTAAATTCCTCTTGTTGAGTTTAAGGTAGTAATTAACCTATGAATATACAATATCATTGATTCTTTCCTATGAACAATTGTTTGAATTTATTATCAATAAGAAACCTTGTTTTTATATTAAATTATCGTGGAGTCTTTGATCGAAAGAAAAGATTCTAACTTTTGCCCTAGGTTACTATATTGATTCAATCTCAATTTGCAGAGATGGAATTGTGATTGAGTTTTCATAATTATCGTTCCGTATTACTCTTATCGATATTGATATTTGGGGAGATTGAATCTCATACCGGTAGAAGTTTATCTAATTTGATTTGCAAACATGGAATCATATTTGGGGATAAGTGAAGATAGTAATTCAAATGATTCCTTAATCGTTAACAAACATTCATTATTTGCATTTAAATTATTGTCTAAATTTGATAGTATTATAATCATAAAACAAATCCAATTACTTTTTCTCACTCAAAATAACTAACTATAGAACGGCAGTGATATTAACCAATCCCTGTGGATACGATATACTACCGAAAATATTTACTCACAAATACTTTCAACAAATTGGCGCCGTTGCCGGGGATTGGTGTCAATATTGCACGCATTGCAATAGTCATATTATTTTGAGTTATTTGCTAAATTTTAGATTTTTTTGTTTAGTTACTTAATTTTAGATTTTTTGTTTAGTTGCTCAATTTTAGATTTTTTTGTTTAGTTCCTTAATTTTAGATTTTTAGTTTAGTTCCTTTATTTTAGATATTTAGTTAGTTACTTTATTTTAGATTTTGTTATTGCAATAGTCTTTGAATTTTGTTTTTTTATTATTATTATTTTTTTTATCTTGTTATTTCACTTGTTTGCTAGTGTTTTTAGATGTTTGTTTGTCGGAATGTTCGACCCGAATATAAATGTTGCGATTCATGCTCAAAACGAGATCCTCTTTCAACAAATGGAGTATCTCCTTCAAAGTGTGTCATAGTTCACACCTCAAGTTAGTGAGTTTTATGATAGCGGATGGGGCACATCGGAAGATACGATGGAGTATCATATGGCTAACCATGATTATCAACAACAAGCCTTTCAACCTTACACTCAACCGTCGCCACAACAACAAGGAGGACAATCTAAGTTGGAAGAGACCATGAATCAGTTCATACAAATGTCAATGACAAATCAACAACAAGGGCTTTCACACTATAATCAAGGTTATCAAAGAGGACCCTCTGAGTTAGAAGAAACCATGAATCAATTCATGCAATTCTCTTTATCCATTCAACAAAACCGGGAAACTCAAGATGTTCAACTTACCAAATTCTTAACCGAGAAAAACGTACGTCAAGTCTCAACTTTTCAAAACCCTATGACTTGTGTAGAAACCTGCAATGCTACATCTATAAGGAGTGTAAAAGTGATTGATGAGGAAGTTGAAAACAATGATCATGACAAGGAAAATGTTGCTGAAAAGGATAATATAGAGCATATAAACATCAAGAAAAATATAGAAAGCGAGTATGAGTCTTCAATGAAGCTACCTTATCCAAGACCTCCTAAAAAAGTAGATGATGTGTTAGTCGAAGGAACAAAAAAGGAGGATATAATCAAAGAAGTCATGAATGAGTTAGAAATTTCAAAAGCTAAAACTTTTTCAAAAGAGAATATGATGGACTTAGAGTTGAAGAAGAGTAGTAATGCAAAGGAGCATAAACTCTCATTGGAATTACTCCCTCTACAAGTTCCTAATAAAGAAGGGAATAAGAGTCACTACGTTCGGCCAATGGAAATGGTTAGCCGTTTGCAAATCACCATCCCATCTTTAGAAGGTTTAAAGTTAAAGCCAAAATTTGTCAAATTCATCAAGGATAGGTTCTCACCGACAAAGAAATTAACGGATAACGAGGTTATCTCTCTTGAGGAGAGGGAAAAACAAATGAAGGAAGAGAGACCGCGAGTTGATGTGATAAGAATTAAGGATGAAGAAACCAAACATGCAAACTTTAAATACTTTTGGGGTTTCACATTGGTAAGAAAAGTACCAAGGAAAAGAGACAATGGTTGATGATTCAACCATGAACCGTCAAGCTATGTGACGTTAAACGAGGCACTTCGTGGGAGGTAACCCACACTTCTATTGTTTTATTTTGTTTTGTTTATTTTTATTTCAGGAAATAATAAAGGGACCTTTCTGCTGAAAGCTAGGAAGAAGCAATTGATATGGCAATACCCTTTGTGAGTCAACCATCTCGGGCTAGTTCTGAAACATTGAGGTCAATGTTTAGTTCAAGTTTGGGGGTGGATTTACTCTTTTGCTTTTTTTCAATTTTCTAGTTATTATTAGTTTGTTTTATCCCCAGTTTAGAATGAGTAGTTCTACAGCAAAATGAAAATCTCAAGCAAAGTACCAACAATGGAGCAACATGCATGAAAGTGGTAGTAAGTGAAATTTTTTTTTGAGATTTTTCTTTTCTTTTTCAAAAATAAGTGACAAGTCAGGTATGAATTTTCAAACTCAAACTCCTAGTGTGGGCATGAAACATAGGTTGTAAGTAAATACTTGACAAAAGTTCTTTATGGTACACTATTTTATTGGATCGGTTTAGCCTTAACCATTGTGAGGAAAGCCTTCCATTGTTTACTATATGCAGGAGACCATCAATTGTTTTGACTTGTTTGTATCATGCTAAACCATTTGTCGCATCGTTTGTGGAAATCTGTGAAAGTGATTTAGGCACTTGTTTGAATCTGAGAGTTTCTTTAAGCCAATTCCAACGGAAAACTTATTTTCTTCTGTGAGAGTGTGATCCTTTGCTAACCATTCTTTGAGCCTGAGGTCAAGATAAGCATCATAATATGCACCAAGGAAAATACCTGGTGAGTTTTGATCTCAATAAAAAGTTTTGTTTCGAACCATCAACCATAAAATTGGGTGATGTGTTTTTCTCTTTGACCTTTCTTAGAAAGTAGGGGAGCACTCACATAATCTAAGTACAGGTTGATCTCCAAGTTGGGGAGAATCACAATCCAAAGAAAAGTAAGTACAAGTGGTAAGCGGTGAAGGACAAAAGAAATTCGTAGCAGGAAAAAAAAATTATATATATGAAAAAAAAAAGAAGAACAAAGTTTGAATATAATGGTTGTTGAAAAAAAAAGAGAGAAAAAGAAAAACCGAGCTACGAATGAGAAAAGATGACCAGGTGAGAAAGAGAAAGTTATAGAGAAGGAGGAATGAGTTATGATTCAGATGCTTCCCTAGATTAGGAACAACCCTTGATTATCTTCTTTTCTTTGAATCTAAACCACATTACAACCCTAGAAAGACCTTCTGATTCTCAGATTCCACAGGACTTGATGCTAACAATTTGGTGAACGTATGATATGGATCCTTGTTGATTCAATTGTTTGGATGAGTGTTGAAACCCTCTGTTATTCATCATAATTTTTGATGAAAGTGATTAGTGCTGATTCAATTACAATTGTGTAGTGTTTTGAACTTCTAGAGGTAATTTGCTTTCAAAATTTCTTTCGTGTGTATGTTCTGAGTTTGCAGGAAGAGGAGGAGTATTTGACTTGACTACTGAATTGAACCACTTGAAAAGCCTTTTTGAAAAACTTGTGCATGATTGTTGGTATGTTTGGTTGAGGTAAGTAATTTTGTTTAGTGACAAACAAAACTCTAAGTTGGGGAGAGTTTGTTAGGAGTGTATTAATGGTATTTTCATGTGTTACATTAACTACCTTTTGAGCTAAAAGTGAATAGATCTTATGATTTTTAAGGGTTTTATAGTTAGAATTGAACTTTCGAGGTTCGATGCTAATCTTAGAACAACTTGCATCACTTTGGGTGTTATTTGTGCAGATATTGAAGCTAAGAGGCAAAGACGAAGAAACACGCAGGCGTGGAGCTCTAGAGAGGAAGAGTCACAAAGAAGAAAGAAGAGTTAAAGGGCGAGTCGCGCCAATAATGGGCGAGACGCGCCAAACTCTCTGCCTTGAGTTTGTGCCGCGCCATTGCGTGCCGAGGCGCGGTGGCTGCGTTACAAAGTTAAATTATTATAAATAGAAGCCCTAGGCCTCATAAGAAGGAATCCTTGGTGAGCGAAATTAGGAGAGCATTATGAGTTTGCAGTCAAGAACAACAATTGAAGGCCAAATCTTTACCAATCGAAGACATTCCATTGATGAAGATGAATCCCTCTATTAATTCTTGTGTGGTCTCCATGTCTATGGAGAGCTAAATTCCTCTTGTTGAGTTTAAGGTAGTAATTAACCTATGAATATACAATATCATTGATTCTTTCCTATGAACAATTGTTTGAATTTATTATCAATAAGAAACCTTGTTTTTATATTAAATTATCGTGGAGTCTTTGATCGAAAGAAAAGATTCTAACTTTTGCCCTAGGTTACTAAATTGAATCAATCTCAATTTGCAGAGATGGAATTGTGATTGAGTTTTCATAATTATCGTTCCTTATTACTCTTATCGATATTGATATTTGGAGAGATCGAATCTCATACCGGTAGAAGTTTATCTAATTTGATTTGCAGACATGGAATCATATTTGGGGATAAGTGAAGATAGTAATTCAAATGATTGTTCAATTGTGAATTAATTGATAAATTGTATAGGAATAGGTTGATGAACCCTAAAGCTCAACATACTTCCTTAATCGTTAACAAACGTTCATTATTTGCATTTAAATTATTGTCTAAATTTGATAGTATTATAATCGTAAAACAAATCCAATTACTTTTTCTCACTCAAAATAACTAACTATAGAACGGCAGTGATATTAACCAATCCCTGTGGATACGATATATTACCGAAAATATTTACCCACAAATACTTTCAACAGTTCTTTAGTCCAAAAGGCATAACGCGATAGCAGAACGTGCCCCAGGGGGTGATGAAAGCTATTTTCTTCATGTCTTCAGGTGCCATTTTGATTTGGTTGTATCCTGAAAATCCATCCATGAATGAGAAAACTTTGGATTTTTCTGTACTATCCACCAACATATCAATATGTGGTAAAGGAAAATCGTCCTTAGGGCTAGCCTTGTTCAAATCTCTATAGTCGACGCACATGCGGACTTTTTCGTCTTTCTTAGGAACGGGAACAATGTTAGCTAACCACTGAGGGTATTCTGAAGTGACGAGGAAACCAGCGTTTATTTGCTTTTGAACTTCTTCTTTGATTTTCATGGCCATCTCTAGATGAGTTCTTCTTAATTTTTGCTTGACCGGAGGGCATTCTGCTTTTAATGATAAGTGATGCTCCACTATACTGGTATCCAACCCTGGCATATCCTGATAAGACCAAGCGAAGACGTCTGAAAATTCTCTGAGCAGCTGTATCAAACTCTCTCTGATCTCTGAACTGAGCGAAACTCCAATCTTAACCTCTTTTTTGTTTCCATCAGAACCAAGGTTAATGATCTCTAGACGCTCATTGTATGGCTGAATGGCCTCTTCCTTTTGTTGAAGTAACCGTGAAATTTCCTTTGATATTTCTTCGTATTCTTCTTCCTCTGCCACGAATACAGGGAACCCAAAGCTTGGAGAATTCATACGGTCGTACGTTTCAACGGGGTATTTTATGATTAATCTGCATATGTGTGATAAGTTTTATTTAGACAACGAGGGAAGACTCGGTATATGCAGTTAATGGAATATTTTGATGTTTTTTAAGGGTGTTTTTTAGGATTACCAATTTCCGAAAAAGAAAAGGAAAAACTAATGAAGGAACAAAATGACATTTTTATTTATTGACAGTCATTTCTTGAAACAAAGACCCTATAAAACAAAACTCTATTGCTTTGGGCGAAGCAAAGAGGGACATTTTCCTAAGAAATAGTAAAATGCAAAGCCCTATGAAACATTTCTTCACCCTGGGCTATTGTGAGAGGACAAAATAACGGTGAAAGTTCCTACTTAGGAGTGCGAACAACAGTTGAAACTTCAACAACTGTCCAATAATGGCGAACGCCATTGTGCACTATGTAATCTCGAACCTTAGGCTTAAGCTGGCCTGTGGTAGGTCTTGATTTACCAACCAATGTCTTTGCAACACCCAGACGATCTTCTTGTACTTCAGCAGACTGAGCGGTGTGAGCATACCCATTTCCAAGTGGAGTATGTCGGTTTTTCTTTTGAGGAAACTTCCAATCTTCTGAATGGAGAGACTCGTTAACAGAGACACTTTCGAGATCATCCTCTTCTATATTTTGGTCTTGCTCATCTCCCAAGGTGGCATTGACTAGATATGTGAACTCTAAATCAGTAGTCTCAGAAGGTGATTTGGGGATATAATCCTCAATGATGACTTCACCAGATGCTGATGATGAATAGCAAGGGTTATATATCTCTTTTGGCTGAGAGAGGTACTCGTAATCAATGTTCCATCAAGTTGGAACAATATCTTCAAGAGAGATTCTTGAACTTTCAGGAGCGGAGTATTTCACCATGTAGTCGAATTTTCCGCTTGGTTCTCCTAATGTATCCCAAGTTTCTTCGGGGATAGGAGGAACTTCTTCTGATGAACAATGACTTCTGGTGGTGAAGCTGTTAGTAACTTCTTCACTGCTTGGTTGAGTCTTACGTCCAAATCCTTTAGTTGGATAACAGCAACGTGAATCAGACTCTGATAGGGCTATGTATCCTGCTTTGTTAAGATAGGATAGCCATTCCTCTTCATCGGTGTTTTCCGTACCGATGGTATTGACTGTTTGTTGAACAGATTGAAGAAAACCTCCACTGCGGAAAGTTTCTTGAATTGGGAGAACTACCTCAATTCCTGGAACAGCCTTTGATGATGTTGGAAAAAATCCAACTCCTGTTCTGTTTTTGTTGTTGGTAGGAATCTCAATGTGCCCCCAACCACTGGTAGTGCCATCCTTTACAACTTGGATTGCATCTTTGTATGAAGAAATAGACGCTGCTTTCTCCTTTCCTTTTTCCTTGTCCAAGGAAAGTGCTTGGAATTTAGTTCCAACAACTTCTTTTGGTTCTATGTCGGAGAATGATGACAGGTTGCTGACAATTAAAGCTCGTTCTCCACATACGGTTACCAATTTTTCATCTCTTATGAACTTCAGTTTCTGATGAAGTGTTGAAGTAATTGCCCCAGCCTCATGAATCCATGGGCGACCTAGCAAACAACTGTATTGTGCTGGGATATCCATAACTTGGAAAGTGATTTTGAACGTCTGAGGTCCAATAGTTATGGGAAGATCTACCTCTCCAAAAACTGACTTCCTTGATCCATCAAATGCTTTGACGATGACATGACTGTCCCTCGATGGGTAATCTTTGAAAGATAATCTTGACAATGTTGATTTAGGCATGACGTTGAGAGAGGATCCATTGTCTATTAGGGCTCCTGTGAGAACATCACCCATGCAGCTAACTGAGATGTGAAGTGGAAGATTATGGTTCACTCCTTCTTCAGGAAGATCTTCGTCACAGAAACTCAGGTTAGTTCCTGCGGAGATGTTGGCAATGATACTGTCGAATTGTCCTACAGTAACACTTGGTTCTACGAAAGCTTGTTCCAAAACTTTCTGTAGAGCTTCCCTATGAGCTTCAGAACTCAGTAGTAGGGAGAGAACAGATATCCTAGACGGAGTATGTAGTAGCTGGTCTACAATGTTGTATTCACTCCTCTGGATTAACTTCAAGATCTCATCATTTTCTTTCTCTTGAACAGCATTGGTCGGATGATTGTCTTGCCTATGTGGGGCTTCTTCCGAAGGCTTTTCCACATTTTTTGTTGCTCTGTTGAAGACTCGTCCACCTTTAGTGACTCGGCTAACGTCAGCAATATTGACAACAGACGGTAATGGTATTTCCTTACCATTTTCAATGAATGTAGCATTGTACTTGTATGGTATAGCCTTGCTAGACTCATACGGTACAGGACCTGGTAGGTAGATGACTAACAGAGCAATTGCTGTCTTCCTGCTGTCATACTTGACTTGCGTTGGTTCAACTTGATTAATTTGAGGAGATACGGTAAAGACTTCGTCATCTTCTCTGTTGGCAAGAACTGTAATGGTATTTTCATCCATCAGTTTTTGAATGTCGTTGCGAACGTGCAAACATCCTCGTGGATTTCTTCGACAGATTCTGCATCTACTGTAAGGATGGAAATCCGTTCCAAAATAGGCAAGTCCGTTTAAAGTCTTATGGAACCTGACTACCGATCCTTCGAGATCTTCAACTTTGTAGATTCTGTATTCTCCTGGACATCCTTGAACCATGTTGACGTCGTGTTCAGTTTTGACTTGGATGTGTTGAATCCATCCTAAGTCCATTTGTTCTTGTAATGCAGCTTGAACTACAACACATCCTTGATTATTCTTTGGACAAATTTCGCATGTGAAGTAGTTGTGAGGTGGTACATGACCATATCCAGCTTGCCTAGCGTGCATCTTGACAAGATTTTCCCCTATCTGACGAATGTCGTAGATTTGAATGACATTGGGGTGTTGATCTATCAGATTCACTGAAGCTTCTTTATGCCGTGGCAAAGGATTTGCCTAGACGTTAGGATTAGTATCTTTGAAGGATAGCATTCCATTGTTCACTAATCTTTGAACGTCGGCCTTGAAACTGAAACAGTTCTCAATGTTGTGACCTAGTGCCCCTTGATGATAGGGACAAGATTGATCAGCCTTGAACCAAGATGATGATTCATTTACAGGATTTGAAGGGCTCTTTGTTTGAACGAGTCCTTTTGCTAGTAATGTTGGGAATAAATCCGCATATGGCATTGGTATGGGATCAAAGGCAGGATACCTTGGAATCCGATTGTTGTTGAAATTTGGAGGTCGAACTTGCTGCTGAGGTTGCTGCGACCTTTGTTGAAATGGTTGTTGCGAAACCTGAGGTTGATAAGCTGGCGCTGAGTTAACAACCGGAGTTACTGTAGTAACCTGAGGTGAAAACTTCTTCTTTGCTTTGTGCAAGACATTGCTGACATCTTGATCCTTTTTCTTCTGGAAAGAACTTCCATACTTCCTTGGACCGATAGAAGATTCTGGTTCTTTGTTCAAGCGTCCTTCTCGAACTGCTTCTTCTAAACGCACACGCATGTTTACCATCTCGGTAAAGTCACTTGGTACACATGCAACCATTCGTCCGTAGTAAAATGGACTCAAAGTCTTGAGATAGATATTCGTCATTTCTTTCTCTTCAAGTGGTGGACAAATTTGAGCAGCAACTTCACGCCATCTCTGAGCGTATTCCTTGAAGCTTTCTCTATCCTTTTGAGTCATGGCCCGGAGTTGATCTCTGTCGGGAGCCATATCCAGATTGTACTTATACTGTTTGATGAAGGCCTCTCTGAGGTCTCGAAAAGTACGAATCTCTGAACTGTCCAAGTTCATGTACCATTTGAGTGCAGCACCAGTCAGGCTGTCTTGAAAATGATGAATGAGCAATTGTTGATTATCAGTCTGAGTTGACATTCTTCGAGCGTACATCACGAGATGACTTTGTGGGCATGAATTCCCTTTGTACTTTTTGAACTCTGGTAATTTGAATTTGTGAGGAATCTTAACATTTGGAACCAGACAGATGTCTGCAGCATTCTTCCCAAATAGATCTTGTCCTCGGAGAGTCTTGAGTTCCTTCTGCATTTGCAGAAACAGTTCTTGGAACTCGTCCAATCTTTCATACACGCCAGCGTCCTCACTTGGAGCGTGATGATATACTTGTCCACCCTGTGGAGGAAAAGTATGCATAATCGGTCGTGGAGAAGCCATGACAGCAAATCTTGGTATCTCGGCATTCTGTTGTGTGAAACCCATTGCCGTTGCTCTCGGAATTTCAATTTCCAGAGGTTTGTAACCCACCGGTAGACGCATATCCATTGTGACTCTTGGAACTTCAGAAACTAGAGGTATGTACCCTTCTGGAGTAAAGTTATACGGCATGCCCCAAGGTCGATCGGGCGGCATGGTATACAGAGGAATAGGAGTAGAAACAATCTCGGAAACCACAGTCCTTTGTGGTTCTTCTGGCGTTGGTCGATTCTGCGCAACTACCAGGGCTTCTACCATACCATTGAGTCTTTTAACAGTACCCTTAAGAGTATTAATCTCTTCTCTGAGTTCTTCATTCTCTTGCTCAAAGTCTTCCATTCTTTTCTTGCGACTTGAACGAGTGTTGTATGGATGAGACAGCTTGAAAGTCTTTGTTCACCTCCTTCTCCTCCTCTCTTTCTAGAGAAAGGAAAGTGACTATTAGATCCGCGACAATTCTCGTGTCAGTGCGTACGACTAAAGCGATGCATGATATGTAATTAAGTTATTATTTTTCAAGGAAACACCATAATTACGTTATGAAACATCAAACTTTTATTAATTAAGCGAAAACGCTGTTTTTTACACACTGTGAAAAAGGAAATACACAGAAACTGATAGAAAGGACTCTAAAACTTTGATGAGAAGCCGACTTCATGTTCTAACATTTTCTTCTGTTTCTTGAGTTGAGCGTTCTCTGACGTGTGTTGATCAATGATCCAGGAAGCAGGAGGGATGTGATGAGAAAGTGATGATTGTGTCACTTGTCGATCGAGTACTTCCAGTAACTCATCCTTCCTTCTTAGGATGTTCTGAATTTCAACATTTTCCGTGTTGACGATTCGATACTTGTTCCTCCAAGCATTCCTTTCTTGGCATACATTGTTTAATGCTGCTTGTAATTTTTCAACATTGGTGGAGAAAAGGTAAATTGGTTCCCTTAGGGGAATAGGTTCTTGATGTTGATATGGCATCCTGAGCTTGAATGTTCTGATGCGTACCCATTGAAGGTAAGGATCCAGGGAGATGCAAAGATGTTTTCCTAACAACCTTCTCCCTTTTGTGTGAACAAGACGCCAGGCTTGGACAATTTCCTTCTTCAGCATGTTACCATGATCGTCGATGTTCTTGAAGAACAGACCCTCCAATTGAATAATACTTGGAATATTTTTCATGGGATAGTCGTATTGACGACGGGCTAAAGCTGGATTGTAACTGATTCCTCCCTTAGTTCCAATAAGGGGTACGTTGGGAAAACTTCTGCAACTGAAGATGATCTTGGTTTCGTCGTTTGTTAGGACTACACCAATCAATGTCTGTATGAGTGAGAGACATGATTTTCTGTGACCAGTAAAGGCCATCCCTCATGTTCCAGAAAGTGCTAGACTTTGGCAGGTGCGAGACGAACCATTCGTATAGCAACGGTACACAGCATGTGATTAATCCTCCTCGCTGCAAGTTTCTTGAATACACAGAGTGATAAGCATCCGCAAGCAAGGTTGGAACTGGATTTCCAATCAAAAAGATCTTAATTGCGTTGATATCGACGAAGTCGTTAATGTTAGGAAACAAAAACAATTCGTAGATAAGCAATGCCAAGATTTCCTCAAATGCACTCATATCTTGGATGCCGACGAAGTACCGAGCTTGGTCTAACAAGAACTTGGAGGGTAATCCTTGAGTTCCTCCTCTACTCACCATATGAGTTCTGATGTCGACCACATTCAAAGGAGTAGTTGCAGCAATGATAATGTCGTCAAGATTCTTTTCCAAACCGGAGTACGGATCTTGCGCGTACACGGGTATTCCAATCAGACGAGAGTACTCCTCTAATGTAGGCATGAGTTGATAATCTGGAAAGGTGAAGCAGTGATACGTTGGATCATAAAACTGCACCAATGTGGGAAGGATCCCATCCACAACGTCAGTGCAGAGAAGAGGCAGAAGTTTTCCATACTTCTCCTTGAAAGCCTGGGGGTTGACCACCAGTTTTCCGAGCTTTTCCAATTCCTCTACCTTAGGAATCTTGAAGGTGTATTTCCTAGCTCTCTTTCTTCCGTAATCCATGGTATAGATCCTTAAGTCCTTTCTCCGTTTCTCTCTTTCTATGAAGTTCAAAAACGTTTTTTATTTAGTTTTCTTGAAAAACGACTCGAAAAAGACTCTCTTTTTTTGGTTTTAATTATTATGAATGAATGCATGAATGCATGAATGCACACACAAGAGTTTTTAAACAAACATGGCGTGGAAGGGTATAGTGGTCATGAAGTCACAACGCAAACCTCGCCCCAATGGTAAACTAAGGATAAGGATTTTTGTACCTGTAGAACGGGTTCTAGGGGTCTCAGAGTTTTTGCTCAACCTTAAAGATACGTTGACTGGTATCTATAAGAGAGTTTTCTCTGAGTGTAGTATCTCCGTGACAATTACTTTCGTAATCACCACTCTACATCCTAAAAAAAAGCTTTAAGTGGGGTTAATGTGTTTCTAGGTCCTCTTGGTACAAATCAGCCTCGGAATGCGTTGGCGCAGTTAATCACAACCAGCCAGGCAAATCCCAAGAGTAGATTTGGAAACCAAGATTAGAGGGCCTTCACCGAGAAGACATCCTCCATCCTATCTTATGTTGCACTCAAATCCGAGTATAGGATTTCTCACCACAAGGGGGAATCAAGCCCTTTCCCGATACAGAGTAAACAAAATAAACAAATATATATGCAACAAACACATGAAATGACACAGAGGTTAGGCAGGACCTCTCTTGTTTGAGGGGGAATTTGGCATCCCTAATTCCTCATTGGGGCTGGACCAGCAACAGGTCAACCATTGGTTTGGATGAAAAACCAAGGTTTTTAACACTTATATCCCCAGCAGAGTCGCCATTTTTCTGTGGTGTCATTTTTTTACCTCCCCGTTTCACTTGGGAGGACGGCACGCTAGACCCTTCATCCGAAATTTGGAAGGAGAATGCGCCCGGGGCGGGATGAATTTTGTTTCAGTTCTTCCTACGATATCACACGAACTTTTTAATTGTCCTAACGAGTAGGAGAGGGGAAAAAGATCTCAAATTAACCGTAGGAGTTTGCTAAGTGTGGGGATTTCACCTAGACTAGAAATTCTGGAGTTCGGGGGGTCGGTTATACATAGGGAAGAGTTTAAGCACCCTACATATCCGTAGTACTCTACGGGAACCTTCTCTATGTCATTGTGATTGTGTTTATTGCTAATGATTGGGAAAGTTTATCCTTTGAGTTAGGAGAGAGAGTTGAATTGATTTAAAAAGACAGACAGACAGACAAACAAACTGACTATTTTTGGTATTTTATTAGCTCGCTGAGATTCCTTGTGAACCTCATGCCTACATATCCCTAATGGAAGTCAGAGCTTAATGTAGTTCGGGGAACTAATTAGGGAAATTAATTATTTTTGGTGCCTTGCTTGAAGCTCAAGGTTGAAGCTTTGAATTAAATCTCTGTTTACAGTAAAGAGACATGAAGTCATCTTTATAGAGAAGGTATTTCTACTATTCTACCACAAACATTAAAAGAGTTACAGAGTAACTGAATTCATTTCATTCAAGAGGGGGACCTTACTTGTGTATGTGCAAGTATACCGGTCAATTGTGTCTTGAATGAAAGAAAGGTGCTCATCCAAATTAGGGAAAGTTAATCACATGTCTGGGTTTTATTGCCAGCTCATGCCTTTCAAAATCCTAAATGGGAGACTTGATTGAAATTAAAATGAAATGTGATGTTTGTTTGTATGAATGTGGTAGAGTAGTAAAAATATCTCTCTATAGAGATAAGCTATGTCTATCTACTGTATAAAAGATTTGACTTTAGCTGGCTTGCATGAGGCCCAAGCTTGAGGCTTTTTGATTGTTTTTATTGACTCTGGGAGATAACTCTACTAGGGGTTAATTTACAAGGAATTTGTGTTCTGTACAAAGCCTAGAATTGATGCTGACTCTAGTTGGAGAGTGTTTATTTAATGGATTTTATTTGGTGTTCTGTACAAAGCCCAGAATTGTGGCTGACTCTTTTTAGGGTGACTCTATTTGTGTGTGCCTTGTACAAAGCCCAAGGTTGTGGCTAACTGCTGAGGATAAATGAGTTTTTTAAGACTATGAATGACTCTATTTTGTGTGCCTTGTACAAAGCCCAAGGTTGTGGCTAACTGCTGACTATGGAAGTTATTAATTTGTGCCTTGTATGAAGCCCAAGGTTGTGGCTACTCTAGCTAGGAAAAGATTTTTTTTTGCCTTGTACAAAGCCCAAGGTTGTGGCGGACTCTTAAAGAAACTAAGTATGGAAGACTCTATGGGGAAAAGATCCTTGAGATTAGGAATCTTTGACACGGAAATATGGTTTATCTGCCTTGTACAAAGCCCAAGGTTGTGGCTACTAAAAAAAATGAAAGACTCATTGGGGGATTTTTATTTTGCTAGAGGTTTTACCAAACTAATTTATTTTAATGTTTTTTGGAAGCTAACCCTTTCCAGGGATTTTGACTCAGCTGGAGAAATAGTCTATTAAAAAGACTGAACTTTTGGAGGCTAACCCTTTCCAGGGGTTTTGATTCTTTTGGGGAATTTATCTTTTAAAATAGTGAATCTTTGGATTTGAAGGAGTGATTTTGGAGGCTGACCCTTTCCAGGGGATTTTGTTAAAATGAAGGAATGTGTGGAGTGTCGCACGCTCGCGAAAAATGAACAGAGTCGCCACTAATATATTTATCCCATAAGGGAAAGGAATATCAGAAAACCTAACAAAGGGTAAGAACAAGGTCTTGCGACCAAAGAATCTAGGTACGCGAGTCGGTTACGCAAGGGGAAGGTACTAGCACCCCTTGCGCCCATCGTACTCGATGGTATCCACCTATGTTTGTTTCTATCTAAAGGGTGTATACTATGTCTATGTCTAAATGCGAATGAATGCAAAATGTAGGGAAAATAAAGAATTGTACTCGCACGGGCCCTACCCCGCTTCCTACGTACCTTTTCAGGAATCAGAGTTACCGTAGCTCGGCACACGTTTTTCTGTTTGTTTTTGTGTTTTTTAATTGGGCGGCGTTAACGTTCGCGCTCTTGCATAAGGGACGACCTACGATGCGATCGAGCGGAAATAACAATGCCCTTAGGTGCCAACGAGGCAAAAGAAAAAGGAACGATTGGTTTGTGTCTTTTAGGGTAATTCCATGATGACGAAGACCTACTACAAGGTTTCGCATCACTTCCTTACTTTGTTTTAAATCTGACCATTTATTAGTGTTTTAAGTGTTTTTGGTTGGTGTTTTTTACGGGGATTTTAACTTTGTGACTTAGATCATACCAAAAAGAGTTTTTGTTTTTTTGAGTATTTAGAGAACGCACATCGAGGCCTACGCCACAATCGTTTCTCTAAATAACGGTTAAGAAATACATCGAGGTCTCACACCCCAACCATTTCTTTTTCTTTAAGTAAAAGAAATACAAAACAAGTTCCTTTATGACTATTTAGAGAATGCACATCGAAGCCTACGCCACAATCGTTTCTCTAAATAATGGTTAAGAAATACATCGAGGTCTCACACCTCAATCATTTATTCTCCGCTAAGTAAGAAAGAACATACATCGGGGCCTACACCCCAATCATTTCTTTCTTACTAAAAAAATAGAAAATGGTATGATCTTTATCGGTATTTATTACGTATTTTAAAAGTTGAAAAGAAAAAGAATGAAACGGGGAACTATTTCTAAATTCTATTCTAAGTTGTCTAAGGGAAGTATACTAAGATTGCAATAATATTCTATCACAATGTCAAACAAATGAAAATTATATACAAGGAAATATTAGGCTAAACAATTATGTACACATGAAAAGAAAGATTCAAGTAAAATAGAAAAAAAATGACTTAAAATTCAATTGCAGGTCTTAGTACATTTAAACACTTCTAATAGTATATACAAAAAGAAACTAAGGCTATTGCATAAATGCAAATCAAATTATAGGTCAAATTCACATGATTATCCATTTTGGAGCACACATTAATCGGGTTTAAAAAATCTAATGAAAAACTAATCAAAACAAGGAATTGAACTTTTATTTTTTATGCACATCATGACACATGAGTCTACTGAAATCACACAAAAAACGGCAATCTAATTCTATTCCCAAGGCTTTTAACCAAATTAAATTGTAAAGCCTATCAAAACATGAGAAAATATGGATATATCTAAGAAAAAGATTTATTAAAAATAGTAAACTAATTTCTAAAAATCTACAAAAAATACCACAATTATCTACACATATAAAACTATCTAAAACATATTTTTATTGACTTTTTATTTCACCTAAAACTGATTTATGAATTGAAAGTTGGAGAGAAAACAAAATTGAAATAAAGGAGATCTTAAAGTAAGCAGGGGGTGAGAAAGCAAATTGCAGTGAACTGAAATCTCAAAGCAATGGCGTATGGGCCTGTTACCAGGGGGTGGGGAAATCAAATGCGCTGAGCCCAATCTCAAACGTGGCCCAGATTTATTTCACTCTCTATTCTATTTTATTTATTGTGTGGGTTTTATCATTAGTGTTATCACATGGTTTTAACATGCAAGTAACGTACATGCATGAACTACACATCAATGGGTCAACCTTTTATTTAAGCGTAACAAGACAAAAAACTGCCAGAGCCAATCATGAACACACACGTCACCTCTTAATGATTATAATAAAACAGAATGAACCATAACTAGGGAAAGGCAGCCAATTAGGAGACGCCACCTATTCGACGGATTACACACCACACAAAACACAGTCGCCGGACCACCGTTCCGGTCATCTTCTCCGGCGGCTTCACCACGCCGGAGACTTTCGATCTGCCCAGAATATAAAAAAGGAATCACCTCCCTACTCGGTTTTCCTCACTGAATTCAAAAATAGGCTTAGATTTTCTTGAATCTTCTTCCATCATACAGATCGAAGCTACCTCTAAAAAGTCCAACATTCTAAAAATCCATGAAGATAAGATATCTCCACGCCGCAACGATCCTCATACCACACAAAGTTCAAACGCACTACTCACATATTCAAATGATCATAATTTTACGCAAACAGAATCACAGATCAAGAACACAAGAAAAGCCGCACGCAAATCGCATCAAAATCATACTGTAGTAAATATACACGCCTTATATGTATTGCTATCATGCTGAGGGAGGTTAAAGAACTTACTCTGCGACGAAGCTTGGAGAAGAGAGATGAAAAGCTCCACGAATCTTGTAGCTCCTTGTTGATGATGATGAACGTGTATGGAGCGTATGCGATACTTTGAGAAATGGACTCCAAAGATCCTCTTCTTCTTGCTGTTTGCAAACGGAGAAATCAACACCTTCCAAATGATGATGGTGATGATAAACATACACTAGCGTAGAGAGATGGCATAACATCCATGGTGGTGACAAAAAGCGAAGTAGAAAATGGTGGAGGGTGCGGTTATGGTGGTGGTAGAGATCAATGGAGGTTGAGAGGTAGATGATGAGAATCCATGGAGGATGAAGAAGTTTTTCGGTTATGGAGTTTGTTAGAGATTTGTAACAAACTCTTTGAGAGAAGATGAAGGAGAATGGAGGGAAGAGAGGGTTATGGAACTGAGAAATGAAGTGTGTGGGAAACTGAGAAAAATGAAGCGTGATTTTCGATTTGTGAAGTGGGGTTCACTTATATAGTGAGTGAGGTTGCATGGGAGCTATGGTGAGAGTGTGATGTAGTGTAGTATTGTGCATGGCCTTGTAGTAATGTGATGGTGTATGCAGGCTGCATGGGCCTACGCGTGTATGGCTTGGACCTGGACATTGTTCTTAGGGAAAAATATGACATGGCTAGAACAAGACTTTGAGGATCCATATCTTGCTCATTACATGTTTGCTTGACGTGACCCATGTCTCAAATGAAAGAGGGCATGGCAAGGAGTCACTTAGAATCAAGTTTGGTCAGTATGGGAACTCATGGAATCTATAAATCAAGTTCAAACTTCGCCCACCACGCGTTTGTGGAAATGCTACGCGTGACCTGGAATCCTGGCTTGACTGGATGCGTGGTATATGTTTTGCAAAGGCACGACTTTAAAGCTTCATAACTGATTCAATACGCATCCAAATGACCCGTTTTTTGGCTCATTATATAGAAGACATAGAGGAGAGGAGAATGATACCAAGTTTGCCTCTTGTGGGCATCTATATTTCTCTACAATCAAGCTCAAATTCAACACGCCACGTGTTCGACGAATTGCGTCACGCTGCCCAGAAATCTTCTTAGCATCTTAACTTGTGTCTCCATGATAATGTTCAACTTTAAACCTCAACAAATTTTGATTCAAGTATCTTTTGAAGATGACCTCAACTACAAACTTGTAGTATGCCATGAGGTGAACATTTTTTATGTTGTAACTTTTTTGAATCGAGGCCCAGAAGTACATGTAGAATGGCTGTGAAGTGAGCTGATCAACCATGCCAAAAACTCAATATTTTTTCTAAGTGTTAGAACTTACCATTTTTAGAAACTTCCTATTTTAACCACCTTCCCTTTTTGGCAACTTTGATAATTTCTTGATTCTATTTATTCCTCTGACTTTCTTGACCGATTTTCCACCAAAACTCAAAATTAGACAGCTGACTTTTGACTTTGACCAAAAAGTCAACTATTCTAATTTTCTCCGATTCTCGATGAAATTCCTGATTAATCAGCTTCTAACCAATGGAAATCAACTGAACGCCTCCACACGGTCATCATACTGTCTTTTCTCATAAAATCAGCTCTCGATCAATGTTTTGACCAAAAAGTCAACTGTATTGACTTTGGTCAAGAAACCCTAATTTGGAATAATCAGATGAACAATAGGTTTGTACCTTCTAACCGACGCTCTGACTTGAAGGTGAGGAAACCCTGATTCGAGAGTGTTCTCAGGAGAATAATGCCACAAAACCAGACCTCGGATCTTTATATTTAATCAGGATATCTCTGTACCGGGAGCCCCTTCTTGGAATAGTAACTGTGATATGAATGCATGAATTGGGCCGTGACCTAAATGATGTATGTATGTGAATCGTAGGCCAGATAAATAAGGGTAGGACAAATTTGGGGTATGACAGCTGCCCCTATTTAATCGTTTTAAACCTGAAGGTGAGATTGGCGTTAGCCTTTCGACCACTCGAGGTAGAAGATGATTAAATACCAAGACCTAGAATTTGTCCTGAAACAACGGTAAGTGTTGTCTTTATTTTGATATCTGCTGGGGAAAGAGAATTTTTATTTTATTTTATTCTGGTGGAAGAATTTACGGTGAATAATTGGATTTGAATGGTGATAGCCTGTAACGTAGCCCAGGTGCCAATACAAGGTTCTCAAGGGAAGTGATTGGTGTGAAAGTGATTGGAAAAGAAGTAAGGTAACATAGACGAATGTTTAATACAAACGATTATCGGAAGAAGACACAGACAAGTGTTTGACTCAATACAGACGAGTATCGAAAGAGGATACAGACGAGTACCAAAGGAACGACACAGACGAGTATCGAAAGAAAATACGTACGAGTACCAAAGGAACGACACATACGAGTGTTTGAGAAGATACAGACGAGTATCATAAGAATGACACAAACGAGTGTTTGACTTAATACAGACGAGTATCGAAAGAAGATACGGACGAGCATCAGAGGAATAACACAGACGAGTGTTTGAACAAATACAAACGAGTATTAAAGAGAGATACAGACGAGTACCACAGGAATAACACAGACGAGTGTTGGGTTCAATACAAACGAGTATCGAAGGAAGATACTGACGAGTATCAAGAGAATAACACAGACGAGTGTTGGGCTCAATACAGACGAGTGTCGAAGGAAGATACAGACGAGTATTTGGAAAGCTATACACAATAAGATTGATCAATGGACTCGCTGGGGATTGAGAACACCAGGTATTAGGACCGTGGCTTGCGGTGGTTTATAACGTGACAATAAATATCAATTAGGATTTATAAGGATAACATCTCTGTGGGGGTGTAACATTGTCTTGATTGGTTTCCGATTCTGTTTATCTGGCTTATGCTTTTGTATGCATGTTTGAATTTTTCTATGGCGTAATGATCTGCTTTGACGGATATGCTACGCTTTTGAGGATGCAATGTTATATGCAATGGATACTATATGCAGAGTGCCAAATAAAGGCCTTGGTGAGATAGTGGAGAGGATCATTAGAGTTCGTTGCTTATCTTCTCGGAGCGTCAATTGTGGGTGCTGAGGATTAGAACATAGCTCTGTTGGGGAGGAAGTGACTTCGCCTGACTTTCCTTACATCCTATACTGCTTGGGGAATCATGAGTTTTGAGGGACCATTCTTTGTCTGCCATATTGAAGAGGGACATGGACCTCTTCAGGTGCCCCATGCTTACCAGTACTGATGAATTATACTCTTGAACTTTCAAGCGGGATGATAACGACCTTTGTGACATGTCATAAGCCAAGGTGACGGCTAGAACCTGCAACCTGCACAGAAAAAAACGTTTGGATGCAAATGGTGCCCCTTAGAGCACTTTTATGTTTGTGTAACATCATGTTTCGTTTTTAATTCATGATTATCCCCCACGTTTTTCAATGCAATGTTTAGTAACGAATTAAATCACACCTCGTATGCGAAAAATGAAAAGTAAGAAGGAAAGCTTTTTATCAAAAGATCACTTTATTGATGGAGTGCCTATGAATAGGCTTCTGTACAAGGAAGCAACTCCTAAAAGGTAGTTGCAAAAAGGAAAATAAAACACAATAGGCAAAATGGCAAAGAGAAATGCTCGAATTTCCATTAAAACTGGTATTGCTACAGTTCCCATATCCTTGATCCTCTCAATGCTTTACTTCAGAAGCGTAATGGTTGGATCGATCTGTCCGTTTTGCCAAGGGCGCGTAGTGGTTTTTGTGAAGTATATTCAGACTCCAGCCTCTCGCTTTTGATCCCTAACTTTTGCCTGGATCGCCCTTTCGGGTTTTCAATCCAGCGGGATACCCTTTTTTGCCTAAGTCGCCCTTTCGGGTTTTCGACTTAGCGGGTTATTCTCTTTTGTTTTATCCCTAATTTTTGCCCAAACCCTTTTGGTTTGCCGGGATGCCCTTACTTTTGCCTAGGTACGTCAACCTAGCGGGTCTTTTATGCGTAGTATTTTTTGACTGAGTCTGAATTGACTGGAAGCGAAACGTCTTCCCCATCCATTTTTGTCAGAATCAAAGCACCACCTGAAAATGCTTTCTTCACAATGTATGGTCCCTCATAGTTGGGCGTCCATTTGCCCCATGGATCGGTGTGAATTGGCAAGATCTTCCTCACAACTAGGTCACCTGTATGGAATTCTCGAGGCCGAATCTTTTTGTCATACGCTTTCTTAATCCTTTTTTGGTACAACTGACCATGGCAAATAGCAGATAAACGTTTCTCCTCAATTAGATTGAGATGATCAAGCCTTGTTTGAACCCATTCTGTTTCATCAAGTTTGGCATCCATCAAGACTCTCAACGAAGGAATTTCCACTTCGACAGGAAGTACAGCCTCCATACCGTAGACAAGAGAGAAGGGAGTTGCCCCAGTTGAAGTACGAACTGAAGTTTTATAGCCATGCAAAGCAAACGGTAACATCTCATGCCAGTCTTTGTACGTTCTAACCATTTTCTGGACGATCTTCTTTATGTTTTTGTTAGCAGCTTCGACTGCGCCATTCATCTTTGGCCGATAGGGTGATGAATTGTGATGTTCAATCTTGAACTCTTCGCACAACTCTGCTATCATCTTGTTATTAAGATTGGACCCGTTATCAGTGATGATCTTGTTTGGAACCCCATATCGGCATATGATTTCTTTCTTGATAAAGCGAGTGACGACTTGCTTGGTTACGTTCTTGTAAGAAGCAGCTTCGACCCATTTGGTGAAGTAGTCGATAGCAACAAGAATAAATCTGTGTCCATTTGAAGCTTGTGGCTCAATTCGTCCAATCATGTCGATGCCCCACATAGCAAAGGGCCATGGTGATGTCAGAACGTTCAAAGGAGTTGGAGGAACATGAATCCTGTCTGCGTACACTTGGCATTTATGACACTTTTTCACATACACATAACAATCACTTTCAATTGTCATCCAATAATATCCTGCTCGCAAAATCTTTTTAGCCATAGAATGCCCACTAGAATGGGTTCCAAAAGATCCTTCATGAATTTCCCGCATGATCAATTCTGCTTCGTGTCTATCCACGCATCTGAGCAAAACCGAATCATAATTTCTTTTGTACAGGACGTCTCCTGACAAGAAGAATTTGGACGCTAATCTTCGAAGCGTTCGCTTATCACCAATTGTAGCATCTTCGGGATACTCTTGCTTCTCAACATACCTTTTGATGTCATAATACCATGGCTTTTCGTCATACACATCTTCAGTAGTGAGACAATGAGCAGGGAATACATGTTCAGGCTCTTTGTAACGGAGGATCCTTATGTCTGGCACTTCTTTAGGGGAGCTAACTCTGAACATAGCTGCCAAAGTAGCCAACGCATCTGCCAATTGATTCTCCTCTCGGGGGATATGATTGAAAGTGATTTCCTCGAAAGCAGGCAACAACAACAAGATATAGTCCCTATAAGGAACTAAATTGGGGTGTCGTGTCTCCCAATCACCTTTCACTTGATGTATAACTAAGGCAGAATCCCCATAAACTTCAAGGATCTTGATTCTCATATCAATGGCCGCTTCGAGACCCATTACACAAGCTTCGTATTCTGCGACATTGTTTGTGCAATCAAAACATATTCTGGCTGTGAAAGGGATATGAGTTTGACGAGGAGAAGTCAAAACTGCCCCAATACCATGGCCTATAGCATTTGATGCCCCATCGAACGTCAGAGTCCATCGCTCCCCTGGTTCGGGTCCTTCATTATCATTCAGTTTCATGATATCCTCATCAGGAAAGTCAAACTTCATTGACTGATATTCTTCTAATGGCTGATGAGCAAGATGATCGGCAAGGACACTTCCTTTGATGGCCTTCTGTGTGACATACTGGATATCGTATTCTGATAAAAGCATTTGCCATCGGGCTAGTCTTCCTGTAAGGGCCGGTTTTTCAAAGATGTACTTTATCGGGTCCATTTTGGAGATCAATAAAGTGGTGTGAGTCAACATATACTGCCTCAGTCGGCGAGCAGCTCATACCAAAGCGCAGCAAGTTTTCTCGAGTAGTGAGTAGCGGGATTCACAATCGGTAAACTTTTTGCTCAGGTAATAAATGGCGCACTCTTTTCGACCAGACTCGTCATGCTGGCCCAGCACACACCCCATAGATCCTTCAAGCACAGCTAAGTACATAAGAAGCGGTCTCCCAGGAACCGGAGGCATGAGAATTGGTGGATCTTGGAGGTATTGCTTGATCCTTTCAAAGGCTTCTTGGCAATGATCATCCCAACGTATATCTTGATTCTTGCGCAGCAGTTTAAAGATGGGTTCACAAGTGTCAGTGAGATGAGAAATGAACCTGGCTATGTAATTCAATCTCCCAAGGAACCCTCGAACTTTTTTTTCATTTTTTGGTGCTGGCATATTCTGTATTGCTCTTACTTTATCAGGGTCAACCTCAATCCCTCGCTGGCTCACGATGAATCCAAGTAACTTTCCAGATCGCACTCCAAAAGTGCATTGTTTGGATTAAGCCTCAACTTGAATTTTCACAGACGAGCAAACAATTTCTCAAGATATACCAAGTGTTCCTCCTCAGTTTGGGATTTTGCAATCATATCATCAACGTACACCTCAATCTCCTTATGGATCATATCATGGAAAAGGGTCACCATCGCATGTTGATATGTTGCACCAGCATTCTTAAGACCAAAAGGCATCACTTTATAACAATACGTACCCCACGGAGTAGTAAATGTAGTTTTGGTCATATCTTCAGGAGCCATCTTTATTTGATTATAGCCAGAAAAACCATCCATGAAGGAGAACACTGAATACAGAGCAGTGTTGTCGACTAGCACATCAATATGGGGCAGAGGGAAATCATCCTTCGGACTTGCTCTATTCAAATCTCGGTAGTCGACACACATACGTACCTTTCCGTCCTTCTTAGGAACAGGTACGATGTTTGCAATCCAAGGAGGATATTCACACACAGATAAAAAACCAGCCTTCAACTGTTTTTCAACTTCCTCCTTGATTTTCAGAGCCATATCAGGTCGAGTTCTTCGCGATTTCTGCTTTACAGGAGGACATTCTGGTTTGAGCGGTAACCTGTGCATAACAATGTCAGTGTCTAAACCAGGCATGTCTTCATACGACCAGGCGAAGATATCAACATACTTACGAAGCAGCTCAATCAACCTTCTCTTTACATCATTTTGCAAAGCGGCCCCTATCTTAACTTCTTTCTTTACTTCTTCCGTACCATGGTTGATGATTTCTATGGCTTCCTGATGCGGCTGAATAGATTTCTCTTCTTGTCTCAAGAGTCTTGCCAATTCTTCAGGGACTTCACAATCTTCCCCACTATCTCCATCAGCTTGGTCAATTAGATTCTCAAGGATATTAAGACGTGGAACTGTAACAATATCATTTTTGATGGAATCCGAGCCGGATCTGCACGATGGATGGTTCATGCCTTAGAATGGAACACATAAAGAAAGTGAAAAAAGAAAAAGCTTTGCCATTTTTGAAAAAGTTTTTAATGCAAAAATGAAAGAAATGGAACAGTAATTGCATGCGAAAATATGATTTTCATTCAACATTAAACAAATTGAAACACATGGGGGGCCCTTGTTTATACAAGAGATCAAAATGCTTAGGGCGAAGCATATGATTTATTGAAACAAGAAAATTACATCTCCATAAAAGTGACTTTGGGGATGTCCAAGATGGTCCAATTGTTGAGTTCCTGTCCAGGTGCAGCATGGCAAATGAATCTGGAGAGATCTTCTTCATCATCATCATCCACGGCGAGAACCTGACCTCCGGAACTAGTACTGGCACTGACGAACACTTGAGAAATCGGGGGGATCACCTTCTTTCCGATGGTTGTGCTGAGCTGATTACAAGAAGATGGTTGGTACCCAAGCCCATACTTGTCTCGCTTCTCATGAACATCAATCAGCTTGCCCCAGTCACCATGGGGACCACCAGCTTCCAAGAAAGCCTTAGCATCATTCAAGGATGAGAGGGATGCTCCAAGTTCCCTCTTATTCTCGACCACAGGGAGTTTATCAACCGACACGATCTCCAAGGCTTGAAAAGGTGTCTCTTGTATCTCTCCCTCCGCCTCCACATAACGGTATGTTGCCAGATTATTGACTATCAAATCCTCTTCACCAGTGATTACAACAATCTTGTCATTCACAACAAATTTCAGACACTGATGGAGGGTGGATGTCACAGCTCCAACAGCCTGAATCCAAGGACGACCCAAGAGGCAAGTGTACGAAGGGCGTATATCCATAATGTAGAAGGCAATGTAGAACATATGAGGACCAATCAAGACAGGCAGATCAATTTCTCCTTCCACGGACCTTCTAGAACCATCAAACGCTCTAACACTCATAGTGCACGGTCTCATCATAACCCCATCCATACTCAGCTTGAACAAGGTAGTTTTTGGCATCACATTAAGAGAAGAACCTGTATCAATCAGAACTCGAGACAGCACAGCATCCAGACATTTTATGGAGATATGCAACGCTTTGTTGTGTGCTCTACCCTCAGGTGGAAGTTCATCATCGCAAAAACCCAAACAATTACCGGCAGCAATGTTGGTCACAACCCCTTCAAACTGAGGCACAGTAATGTCTTGAGTTACATGAGTTGAGGCCAGGACATTCATCAAAGCATCACGGTGAGCTTCTGAGTGCACCAAAAGAGACAGGATAGAAATCTTAGCTTGAGTTTGGTCAAGTTGATCAATCACCTTGTAGTCACTTTTCTTAATGATTCTCAGAAGTTGCTCGGCGTCTTGGGCAGTACGGGTCTCAGGAGGGTCAACAGCAACTTGCTTCCCCTTTGCTTGTGCATTAGCATCTTTGTTGGTCTCTTTAGGAAGCGGAGGAGGGGCAGCAAAGATTCGACCACTACGAGTAATGCCACTAGTTCCAGCAATATTAGTGACACTCGAATTACCCACTGGAGGACAGTCATACTTCTTCCCTCGAATATACACAGTATTATAACTCCAGGGAACAGCCTTCGAATCACACACAGGAGAGGGAACGGGAGATGCAGTTGAAGGAGTCAGAGAAGTATTTGGAGCTTGAATGACCAACGGAGTTCTCGGAACCTGAATAGCCAATGGAGTGCTCGGTGCATGAATAACCAATGGAGTTCTCGGAGATTGAATGACCAAGGGAGTGCTTTGAGTCTTTGACACCTCAGCAGGATGGTAAGGGATTTCTAGAATAGCCACATCTTCATCAAGAACAACCCTCTCCACTCTAATAACACCTTCATCCATTAGTTTCTGAATCTCTTCTTTCAGTCTGGCACATTCCTCTGGATTAGAAGAGCATTGTAAACAGAAATCATGTAGTTCACACAAAACCCCTTGTTGCACGAGATGTTTTCTGACAGTTGCAAATGACATCTTAACCTCATTAACATCAGTTACCAGGATCTGTTCGTCACATGATTCAACAGCATTGGTCGCACTTGCGTGGGGAGGCATAGGATTATTCTGCACATTAGGACCGATAGGAGCGAACGAGATAAGCTTGTCATCGAGGAGATCCTGAACTTTGTACTTTAATGCTCTATACTTTTCAATCGTATGGCCTGGGGCACCTGAATGAAACTCACAATGAGCATTAGCATCATATCCTGGAGGAAGAGGACTAGGTGGAGGACCCATTTCACGGAGTTGCACCAACTGACCGGCAAGCAATTGGGGAAGAAGCTAGGCATATGGCATCGGAACCGGATCTATACGCCTTTCAGGGTATCTTTGCCTTTGTGGAGCTCTTTGACCTTGAGGCCTAGGATTTTGTTGACGATTCTAAGGGGCAACAACTTGTTGTTGTGGGATGAAAGGCTGTTGAGGTGCCACCCATGGTTGTGGAAGTGCAGCAGCGTACGCCTGAGGGACATACGGATTGGGAACAGCATAAGGCATTGGGTAGTAGGGAGGTGGAACAGCAGAGTATACAGAAGCTCGACCTTGGTCAACTGAAGCAGTGCTAGTTTCACCTTCTTTCTTCTTCACAAATCCGGAGTATGGTTTTTTACCATTGCCATTAGAATTGCTAGGACTAGTAACACCTTGAATTGTACCAGCTTTAACACAGTTCTAAACCCGTTCACCAATGATAACCACATCTGAGAAGGAAGGAGAAGTATTACTAACCATGTGCTGAAGATACGGCCCTTTCAGAGTACCCATAAACAGATCAATCAATTCGCGGTCGAGGAGAGGAGGTTGAACTCGAGCAGCAAGCTCGCGCCACCTCTGGGCATATTCTTTGAAAGATTCTTCAGACTTTTGTGCCATATTTTGAAGCTGGGCGCGGCTGGGAGCCATAGCAGTATTATAGTGGTATTGTTTCAAGAAGGCATCAACAAGTTCTCCCCAAGTACTGACATTAGCCCTCTCAAGTTTCATATACCACTCCAACGGGGCTCCAGTGAGGCTATCCTGAAAGAAGTGCATGAGCAATGGTTCGTTCTCGGCATGAGCGGCCATCTTACGGCAGTAGGAACGAAGGTGAGTCTCTGGGCAGGTGACCCCCTTGTACTTATCGAAATCAGGCACTTTAAACTTCGGGGGAATAACAATCCCAGGAACCAGGCATAAAGCAGCAGTGTTGAAACTTGAAGTTTTAGCAACTTCGATTGCCTTAAGGCGTTCCTCCAGAGCCTGGTACATCTTAGCAGTTTCGGTCAACTCGGTGGTAAGATCATGGTCAAGATCAATAACATCGTGGTGATCATCCACCAATTTTGGTTCCCCCTCAACAAGAATCTCTTTAGGTTTCGGCCCCCCATCGGTAGAAGTGGCGGGAACATCCTTGACCAAACTGGCGACGCTCTTCCTGAGTTCATCCTGTCCTTGAACGACGGCATGGAGGGTCTCCATGAGTTGGGTCATTCTATCCCCCATGATATCCATATCCCTACGGAGGGCAGCTTGATTCTGTTCGAAGTGGTCCATGATCCTTTTCTGATTGTTTCTGGTGCGGTAAGGATGTAAGGAAGTCAGCTTCGTCGTTGGAAAAGAAATCTGTTACTCAAAGGGACCCCAATTAGTTTCTGATATAAGTACCTGAAAATGCAATGTGATAATGTGAATGTATGAGTGCATGTGTGCGTATGACGTGATGTTCCATTTTCAGAGTATCCAAGATTTCAGTATTGATATAGAATAGCTAACAACGTGATAGAGGACGAGCGTTAAGAGAAACAAAGGAAATAGATCTTTTTCATTCATAACAGAAATTTAAACTTGGACGAAACCATACATCAACAAGATAGTTCAACAACAAAATATAAAGGACCCCATCCAACAAGTCTGGTGGTGGTCAAGACATACAGACTCAAATATTAATCCATCTGAATATAAAATAGAGGTCCTCCTTGTCTGAAGTGCTCATCACTCCACTTCTTGGTTTCATCAAACAGTTTCTTGGTTGCCTTCCTATCTCTTCCTTTGACGAAGCTTTGGATTACCACGTCCTTTCGATACAACTGCCCATCTAGCTTCTTGCAGCACTCCCTAAGTTCGTCACATCCTTTGCATTCTGGGAGATAATCCTTCTCAGATACGTCCTCCATACCCATCATTCGATCTCTGAGCTTGGCATTTTCTTCTGTTAGTCGAGCGATACGGAGGTGACTCCCTTTCAATTGAGTCTCAACTGCTATTCTTTGGGTGGTCTCTTCTTCTAGTTTCTTTTTCAGGCTCTTCACTTCAGCTCTAGCCTCCTTTTCTATCTTGAGTTTATAAGCCTTCAAGTCTTCTCTGTATTCTCGCTTGAGTTTCTCTTCTGCCTCTTTTACGGCCCTTTTCATGATCTTCTGGTGGTCCTCAAAAATAACAGTAGTATCTCTTTCACCCTTTTCCGTTCTAGCCCTCTTTTGAACTCTGGAAGATCCTCCCTTCAGCATTTTGGCTTCGTGTGTCAACTCAACCCTCTTCTGGTCCACAAGATGGTGTTTTAGTTGCGCATCTGACCTCTTTTCATGCATTTGGGTGTTTTCCATATCCACTTGGATACGATTCTCAGCAGGCATAGCGGTAGTTAGAACCTCAGGTGGTTGTTCGTACAATGGGTTAACCTTCAGGAAAGGCAACAGGCGATCTTTAATTCTATCTTTGACCCAATCTATGTAGGCTTGTTTGGCAACGGCATTCTTCTCACCTAGAGAAGTCTGATCATCTGTATGGATGCTATTCCAGGCACTCCTCACTTTTTCTAGACCCTTTGGATCAGTTCCTTTCTCAAAGCAAACGGATTCGAATATCTCTTTGTCCAAAGGCTTGTCTTCAAGTGCAAAACCCAACTGACGCAGCGCTAGCTTAGGATTATAATTGATAACACCTTTCGTTCCTATGAGGGGAACGTTGTCAAAAGTACCACAACTAGTTATAACTTCCTTTAGGCTCATTCCGATATGACACCAGACAATGTCGTTTGCAGTAAGCCCCATGATCCTTTGAGACCACTTTTGAGTAGAAGTAACGAAAGGACCACTTGCAGGTAGGTGGGACTTGAACCAGGTGTATAACAGCGGCAAACAATTTCGTATGGCTCCTCCTTTACCATATCGAGAGTGAATGGAATAGTACGTATCAGCTAGCAGAGTAGGGACCGGATTCTTATCCACAAAAAGACATATAGCGGCCAAATCAACGAACTTGTGGATGTTAGGGAACATCACGATCCCATAAATCAGAACGGCCAGAAGGGCGTTGAAAGCTTCCCACATCTTTTTTTTTGCCAACTCTTGGGCCTTTTCAACCAAGAAACTCATATAGAAACCATGAGTGTTACCATTCTTCTTCCAATTTTCATGAAAGTCTCCTATGCTCAAATAAAGAGCGTTGGCAATGTAATCCAAATCAGGCTTCTCTGGGACACAAACAAAAGGAACCTTGTGTTGAATCTTGATATTGAGAAAGTGAGAGTACTCCTCGAGAGTGGGAGCCAACTGATAGCCTGAGAAGGTGAAACAACGCAAGTCGGGATCATAGAACTGGAGAAGAGTAGATAAAGCCCATTCGTCGACAGGTGAGTCCAAAAGCGTCAAGATGTTTCCATAATTCTCAGTGAACACAGTTTTATTATGACCAGTGATCAATCCACCCAATTGTCCCAACTGAATCATGCCCTCACGATGGAAACTGTAAGTGTGAGTACGCCTCGTAGCTTCTTTGGTAGCAGTCACGTTGTTAGCCATCCTGAATGAAAAGTAATAACCTCAGATACCCTGAAAAATGGCATGCACATGAGAGGTAATACTATTTTTCTTTTCTTTTTTATTACATCTTTTTTCTTCTCTTTTTTTTTTTGGAAATTAAATATGCCATGATGAAAACGATGCAATGGAGGTTCTCCCAATATGAGAGAGGTGTTGTGTTGTCTCTGAGCAGAATCGGATGTCATAAGGTCGAAAATCCGGCATAGGTGCCACGCAGCCATAAGAACAATAGTCACCAACAAAACGGAATTGTCACCAACGGTACCTGTCATGTATATCCCTCCCCACTCACAGTTGAATCTAGGTCAAGGTAGGTCAAAAAAGCCAACAGAGGATTGAAAGTAGGCGTAATCATACGATATTGCCTCTTTCAACCAAGCTCTATCCGTGGATACATGATCGGATCAATCAGACATACGTCTTCTGTCCGTCATGGCCACACTATTCCTAGTTCCTAAGGTATCACTCATGGCCTGGGTATTGGGCCTTTTACCTCATAGAATCATCCCACCCAACCTGCAAACAGAGAAAATATGTGGCCCCCACGGGGACCCATAATATAGTCCAGAATGCGGGAAAGTAAATATGCAAGCAGGAAAATAGACATGATATGCAAAAATAAATAAACGCAACATATAGACAAAACATAGCACACCCAGTAAATAAACAAACAAACGGATAGGCTAGGATCGACTCGCTAAGGATGGACCCACAATAGGTCTAGCAACCTCCCCAGCAGAGTCGCCAGCTGTCGCACGCTCGCGAAAAATGAACAGAGTCGCCACTAATATATTTATCCCATAAGGGAAAGGAATATCAGAAAACCTAACAAAGGGTAAGAACAAGGTCTTGCGACCAAAGAATCTAGGTACGGGAGTCGGTTACGCAAGGGGAAGGTACTAGCACCCCTCGCGCCCATCATACTCGATGGTATCCACCTATGTTTGTTTCTATCTAAAGGGTGTATACTATGTCTATGTCTAAATGCGAATGAATGCAAAATGTAGGGAAAATAAAGAATTGTACTCGCACGGGCTCTACCCCGCTGCCTACGTATCCTTTTCAGGAATCAGAGTTACCGTAGCTCGGCTCACGTTTTTCTGTTTGTTTTTGTGTTTTTTAGTTGGGCGGCGTTAACGTTCGCGCTCTTGCATAAGGGACGACCTACGATGCGATCGAGCGGAAATAACAATGCCCTTAGGTGCCAACGAGACAAAAGAAAAAGGAACGATTGGTTTGTGTCTTTTAGGGTAATTCCATGATGACGAAGACCTACTACAAGGCTTCGCATCACTTCCTTACTTTGTTTTAAATCTGACCATTTATTAGTGTTTTAAGTGTTTTTGGTTGGTGTTTTTTAAGGGGATTTTAACTTTGTGACTTAGATCATACCAAAAAGAGTTTTTGTTTTTTTGAGTATTTAGAGAACGCACATCGAGGCCTACGCCACAATCGTTTCTCTAAATAACGGTTAAGAAATACATCGAGGTCTCACACCCCAACCATTTCTTTTTCTTTAAGTAAAAGAAATACAAAACAAGTTCCTTTATGACTATTTAGAGAATGCACATCGAAGCCTACGCCACAATCGTTTCTCTAAATAACGGTTAAGAAATACATCGAGGTCTCACACCTCAATCATTTCTTCTCCGCTAAGTAAGAAAGAACATACATCGGGGCCTACACCCCAATCATTTCTTTCTTACTAAAAAAATAGAAAACGGTATGATCTTTATCAGTATTTATTACGTATTTTAAAAGTTGAAAAGAAAAAGAATGAAACGGGGAACTATTTCTAAATTCTATTCTAAGTTGTCTAAGGGAAGTATACTAAGATTGCAATAATATTCTATCACAATGTCAAACAAATGAAAATTATATACAAGGAAATATTAGGCTAAACAATTATGTACACATGAAAAGAAAGATTCAAGTAAAATAGAAAAAAAATGACTTAAAATTCAATTGCAGGTCTTAGTACATTTAAACACTTCTAATAGTATATACAAAAAGAAACTAAGGCTATTGCATAAATGCAAATCAAATTATAGGTCAAATTCACATGATTATCCATTTTGGAACACACATTAATCGGGTTTAAAAAATCTAATGAAAAGCTAATCAAAACAAGGAATTGAACTTTTATTTTTTATGCACATCATGACACATGAGTCTACTGAAATCACACAAAAAACGGCAATCTAATTCTATTCCTAAGGCCTTTAACCAAATTAAATTGTAAAGCCTATCAAAACATGAGAAAATATGGATATATCTAAGAAAAAGATTTATTAAAAATAGTAAACTAATTTCTAGAAATCTACAAAAAAATACCACAATTATCTACACATATAAAACTATCTAAAAGATATTTTTATTGACTTTTTATTTCACCTAAAACTGATTTATGAATTGAAAGTTGGAGAGAAAACAAAATTGAAATAAAGGAGATCTTAAAGTAAGCAGGGGGTGAGAAAGCAAATTGCAGTGAACTGAAATCTCAAAGCAATGGCGTATGGGCCTGTTACCAGGGGGTGGGGAAATCAAATGCGCTGAGCCCAATCTCTAACGTAGCCCAAATTTATTTCACTCTCTATTCTATTTTATTTATTGTGTGGTTTTTATCATTAGTGTTATCACATGGTTTTAACATGCAAGTAACGTACATGCATGAACTACACATCAATGGGTCAACCTTTTATTTAAGCGTAACAAGACAAAAAACTGCCAGAGCCAATCATGAACACACACGTCACCTCTTAATGATTATATTAAAACAGAATGAACCATAACTAGGGAAAGGCAGCCAATTAGGAGACGCCACCTATTCGACGGATTACACACCACACAAAACACAGTCGCCGGACCACCGTTCCGGTCATCTTCTCCGGCGGCTTCACCACGCCGGAGACTTTCGATCTGCCCAGAATATAAAAAAGGAACCACCTCCCTACTCGGTTTTCCTCACTGAATTCAAAAATAGGCTTAGATTTTCTTGAATCTTCTTCCATCATACAGATCGAAGCTACCTCTAAAAAGTCCAACATTCTAAAAATCCATGAAGATAAGATATCTCCACGCCGCAACGATCCTCATACCACACAAACTCTTTGAGAGAAGATGAAGGAGAATGGAGGGAAGAGAGGGTTATGGAACTGAGAAATGAAGTGTGTGGGAAACTGAGAAAAATGAAGCGTGATTTTCGATTTGTGAAGTGGGGTTCACTTATATAGTGAGTGAGGTTGCATGGGAGCTATGGTGAGAGTGTGATGTAGTGTATTATTGTGCATGGCCTTGTAGTAATGTGATGGTGTATGCAGGCTGCATGGGCCTACGCGTGTATGGCTTGGACCTGGACATTGTTCTTAGGGAAAAATATGACATGGCTAGAACAAGACTTTGAGGATCCATATCTTGCTCATTACATGTTTGCTTGACGTGACCCATGTCTCAAATGAAAGAGGGCATGGCAAGGAGTCACTTAGAATCAAGTTTGGTCAGTATGGGAACTCATGGAATCTATAAATCAAGTTCAAACTTCGCCCACCACGCGTTTGTGGAAATGCTACGCGTGACCTGGAATCCTGGCTTGACTGGATGCGTGGTATATGTTTTGCGAAGGCACGACTTTAAAGCTTCATAACTGATTCAATACGCATCCAAATGACCCGTTTTTTGGCTCATTATATAGAAGACATAGAGGAGAGGAGAATGATACCAAGTTTGCCTCTTGTGGGCATCTATATTTCTCTACAATCAAGCTCAAATTCAACACGCCACGTGTTCGACGAATTGCGTCACGCTGCCCAGAAATCTTCTTAGCATCTTAACTTGTGTCTCCATGATAATGTTCAACTTTAAACCTCAACAACTTTTGATTCAAGTATCTTTTGAAGATGACCTCAACTACAAACTTGTAGTATGCCATGAGGTGAACATTTTTTATGTTGTAACTTTTTTGAATCGAGGCCCAGAAGTACATGTAGAATGGCTGTGAAGTGAGCTGATCAACCATGCCAAAAACTCAATATTTTTTCTAAGTGTTAGAACTTACCATTTTTAGAAACTTCCTATTTTAACCACCTTCCCTTTTTGGCAACTTTGATAATTTCTTGATTCTATTTATTCCACTGACTTTCTTGACCGATTTTCCACCAAAACTCAAAATTAGACAGCTGACTTTTGACTTTGACCAAAAAGTCAACTATTCTAATTTTCTCCGATTCTCGATGAAATTCCTGATTAATCAGCTTCTAACCAATGGAAATCAACTGAACGCCTCCACACGGTCATCATACCGTCTTTTCTCATAAAATCAGCTCTCGATCAATGTTTTGACCAAAAAGTCAACTGTATTGACTTTGGTCAAGAAACCCTAATTTGGAATAATCAGATGAACAATAGGTTTGTACCTTCTAACCGACGCTCTGACTTGAAGGTGAGGAAACCCTGATTCGAGAGTGTTCTCAGGAGAATAATGCCACAAAACCAGACCTCAGGTCTTTATATTTAATCAGGATATCTCTGTACCGGGAGCCCCTTCTTGAAATAGTAACTGTGATATGAATGCATGAATTGGGCCGTGACCTAAATGATGTATGTATGTGAATCGTAGGCCAGATAAATAAGGGTAGGACAAATTTGGGGTATGACATGGAGGCTAACCCTTTCCAGGGGTTTTTGTTAAAAATGGCAGAAAGATTATCTAGTGGAGACTTCTTGTTTTAAAGCCCAAGATTAAGGCTGACACTGACTGAGAATAAGAAAATGAAGATCCTAGACTCTGCTAAGGAAGATTGATGAAGATAAGGGTGACAGAGACTGTCCATGTCTCTCATTCCAAAAAGTGTACTCAATATGAGATTGAGACAAACTTAGCTTGTTTAAAGTCTGGTTTAAAGAATGGAAGAAACTCACCAGGATAGGCTAAAAGGTAACTAAAGACCTGTTCCTATGTTTATAAGAAACCTGATGGGTCCTTGTATACATGCTTAAGAGGAAGCTGGAAATGCTTTTAAGAAGCCTGTGGGTCCTTGTACAAAGCCCAAGAGGAGGCTAATCGAGGGTCATCGAGGGTCCTTGTTATAACACAAGAGAAAGCTATGTGGTTTTGAACTTATTTTGGCTCTAAGTAAATGGGTAAGAGGTTTCACCGGGAATGATTCCTCTTTGGGTGGATGTGTCCTATTTTGGGTTCTAAGGCTTTTACCAAGACGTTTCACCGGGAATAATTCATCTTGGGGGTTTGAACTACAGATCTCTAATTAGGAAAGAGCCTTCACCGGGAAGACATTCTCAATCCTAGGCCATATTCCTATAATATATATATATATATAGTTTAACTGTCCTAGGGTTTACACTCAAACGTAGTTCTAAACAATATATAAACAGTTCTATATTTGACAGTAATTTAAATAAAGACTGTAAATTGAAAGCTTGTAAAGCCTAACCTGGATGGAGTGGAGGCCTTTGAAGAAGTATGTACAAAGCCTCAGCAGCAATTTTTGTTGTTTTATTGATAACAGTTGAATATTTATTATAAATAGTTAATGGTTTTGAAAACAGAAGAAGTGAAGATGGACAAAGGTCACATAGGTATCTGAAGAGTTTCACCGGGAATAATGCCCTTCAAATACCAGAAGAATGTTTTGAAAACAGAAAGGAGATTTTGTAAATACAGTTTTTGAAAACAAACTATGAAAAGAAAAAGGTGCTGGGTCTTACACTCTATTAGAGTCCCAATGAAAAATGATTTACTGTTTATGAGAAACAGTTGAAAAGATACGAGGTTCTGTTGTTTGAAAACCTCGATCGTCTGTTTACCTTGGAATTTGAAAATAGTTTGAATTTTGACAAAAGTCAACTTAATTAAAGTAAAGACAAAATCTATACCTAATTAAGACCTAAATGGTTAGGATTTTTTCACAAAATATTCATGAGGTATTAGGTTTTTTGAAAGTTTAGTGAAAACATATATTAAAACATATTTTAAACCACTTAAAACAACACCATTTTCAACCTAATAAAAATATACAAAATAAATAATATTTTTGTGATTTTTTGGGTTATTCATAAAATATATATATTAATCAACAAGTGTAAAAAAAATGAAGTCAAAATGAATTAATTTGATAGGTTAAATAATTGGTTAAAGTTGTGAAGAAATTAAGTGGAAAAAGTGATAAAAAATAAGGTTTTGTCACCTAGAGGGCTTGAACTCACGCCCTCCAAGTCACTAACCAAAACTCCCACCATCTGGGCTACGCGCGCAGTTTGTTATTCACATGCATCCAACATAATATATTTTAGAACAAGCCAGAAGTTTCAAATTTGCGCGCGCCATGTTCATCTTCTTCCTCGAGCTCAAAGATTTTCAAATTTCTAACTCTCTGGTTTCTCAACTAAATGGCATGATGTAAACATCAATCTTGCTCTAAATTTCCTCACGAGTCCAGATATGTAACTAACATTTATTTATATTAACTATATCTACCTAATTTCTTAGAAAACACGAAGAATATATGAACCCTAAATTTAAAATTAAATGACAAACAAGATGAATAAATGAATGATGATAGAGGGTTTTCAATCCTCTGATGATGCTGAACAAGATAGTATCGAGCTTTATCACAAAGAGTACTTAAATTAAAGAGGTGGAGTTCAAAAACTTACCTCTGAAAATGGAGGTCGTGAGGATGATGAGGAACACCTGGGCTTGTGTGAGTGATCCTAAAAGCTTCCTTGGGACTCAGTGATGCTAACTGAATGCTTATTGTGACTTCAATCCTTCTGAATTGCTCTACCCGACACCTTCGATTTGAGCTTCAAGTGGACATGGAGGAGGATGAATCTTCAGTTATAGATGAGCTGCAGCCATCTGAACAGCTTCACTATGCCCTAAGGAACGTTTCTGGATGCTTGGCTTTGCTTGAAACCTTCTGAATTGCTCTATGGACCTCCAACTACAACAGCTCCAAAGTGAAAGAAATAATGGTGTTCCTCCACCTACAGAAGTGATCCAGGTGCTTGGATCACCTCAAATGAGTCCCCTTGAGATGTTAGAATGCTTACTTTCCAAAGAGAAGCTCTGGTTTGAAGAAAACGATTCTTCTTGCCAAAGAACTTTGAAAAACCATAAGCATGAGAAGAGAAAGAGAAAGCAAGGAATAGGGTTGCTTTGGTGTGAATTGTATGAAGGATAGCACTTGTATTTATAGGCAAATGGTTCAGTATAGTTGCATAGGAGTGTGGTTACTTAGTGACGTTGATTTGGTTTCTTGGCTATGAAGGAATTCAAAAATATCCAAAATGCAATGATGGGAATTTTGATTCCATTTGATCAATCCCCTAGCCCTTGATTTTGCTTGATCTTAGGGGACAAATCTGAGACATAAATGAGCTCCAATTGGTTGGGAAGAGATTCCTTTGGTGATTCATCATCTTGCCATAAATTCTCAAATGTAATCATTACATAATCACATGCCTTTGTTTTTGGGAATATTCTCTAATCCTTATGCAATGATGAAAATGGATGTATGGTGTGCTTGTAGGTGTATTAGAGGTCGGGTAGCATCATTTAGAGAAGTCATTTGCACAAAATTGCAAAGTTCCAAATTGCACATGACCTATAATTTTCACTTCAAGTGCCTAACTTTGATCAATCATATCTCTTAGCTCAAAATGAATTTGGAGAAGGTTGAGCACAATTTGGAAAGCCCTTAATATGTACTTTAATTCATTAGTTTGGTGTTTCCCCAAATTCTTTAGGGAAATTAGTGAAAAAGTCCCATAAAGTTTGAAGAAAACTAGGGTTTTCTTGCATGTTTTGTGAAGGCAGCCACTTTGAAGCTCCATAACTCTTCAATGGTTGATTTTTAGCCAAAAAATTATATGTGTCAAAGTTGTTTATTGGATCAAAATCTACAACTTTCATGTTGAAAGTTTTTTTCAGTTTGTAGGTGAAATTTTGAGAAAATCCCTTCCAAAGTTTGGCAAAAATCACTTGAAAACACTTGAAAAATTTCTAAGTATGAAAAGTCAAACTTTTGACTTTTGATTCTTGATTGATTTTCTTGATTTTTCTTGATCAAATGACTTCAAATATTATATATTGATGATTTAAAACTTCAAAAGTCATGGTTGACCAAAATTTCCAAAAAGTCAAAGGTGATCCTGTGTAGTTGACTTTTTCCAGATGAAGTGAATTCTTGGACTTTTGTGATGAATCAAACTTCCCTCCTTAAATGAGTGATGTGAATGGATTATATTGAGGTAATAGAATCTCTTGAGTCATGCTTTGAGTTTTGGATCCATGTCCTGATTAAAAGTCAACTATCTTGGTGAATTAGGTCAAAAACCCTAATTGTCGACCAGATGAAATTGATGACTGTAGTCATTGAATTGAAGTGTAATGCCATATGGATATTGTCATATGAACTAATTGAGGATGATTGAAGCCTTTGAGTGATGCCCTTGAGCTTTCTAGGGTTTCCCAAATGTGACCCCTGATTTTAGTCCTTGATGGGGCTCAAAACCCTAGACTAGTGAGGTAAGCAATCCTTGGTCCAGGTGATGGGTATCTAATCAATCATAGGTGGATACAATGAAGCTTTTGAGTCCCATAGTTGTGTTAGAAACCATCCCTTTTTCTGATTGATCCTTTGCCTGAGTTCTTATGTTCCTGAACACCCTCAACTAAGTATCAGATGAATAAGTGACTGTTCTGAGTATCTGCTTTGTCTTTGATGAAAAGTTTAAAAAATATGACATCTCAGGGGGGTCAAAAATTAGGGTATGAAAAATACGATACGTAGCATTCGGCTGAACAACTCACAACATATTTATTCATAGGAACATAACAACCTTTTTAATATTAAAACCACAGAATTACAACTTCCAACTTATAGATCAGTTAGCAACTTTATTCAACTAAAACATCGTTCAATTTATAACTACTCAACAATTAGTAATAACAGCAACTTAGAAACAACACATAAACATCCCTCGAGTGCTACGTATCAGAGCAAGACCAACTCGGACTAACAGTAACTAAAGACTTCATAAAGTTACTTCACTTCCACAGCTATTCTTGAGTACCTGCTCAATTACCCATAATAGGTAACATCATTACAGAAGGGGTGAGATATCCAACAATATAAGAAAGCGTATGATAAATAATATACAAAGATTAGATCATACAATATCACCACTTCATACTTATTCAAACAAAAGTTATAATAACAAATAGCAACAACGGTTATAATAATCATTTACCAACAACAATTATGATAACAATATTCATTAACAAGTATAACAACAATTAGTAACAACAATTAGCAACAACAGCTATAACAATAGTTATAATAATTATTTCACAATTTAAATCATCATAACTTAATAACAACAACCACTTATAACAACAACAACTTACAACAACGACAACTTATATCAAACACAACAACAACGTAATAACAACAACAACGAAATAACAACAACAACTTCAAATGCGACTCAACTGTGCAAATGCATGTGGTACCATTTGGAGTAAAACTACCAACTTAAACATATGCCAGGTTATCGAGGCATTTCAACAAGGCGTAAGCCTTCAACATGGTGCCATTAAGGCCAAGGCATAAGCCTTCAACTTTTCAACGTGGTGCCATCAAGGCCAACTTAAACAATGCAAATGTATGCATGCAACAACAACCACAACATCACAACAAAAACAACGCAACAACGACAACAATTCAACACTTTACCAACATTAGAGGTACTCAACGTCGCTTCAACACTGGCCATAAGCCTACAACTTAGTCAACATATCGACAACAGCTTATATCAACAAATTGTATGAAGCAACAACTTATATCAATAACAAAAACACAACAGAAGTAACAACATGCAATTCAATCATAAAAGTTCATACAACATACAATTCAATCACACAAGTTCATACAACATGCACACGATTAATAGCGTAAACCCGGTTCGACAATTACACAACATTACACACGAAAATGTATATCGATTCAACAAAATTCATATACTATGTTTGAAAATATTTGTATAAGATAGAACACAATTTTAGCTTTTCAACGGTCCAAACGGCACGTCAAATGGACACCCGAGTCAAAAGTTACGAATTTTCTAAGTTTCCGGAAAGCGCAAACACCGGTTACATACACCGAAACAACAAAACTTCATTACACACCAACTAAATTTTATTTCCAGAACATGTAACTATTTTTATAAGAAAATACAAATTATTATCTTTCTAGCGCTTCGAACGGGGACTCAAACGGACTTACAGATCAAAATATATGAATTTTAGAAGTTTTCTCCAAAACTAGATTTTTGCCCAGAAACAGCTACGGGTTTTATGCATTTTTCCATTAAAATCCAACCAATTCAATTATTTTTCATAAAACAAACACATATTCATTCATACCTAACATATAGTAGTGAATTGGAATCATAAGACATGAATTTTAACACATTGATTTTGATCCCAAATCTCAAACCCCATCATACCAAATCCCTATAACTCAACCCAAAAACTCAATTTTCCTCCTTCGATTCAGTTGCAAATCAATTTCGACCAACACAGAGACATAGCACTTTAGTAGTTATACTCAACCAACATTAATCCGTTTTTCTGCACTTAATTCCTCAATAATAATAATTATAAACCCTAGGTTAATTTCCCACAACAATTGATTGAACTTTTATAACCTTATTCACAGACATCAATCAATTTCAACATCAACAAAATTCAATCTCAAAGATACAAACAACCACACAAAACAGAGACAATCCATACAATCATAACCCCCACATATCATTCATCATAATCCTGTTTATAGAGCTAGAACCTCACCTTTACCTTGGATTGGAGGTCGCTCTCTATTCCGGTTGCACTTCGTTGCCGCCCTAGTTCCAACCTCGCTCTTTCTCTTTCGCTGCAGCTTTGCAATTTTCTACGATAAATCTCTTTTTCTTCACTAGAGCTCCAAACCCTTATTATTTCTTTCTTATAATAAACCTAATCCTCTTATTCCATTTAATCCAATATATAATAATAATAATAATAATAATATTATTATTATTATTATAACTCTTAACCAAATAATAATAATAATAATAATATTCCTCTATTGGGCTCAACATCTCTACACCTCCTTATTATTACATACCACCATAAAATAAACCTAAGTAACAACTCATATTCCAATATAATAATAATTATATTATTTCTACAACTCCAATATAATAATAATTACCACATAACAACTTAAACCGACATAATAATCAAATTTCTCCGATAAATCCCAACTTCGACCAATTTCCAATTATTAAATCCTTAATTAATTAAATTCGGGGCGTTACAACTATCCCCCACTTGGATATTTTCGTCTCGAAAGTCTATCCGACACAACCATCCTCAACTTGCTTATACTCGACTATACAACATCACAACATACACTTATCAACAGATTTTCGTTATAGCATCCTTCACCTTACTCACCATCAAGATAGCAAGATACGTCTATACCATCCAACACGATTTCGTCTACTATTAACAAGAGATTAAGGGTGATCAAGTCCTCAATTTTCCAATAGATATCCGACAACCGTGATGGAGCATAAACCACCGTTACTAACTATAATAGTGCTCTTTTCCAAATTGTACTCACCGACTCACATTTCCGATCCTAACTCACAATTCAAAACTTCCCAATAACTTCAACAACTTCTACAACTTTTTCCAAATTTTCAGCAAGAATCACCCAACTTCAAAAACACTTATCTCTTTCAGTACAGACCTCCCAAACACAAAATTATATTCCAAAGTGAAGGGAATTTCGTGTAGATTCCAGAACTTCAAGAATCGCTTAAATCCGATTTACGAGTTAAAAGTTATCATCCTTACGATGGGGCTGGTCCTGAATTCTTGTATGCAGAATTTTCCAAAAATCAGCATTAGATTCAAATATTAAAATGCACTTTTCTCCCTCTTCGCAAACTTCCTGAAGACAAATCTTATATGCAAACTATAGGGAATTTCGTAAGCTTTCCAAAAAGTCCTGTATCGCTTCAATCAGAAACACGAACAAAAAGTCATGCCTCTTTTACTAACAGCTGCTCCATAATTACATAAATCAGAATTTAAGATTGATGAACATAAGTTCCAGCTCTCTCTCTCTCTCGCTTCCAAGATCTACCAACATCCTACAAGTGAATATATCCGAGAAGCACCGCTTCTCCCCCACTTAGCTTCAAACCAACTCCTGCAACAATCAACTAGAAAACAAACAAGTACCGACAGTGTTTCACACACTAGTCGCATACACAGGAATAAACAACATTAGACGACTCTGGCCGGACAAACCGACCTGCTCTGATACCACTAATGTAACACCCCATTTTCTACCCAACATTTATATTAAAAATCAGAGTGCTAAAATTTTCAAACATATAACAGGATGTCACATTTCAACATAAAACAACAAAGCAACTTGTATTTCTTTTAATATGATACATAGCATTCGGCTGAACAACTCACAACATATTTATTCATAGGAACATAACAACCTTTTTAATATTAAAACCACAGAATTACAACTTCCAATTTATAGATCAATTAGCAACTTTATTCAACTAAAACATCGTTCAATTTATAATTATTCAACATTTAGTAATAACAGCAACTTAGAAACAACACATAAACATCCCCCGAGTGCTACGTATCAGAGCAAGACCAACTCGAACTAACAGTAACTAAAGACTTCATAAAGTTACTTCACTTCCACATCTATTCTTGAGTACCTGCTCAATTACCCATAATAGGTAACATCATTACAGAAGGGGTGAGATATCCAACAATATAAGCAAGCGTATGATAAATAATATATTAAGATTAGATCATACAATATCACCACTTCATACTTATTCAAACAACAGTTATAATAACAAATAGCAACAACGGTTATAATAATTATGTACCAACAACAATTATGATAACAATATTCAGTAACAAGTATAACAACAATTAGTAACAACAATTAGCAACAACAACTATAACAATAGTTATAATAATTATTTCACAATTTAAATCATCATAACTTAATAACAACAACCACTTAAAACAACAACAACTTACAACAACGACAACTTATATCAACAACAACAACGTAATAACAACAACAACGAAATAACAACAACAACTTCAAATGCGACTCAACTGTGCAAATGCATGTGGTACCATTTGGAGTAAAACTCCCAACTTAAACATATGCCAGGTTATCGAGGCATTTCAACAAGGCGTAAGCCTTCAACGTGGTGCCAATAAGGCCAAGGCATAAGCCTTCAACTTTTCAACGTGGTGCCATCAAGGCCAACTTAAACAATGCAAATGTATGCATGCAACAACAACCACAACGTCACAACAACAACAACGCAACAACGACAACAATTCAACCATGTATCAACATTAGAGGTACTCAACGTCGCTTCAACACTGGCCATAGGCCTACAACTTAGTCAACACATCGATAACAACTTATATCAACAAATTGTATGAAGCAACAACTTATATCAATAACAACAACACAACAGAAGTAACAACATGCAATTCAATCATAAAAGTTCATACAACATACAATTCAATCACACAAGTTTATACAACATGCACACGATTAATAGCGTACACCCGGTTCGACAATTACACAACATTACACACGAAAATGTATATCGATTCAACAAAATTCATCTACTATGTTTGAAAATATTTTTATAAGATAGAACATAATTTTAGCTTTTCAACGGTCCAAACGGCACGTCAAATGGACACCCGAGTCAAAAGTTATGAATTTTCTATGTTTCCGGAAAGCGCAAACACCGGTATCATACATCGAAACAAAAAAACTTCATTACACACCAATTAAATTTTGTTTCCAGAACATGTAACTATTTTTATTAGAAAATACACATTATTAGTTTTCTAGCGCTTCGAACGGGGACTCAAACGGACTTACGGATCAAAATATATGAATTTTTGAAGTTTTCTCCAAAACTAGATTTTTGCCCTGGAACAGCTACGGGTTTTATGCATTTTTCCATTAAAATCCAACCAGTTCAATTATTTTTCATAAAACAAACACATATTCATTCATACCTAACATATAGTAGTGAATTGGAATCATAAAACATGAATTTTAACACATTGATTTTGATCCCAAATCTCAAACCCCATCATACCAAATCCCTTTAACTCAACCCAAAATCTCAATTTTCCTCCTTCGATTCAGTTGCAAATCAATTTCGATCAACACTGAGACATAGCACTATAATAGTTATACTCAACCAACATTAATCCGTTTTTTTGCACTTAATTCCTCAATAATAATAATTATAAACCCTAGGTTAATTTCCCAGAACAATTGATTGAACTTTTATAACCTTATTCACAGACATCAATCAATTTCAACATCAACAAAATTCAATCTCAAAGATACAAACAACCACACAAAACAGAGACAATCCATACAATCATAACCCCCACATATCATTCATCAAAGTCCCGTTTATAGAGCTAGAACCTCACCCTTACCTTGGATTGGAGGTCGCTCTCTATTCCGGTTGCACTTCGTTACCGCCATAGTTCCAACCTCGCTCTTTCTCTTTCTCTGCAGATTTGCAATTTTCTACGATAAATCTCTTTTTCTTCTCTAGAGCTCCAAACCATTATTATTTCTTTCTTATAATAAACCTAATCCTCTTATTCCATTTAATCCAATATATAATAATAATAATAATAATAATAATAATAATAATAATATTATTATTATAACTCTTAACCAAATAATAATAATAATAATATTCCTCTATTGGGCTCAACTTCTCTACACCTCCTTATTATTACATACCACCATAAAATAAACCTAACCAACAACTCATATTCGAATATAATAATAATTATATTATTTCTACAAATCCAATATAATAATAATTATATTATTTCTACAACTCCAATATAATAATAATGACCACATAACAACTTAAACCGACATAATAATCAAATTTCTTCGATAAATCCCAACTTCGATCAATTTCCAATTATTAAATCCTGGGCAGCCGATAAGCGGACCTAAGGGGAGTATTGATTAAGCTGGTGACATGCTCGGTTGGCCGACACGGTTGATGCGTGCAGCGGATATCGGTGTGTTACAGAAGGTATTAGCACCCCTCATGTTTATGGTACTCCACAAGATCCATTCTTGCTAGTTTCTAATCTAAGGGTGTGTGTGTCATGCAATGTAATAGGGAAAAATGCAAAGGAAAGGTAAATAAGATAAGAAATAAAATTCGAACAAAGTAAGAAAATAAATGTTTGCTCGCTAGGGCGTTCGTACTGTAACACTCCATGTTTTTTTAAACATGAGACAAATAGCATCTATGAGAAGGTAGTAGAAATCATAAGATTGGTTAGGATTGAACCAAATGACAATTTGGTGATTATTGCATAGTTGGATTTGTTTGGTTGCACATTCTCTTCCTTTTTTATAACAAAAATCAGAATTTTTGGGAGAGAGCTATAGAGAAAACATGAGGCAAGATATGAGAAGAAGAAGAAAGTCCATTTTCATCAAACCTCCATGGATGCATGTGTATCAACATTGAAGATGAGGGCTAAGAAACTTATAAGGAGCATCAAGGAGTTGTGGGATCACCATCTTCATCTCCAATCCATCTCCATTATCATCTCATGAAGAACTTAGGGCTTTTGGTGAATCAAGAAGATGGATGGATGTTCATAGAGATGAAGATGTGCAAACCCGTAATCTGGGACAACCTCCACTAAATAGGTGATAACTTCTTCCTCACAACTCGTATTAGTGTGATTCTTGATTTTATGGAAAATAGACGAAATTCCCTTCGTTTTGGTATATATTTTCTACCTCAATTTATCAAGACTTAGACAGCTACTACGGTTAAATCCTCATTCCTAAGTGTAGATGCTTTTAAATTGGCTGCATTTTATGGTAAAACATTCCTGTGTGTTTGTGATGTCTTGAATAATGTCATGACAAACTATGTGTAGTATTGTGCAGGATTGTATGGTTGAGGTAATACAGGTTTTTGTTCGATGTCATGCTCGATGTCATGACATCAGTATCTGGCAGCACTAGCTGTTATATTCTAGCTGTTATGTTTCCTTATTTATCTCAGGCTACAATTTTGGAAACTATATATTTTGTGTTGTATGATTTGCACTAAAAAATCTTGTCTACTACTTATGTGTGTGATCAGTGCATTTTGATGCACATTCATCTACGGTTGTACTTATACATTTCCATGGTTTGCTTGTCTTATTTTTGTATTTTATAATGTTTTTATATTTTAATTTATTTTTATTGTTATTTGATTTTCGTATTTAATTTTCAGCTTTATCAGTCTGCACGGAAACGATCATAACTGGAGTTCCAAGAATCCGATTGAGGCGTTCTAATAATCGTCGGAAAGCTAAGAGAAAGAGCTACGACTTTCATGTTGGAGTCAAAGTCATAATTGTTAGAACAAGATTTGTTCTGATCAATATTCTTAGTTTTGATGATAACAAGGATATGAATTTTGTGTGAGATAATGTGGTACTCTAATACATTGCAATTTCCCTTTCAGGAAATATATAAAGAGTATGCACAAATCAGCGCTCAGAAGCTTTGTCTCAGAAGGTTCAGCATGCAGCATCAGAACATGGTCTGGCAAGACATCAGAAGATGGTCAAGGCAGAATCAGAACATGGGTCTATGAAAGCATCAGAAGAACTTGAGATCAGAAGCAGAAGCACTGAAGTTCTCATGGTATCACGCTTAGAAGCACTTCAAGGTCAGAAGACAAGAAGATGCTATGCACCAAGCTGTTTGACTCTGATGATATTCAAACGTTGTATACACAAACATCAGATCAGAAGAAAGTACAGGTGGCAGGCTACGCTGACTGACAAAAGGAACGTTGGAAGCTATTAAAGGCAACGTCAGTAGACACAGCGTGAACAAGGCTCGAGGTAGTTGACAAAAGCGTGAAACATTAAATGCAATGCTGTACGGAATACGCAAAGCATTGAATGCTCCCAACGGTCATCTTCTCAAGTGCCTATAAATATGAAGTTCTGATGAGAAGCAAAAAAAAACAATTTTTGAACGATCTTATTCTGAAAAACTTGCTGAAACGCTGTTCAACTCAAAGCTCAGAAACTTCATCTTCATCAAAGCTCACCACATTTCTGTTGTAATATATTAGTGAGATTAAGCTTAAACGTTAAGAGAAATATCACTGTTGTGATTATAGCTTTTCAGAAGCATTTGTAATACTCTTAGAATTGATTACATTAATTTGTAAGTAACTAGAGTGATCAAGTGTTGATCAGGATACTCTAGGAAGTCTTAGCTTGTGTCTAAGCAGTTGTATTTAGAGTGATCACGTGGTGGTCAGGATACTCTAAGAAAGTCTTAGCTTGTGTCTAAGCATTTGTTCCTAGAGTGATCAGGTTGTGATCAGGATACTCTAGAAGACTTAGTCGCGGACTAAGTGGAAAACCATTGTAATCTGTTGCGATTAGTGGATTAAATCCTCAGGTGAGGTAAATCACTCCGTGGGGGTGGACTGGAGTAGTTTAGTTTACAACGAACCAGGATAAAAATAACTGTGCAAATTGTTTTTATCATTCAAGTTTTTAAACTACACTTATTCAAACCCCCCCTTTCTAAGTGTTTTTCTATCCTTCAATTGGCATCAGAGCGCCGGTTCTAAGGTGCAAGCACTTAACCGTGTTTAGAAAAGATTCAGGAAGAGAAAAACGCTTCAGTAAAAGATGGCTGGTGAAATTCCAACAAATACATCTGCATCTACATCTGGCTCTGCTGAGCAATACAATGGTAACAATGGTTATACTAGACCACCAGTATTTGATGGTGAAAACTTTGAATACTGGAAAGATAAACTGGAAAGTTACTTTCTTGGTCTAGATGGTGAATTATGGGATCTTCTGATGGATGGTTACAAACATCCAGTGAAAGCTAGTGGCGTAAAGCTTACGAGGCAAGAAATGGATGATGATCAGAAGAAGCTTTTCAAGAATCATCATAAATGTAGGACTGTTTTGCTGAATGCTATCTCTCATGCTGAGTATGAGAAGATATCTAACAGGGAAACTGCCCATGATATATATGAGTCATTGAAAATGACCCATGAGGGAAATGCTCAAGTCAAGGAGACCAAAGCTCTTGCTCAAATCCAGAAATATGAAGCCTTCAAGATGGAGGATGATGAAGATATTGAGAAGATGTTCTCAAGATTTCAAACTCTAACTGCTAGATTGAGAGTTCTGGATAAAGGCCACACCAAGGCTGATCATGTAAAGAAGATCATCAGAAGCTTACCCAGAAGATGGGGTCCAATGGTGACTGCATTCAAGATTGCCAAGAATCTTAATGAAGTTTCGTTGGAAGAGCTTATCAGTGCCTTGAGAAGCCATGAAATAGAGCTGGATGCAAACGAGCCTCAGAAGAAAGGTAAGTCTATTGCATTAAAATCTAATTTTAAAAAATGCACTAACGCTTTTTAGGCTAGAGAAGAAGATCTTGAAGAATCAGAATCTGAAGAAGAAGATGAACTGTCCATGATCTCCAGAAGGGTAAACCAACTCTGGAAGAGCAAGCAAAGGAAGTTCAGAAGCTTCAGAAGTTCAAAGAAATTTGAACGTGGAGAATCTTCTGGTGACAGAAGATCTGACAAGAAGAAGGCTGTCTGCTATGAGTGCAATGAGCCTGGACATTACAAGAACGAGTGTCCAAAACTTCAGAAGGAGAATCCCAAGAAGAAGTTTCATAAGAAGAAAGGTCTTATGGCAACATGGGATGATTCTGAATCAGAATCAGAATCAGACTCTGAAGGAGAGCAAGCCAACTTCGCGCTGATGGCTACAGAAGATGATGGATCAGAATCTACATCAGAATCAGATTCTGAAGAGGTATTTTCTGAACTATCTAGAGAAGAGTTAGTTTCCAGTTTAACAGAACTTCTGGAACTCAAGGCTCATCTTAGTATCAAATACAAAAAGCTGAAGAAGCAGTTTGAATTTGAAACTAAGAAGCTGGAAGTGGAAAATTCTGAACTGAAGGAAAAAGTTTTAAATCTATCCAAAGATAGTGGATCTCCTTCTGAAACAGAAAAATCCATTCCAAGTCTCAGTCATATTCTGAAAGAATATGACTCGAGCTTCAGAAAGTTCTTATCTAGAAGTATTGCCAGAAGTCATCTTGCTTCTATGATATATGGTGTTTCTGGAAACAGAAGGTTTGGCTTTGGCTATGAGGGTGATACCTCACATAATTTGAACCTATTGATGATCTGAAGATCACATACAAACCTCTGTATGATCAGTTCAAATATGGCCATGCTCATGATATTAGGCTCACTTCACATGCACAGAAGTTTAACACTGTTCACACCAAGAAGCAGGTGACACATCCTAAGAAATATCATGATGACAAACCTAAAGAATATCATGCTGTTCCTCCTGTTAAATATTTTGCTAAACCCAAGTTCAATCAGAACTTGAGGAAAACTAACAATAAAGGACCCAAGAAATTGTGGGTACCTAAGGAGAAGATAATTTCTGTTGCAGATATCCTTGGCGGCAAAGAGGAAAAAAAGCAAAATGTCATGGTACCTGGACTCTGGGTGCTCGCGAAACATGACGGGAAGAAGGTCTACATTCCAAGACCTAGTGCTTAAGCCAGGTGGAGAAGTCAAGTTTGGAGGAGATCAGAAGGGCAAAATCATTGGCTCTGGAACCATAAGTCTTGGTAACTCTCCTTCCATAACTAATGTACTTCTTGTAGAAGGATTGACGCATAACTTATTGTCCATAAGTCAATTAAGTGACAATGGCTATGATATAATCTTCAATCAAAAGTCTTGCAAGGTTGTAAGTCAGAAGGATGACTCAATCCTATTTACAGGCAAGAGAAAGAACAACATTTATAAGATTGATCTTTCTGATCTTGAGAAGTAGAAGGTGACGTGTCTTATATCTGTTTCTGAAGAGCAATGGGTCTGGCACAGAAGATTAGGACATGCTAGTTTGAGAAAGATTTCTCAAATTAACAAACTAAATATGGTCAGAGGACTCCCAAATCTGAAATACAAATCAGATGCTCTTTGTGAAGCATGTCAGAAGGGCAAGTTCTCCAGACCTGCAATCAGGCCTAAGAATGTTGTTTCTTCCTCAAGGCCGTTAGAACTCTTGCACATTGATCTGTTTGGCCTAGTCAAAACAGCATCTGTCAGAGGGAAGAAATATGGATTAGTCATCGTAGATGATTATAGCCGCTGGACATGGGTAAAGTTCTTAAAACATAAGGATGAGTCTCATTCAGTGTTCTTTGAATTCTGCACTCAGATCCAATCTAAGAAGGAGTGCAAGATCATAAAGGTCAGAAGTGATCATGGTGGTGAATTTGAGAACAAATTCTTTGAGGAGTTCTTCAAAGAAAATGGTATTTCCCATGATTTCTCTTGTCCTAGAACTCCACAGTAAAATGGAGTTGTAGAGCGAAAGAATAGGACTCTACAAGAAATGGCCAGAACCATGATCAATGAAACCAATATGGCTAAGCATTTCTGGGCAGAAGCAATAAACACTGCGTGTTATATTCAGAATAGAATCTCTATCAGACCTATTCTAAATAAGACTCCTTATGAATTGTGGAAGAATAGAAAGCCCAACATTTCTTATTTCCATCCTTTTGGATGTGTATGTTTTATTCTGAATACTAAAGATCATCTTGGTAAGTTTGATTCTAAAGCACAAAAGTGTTTCCTTCTTGGATATTTTGAACGCTCTAAAGGCTACAGAGTATACAATACTGAAACATTGATTGTAGAAGAATCAATCAATATCAGGTTTGATGATAAGCTTGGTCTTGAAAAACCAAAGCAGTTTGAGAATTTTGCAGATCTTGATATTGATATATCAGAAGCAGTAGAACCAAGAAGCAAAGCTGCAGAAGCTGGCAGTCTCAGAAGCAATGGATCAGAAGATCAAGTTGCTGCATCCTTAAAGAATCTTAGGATTTCTGAAGAGTCAACAATCAGAAGATCACCTAGACTTGCATCAGCTCATTCAGAAGATGTGATCCTTGGAAAGAAAGATGATCCCATCAGAACAAGGGCATTCCTTAAGAACAATGCAGAATGTCAATTAGGTCTGGTTTCTTTGATCGAGCCAACTTCTGTTGATCAAGCTCTAGAAGATCCAGACTGGATAATTGCCATGCAAGAAGAACTAAACCAGTTTACAAGGAATGATGTATGGGACTTGGTTCCAAGACCAAAAGGATTTAACATCATCGGCACTAAGTGGGTGTTCAGAAACAAGCTAAGCGAGAAGGGAGAAGTGGTAAGAAACAAATCCAGACTGGTTGCTCAAGGTTATAGTCAGCAAGAAGGGATTGACTACACAGAAACCTTTGCACTAGTGGCCAGGTTAGAATATATTCGTCTATTAATTTCTTTTGCCACTCAACATAACATCACTCTTTATCAGATGGATGTCAAGAGTGCCTTCTTAAATGGTTATATAGATGAAGAAGTTTATGTCCATCAACCTCCTGGTTTTGAAGACTCCATGTCTCCAAATCATATTTTTAAATTAAAGAAATCATTATACGGATTGAAGCAAGCTCCTAGAGCTTGGTATGAACGTTTAAGTTCTTTCCTTCTGGAAAATGGTTTCACTAGAGGAAAAGTGGACACTACTCTCTTTTGTAAAACATTTAAAGAGGATATTTTAATATGTCAAATATATGTTGATGATATCATCTTTGGAACATCTAATGCTACACTTGGAAAGGAGTTTGCTGAGTCTATGCAGGCTGAATTTGAAATGAGCATGATGGGAGAACTCAAGTATTTCCTTGGGATTCAAATCAACCAAACTTCTGACGGAACCTATGTTCATCAAACGAAGTATGTGAAAGAACTTCTGAAGAAGTTTAATCTTTCTGAAAGCAAAGAAGCCAAAACTCCTATGCATCCAACATGTGTCCTAGGTAAGGATGAGGTAAGTAAGAAGGTAGATCAGAAGTTGTACAGAGGTATGATTGGATCTCTTCTATACCTAACTGCTTCTAGACCTGACATTCTCTTCAGTGTTTGTTTGTGTGCTAGATTCCAATCAGATCCGAGAGAATCTCATTTAACTGCGGTTAAGAGAATTCTGAGGTATCTGAAAGGTACTACTAATGTTGGTTTAGTTTACAGAAGATCCAAAGATTACAACTTAGTAGGATTCTGTGATGCTGACTATGCTGGAGATAGAATTGAAAGAAAGAGTACTTCTGGAAGTTGTCAATTTCTTGGAAGTCATCTGAACTCATGGTACAGCAAGAAGCAAGCTACTATTGCCCTCTCAACAACAGAAGCAGAATATGTTGCTGCTGCTGGTTGTAGCACACAAATGCTCTGGATGAGAAGTCAGCTAGAAGATTATCAGATATATGAGAGTAACATTCCTATTTTCTGTGATAATACTTCTGCTATATGTTTATCTAAGAATCCTATTTTACATTCAAAAGCTAAACATATTGAGATTAAACATCATTTCATAAGGGACTATGTTCAGAAGGGTGTTATATCTTTAAACTTTGTGAATACAGATCATCAATGGGCTGATATCTTTACAAAACCCCTTGCTGAAGATAGGTTTAAGTTCATTCTGAAGAATATCAGTATGGATTTATGCCCAGAATGAGAAGATGAGAAGATCTTATGTATGAGTATCTTCTGAAATGAGATTGGATTAGTATTTTATAAGAAGTTCTGATTGTGATCAATTAGAAGTAGTGATTCGGTTATTACTAACGTTTCATTGTCTAAGTTGACTCAGAATCTCTTTTAAAGTAAAACAGCTGTAACTGGCTATCCAGATGGTAAACACGTGTTCACTATTTTTGGACAAGCGTGCGTGCAGTTGAGGGGACGCCTACTTAGGTAACTGTGCTAATCACTTAAATGAAAATTATCTTTTTCTTCCATGTGTTTCTTTTTGTTTTTCATCTGAATCTTTTATATTTTTGATGTTATGACAAAAAGGGGGAGAAATATGTGATAAATGATCTGATTTAATCAGTTGCTTTACTAACAGAACTTGCAAAGTTCTATGCTTTAAGTTGTGTTGTTGCAGGAATTGAAGATTCTCTTTAAAGATCAATATAAGAAGCAACAAGATGAATCAAGTTCTTGGATTCTTGAAACAAGCTGAGTGCTATGAAGCTTCAGAATCAGAATCAGAAGCAAGAAGGAAGAATGTTCAGATATTCTGATAATAGAACAAGATTTGAAATATTATGTCTATTTATTCTGACACATTCTATATGGCTCTGATACATATTATGTGTTCTGAAACATATTCTATGTTCTGACTCATTCATGCTGACTTTTGTCGTTTAGTTTTGTTCTGTAACATTTCAGGATGTAGAGATGCTCTGATGATGCTCTGGTACATTCAACAATGTTCTGATACAATCTAGCATGAAGTGATGTAAGAAGAAATTCAAGCTCTGAAGTTGTCCCAATGGAAGCAAGAATCAGAAGCTGTGGATGTTCTGAAGATCTAAAGAAATTCAAGTTCTGAAGCTGTCCGATGGAAGCAGAAGTCAGAAGCTGTGAATGTTTTGAAGATCAGAGAAATTCAAGTTCTGAAGCTGTCCGATGGAAGCAGAAGTCAGCAGCTGTGAATGTTCTGAAGATCTAAAGAAATTCAATCTTCTGAAGCTGTCCTAGGGAAGCAGAAATCAGAAGTCATGAATGTTCTGAAGATCAAGCATATGTGAACGTCTTTACTGAAATACTCAGGGAAGTCTTTTATTTATAAAATTCTTCTAGTATTAATTTCAGGGGGAGATTATTCATCTCAGGGGGAGATTGTTAATCTCAGGGGGAGACATATTCACATGCTTATTCTATAGCTGTGTAAATTGTCTTTAGCCGTCTGCTCTTTCTGATTGCAAATTCATATCATTTACATATGTTTTTGTCATCAACAAAAAAGGGGGAGATTGTTAGAACAAGATTTGTTCTGATCAATATTCTTAGTTTTGATGATAACAAGGATATGAATTTTGTGTGAGATAATGTGGTACTCTAATACATTGCAATTTCCCTTTCAGGAAATATATAAAGAGTATGCACAAATCAGCGCTCAGAAGCTTTGTCTCAGAAGGTTCAGCATGCAACATCAGAACATGGTCTGGCAAGACATTAGAAGATGGTCAAGGCAGAATCAGAACATGGGTCTATGAAAGCATCAGAAGAACTTGAGATCAGAAGCAGAAGCACTGAAGTTCTCATGGTATCACGCTCAGAAGCACTTCAAGGTCAGAAGACAAGAAGATGCTATGCACCAAGCTGTTTGACTCTGATGATATTCAAACGTTGTATACACAAACATCAGATCAGAAGAAAGTACAGGTGGCAGGCTACGCTGACTGACAAAAGGAACGTTGGAAGCTATTAAAGGCAACGTCAGTAGACACAACGTGAACAAGGCTCGAGGTAGTTGACAAAAGCGTGAAACATTAAATGTAATGCTGTACGGAATACGCAAAGCATTAAATGCTCCCAACGGTCATCTTCTCAAGTGCCTATAAATATGAAGTTCTGATGAGAAGCAAAAAAAAACAATTTTCGAACGATCTTATTCTGAAAAACTTGCTGAAACGCTGTTCAACTCAAAGCTCAGAAACTTCATCTTCATCAAAGCTCACTACATTGCTGTTGTAATATATTAGTGAGATTAAGCTTAAACGTTAAGAGAAATATCACTGTTGTGATTATAGCTTTTCAGAAGCATTTGTAATACTCTTAGAATTGATTACATTAATTTGTAAGTAACTAGAGTGATCAAGTGTTGGTCAGGATACTCTAGGAAGTCTTAGCTTGTGTCTAAGCAGTTGTATTTAGAGTGATCACGTGGTGGTCAGGATACTCTACGAAAGTCTTAGCTTGTGTCTAAGCATTTGTTCCTAGAGTGATCAGGTTGTGATCAGGATACTCTAGAAGACTTAGTCGCGGACTAAGTGGAAAACCATTGTAATCTGTTGCGATTAGTGGATTAAATCCTCAGGTGAGGTAAATCACTCCGTGGGGGTGGATTGGAGTAGTTTAGTTAACAACGAACCAGGATAAAAATAACTGTGCAAATTGTTTTTATCATTCAAGTTTTTAAACTACACTTATTCAAACCCCCCCTTTCTAAGTGTTTTTCTATCCTTCAATAATCGGACTGTAGCAGGGCCAGAAAATTCGTTGAAGTTGCAACACTAGTTTTATTTAAGTTTTGAACCTTTAGTTTTGGGCCTGGGTCGTTTGTTTGACCCAGTTGGATTGTAAAACGGGTTGTATTATTTCCCATAGGGGGCAGCCGCGTTACTGTTCTCTTTTTACACTTTTCACGAAATAATTTTGAAAGCTTTGTACGAATGATGAGGAACTAATCCCTGAAGGCAATTTCTGCTGGTTACGGTTTTCAATACTTTGAGGTTTTTAATCTTTAATCCAATTTCTTCTCCATTTTGATATTAATATATATGTCTTGTTTGCTTAATTCGAGTTGTATAGAATATTATTGATTTATACCGATTGATTGATGTTCCTTTACCTCTGGAAGTAGCTGGAGGGGTGTGATGTGGCTGGGGTAATAGAACGGTCAGCTGTTGTTGGGAGGGCTGCTGATTTCCATATCGAAGGTTGGGATGATTCCTCCAATTGGGATGATATTTGTTGGTGGATAGGTCAGGGGTGGTGTTGTACCTGTTCTGGTTGTAAAGGTTGGCTGCATAAGCTTGAGGCAGCTCGGTAACAGTATCATCTTTCAGAAGAGGACAAGTTTAATCATTCAATTGGCGAACAGGAGCAACACTCGACCCGTCGGGGTAGTCGAAGATGTTCTTGTTCAAGTTAACGATTTGATTTTTCCTGCAAATTTCTATATTCTAGACATGGAAGGAGAAACCAAGACAACCAGAGCTCCCATCATTTTCGGCAGACCGTTCATGAAAACGGCGAAGACAAAAATTGATGTTGACGATGGAACATGTCCATGGAATTTGGCGACATCGTTGCAAAATTTAACATCTTCGATGCCATAAAACACCCTGTGGAGGAGCATTCGGTTTTTAATATTGAGTTGATTTCTGAATTAGTTGATGACACATGTTCTGAATTATTTTCTATGGATTTTCCGTCTTTATCGGGATTTGATGATATTTACTCATGTTCTGATTGCACTGACACTAACGTGTGTGTTGTTTGTGCTGAGATTAATGATGCTTTGCAGGCTGATGTGTTTCCCACATGTGAAGCTATTACCGATGAATCTGTTTTTAAAGTTGATGCTCTTGACATCCCGGCTGCCCCAAGCCTTCCATCCATCGAGCAGCCCCCGTCCTTAAAGCTAAAAGAACTCCCTGAGAACCTGAAATATGCTGACTTGGAGCGTAATGAAAAAATTCCTGTGATTATCTCTTCTAACCTTGAATTCGATCAAGAAGACAAACTTTTGCAGGTTTTGAAGAGGCACAAGAAAGCAATCAGGTGGACATTAGCCGACCTTCCAGGTATTAGTCCTTCGATGTGCATGCACAAGATTTTACTTGAGGATGGAGCGAAAACAGTAAGGCAGCCCCAAAGGAGGCTTAATCCTTTGATTCTTGATGTTGTAAAGAAAGAGGTAACCAAACTCTTGCAAGCAGGTATCATTTATCCTATCTCTGACAGTAAGTGGGTAAGTCCAATGCAGGTTGTACCTAAGAAATCTAGACTCACAGTGGTAAAACATGAAAAGAATGAACTTGTTCCCACTAGATTCCAGAACAGCTGGAGAGTTTGTATTGATTACAGGAGACTGAACCAGGCTACTAGAAAGGATCACTTTCCTTTTTTGTTCATTGACCAGATGCTTGAACGACTAGCTGGTAAATCACATTATTGTTTTCTTGATGGTTTTTCAGGTTACTTTCAGATTCATATTGCACCTGTTGATGATTATTCCATAAAGTTATGGGTATTCATCCAGAAGACTAAGGATGAAACTTTTGAGAATTTCAAAAGTTGGAAGACTCTGGTCGAAAATCAGACTGGCAGGAAGGTCAAGTGTAACACCCGTATAATTTTAATTTTTAATTTAATTTGAATATTAGATTAATAATTATTATTATTATGGATTTTATGAAAATAATGGGAAAATGATGGTTAATGGCATTTGGGCCATGTGTGAGATTAGTAAGAATAGGGGGGTGTGGTGCAGTAAAGCCCTTACTAATTTAATATTATTTTTCATAAAATAATTAGAATTGGGAATTGGGAAAGAAAGAAAGAACGTGAAAGAACAGAAGTTGGAACAAGGAACATGAAGGAGAACCGTAGAGGGAGAGACCAAGAACCAAGATTTTATCTGAGGTAAGGGGAGACTCTCCGTTTAATCTCTTTTATCGTATTATAGGTGATAGTATGGATTAGGAGTATGATTTGATCCATTGATTCTATATTCTGAATATTCATCTGTGTTCATCATTAAAATTGAACTGTTAATCCCTAATAACTGATAGATTTAGGGTATGATGAATAGAATTGGTAGGGAATCATATACTATGGTTATGGATGAATTCGTATGCTGTTTAGATGTGTTTTTCTCTGGTTTTTGGACTCAAAATCGTGGACTGGTGATCGGTAAAATAGCAAGTGTACTATTTTGCCTCTGTAGTAATAAAGGGAAAATTCCCCGAATATCGATCTCAAGGACTGCGTGATTTTATAGAGTTAGTAGCACTTCAATTAAACAAAAGCCTTGGGGGTTTTGGTTTTTATGATTACGAATTAAATTGCAAATAAACTTAAAAAGGTTGATTTGGACAAATATGAGTAACATGCCAGGGTAGGTGTGTGCATTAACATGTAACAATTCTGAACCCTTATTCCATTAACAAAGTTCAACTTATCAATTACCAGTTCTTAAGGGTATTTGCTCCTAAGTCCTTAGTGGGCAAACCTTTGAACATTGAAATCCTAATCCCAAAGTCCTTCGAAATTAGTGATCAAATCAAATATTATTATAATCAAGAACAATCTGGTTACTATAGGGTATCCCTAGTCCTAGGTGATATCTACTATAATATAATGGTATAAAAACCCTAACAATGGAGGTCAATCCTAATTGTCAGTCATAAATCAATCCAGTTGGTCCGACGAGGAAAGCATTAAAAACCTTATACCATTAAATTGAATGTAAAAGAGAAACATGTTATTGAAATTCGGAATTCAAAATCATCACAAATGTTAATCAGGGACACCCCCCTAGCATTGGGGGGTTTAGCTACTCATATCATCCAAAGAAATTACAAAGATATCAAATAAAGACATTACAATAGAGATGATGAACTTTGATCTTCAATGGCTTCCGCTCATGAGAGTTCTCCGTTCTTCTCCAATTGCATAGGCTTCTTCTCTCAATCCTCCAATTCTTCGTGTGGCAAAAAGATCCCTAATTCATCTTGAAAACCCTCCTAAATAGTGCAGACTCACTTAAGTTGGTTGGAAATCCCAAAAACACCCCTGCAGGCCAACCACTGAACTAAATAATAAAAATCACTGAAATCAGCGTCATCACCCAACACGGGCCGTGTTGAGCAACACGGGCACCCGTGTTGGTCCCCTGTAATTTATTTTTCAAGATCCAAGTCCCAGGCTTAGCAACACGGGCCGTGTTGAGCAACACGGGCACCCGTGTTGCACCACTGTTTTTCCAAACTTCTTGAACTCTCTTCCTGACACGGCCCGTGTTGGGCAACACGGCCACCCGTGTCAGGCCTCCTGTAGCATGTTTTTGAAATTCCATCGAAACTTCGAGTTTTGCACTGATTTACTCCGATTTCTCCATATGAACCTGAAAACATTAAAACATACAACCAAAGCATAAAATGACGAATAAAGAAATAAAATGCTCAGTACCATAACTTAAACATACTTAAAAACAACGGTAAATATATGTGTGAAAACCACTGATCAAACTCCCCCAAACTTAAACCGTTGCTTGACCTCAAGCGACAATTACAAAAGTTAATGACCTCCAAAGCACACGGTGTTCATACGTGAGATATCCGTTTGTATTGATCAAGAAACAGTGGGTTTGGCATTCACATGACGCGACGAGTTTTGTTACCACATTAGACCTCAAGCTCCCGTTTCGGATACCTCTCCAACTATGCTTTGCACTTAAGTCTCTTTCCGATTTTCCTCCTCTTTCATTCGGACAATCCTATTAAGGCATTGCATTTCTTATAATAATCATTGTAACACCCCGTAATTTCATAAATTAATTTAATTAAGTTAAATTAATTATTTGGAAATTATTTGATTATTTAGTAATTAAAATTGGATTTTTGAAAGAATTATGAGAATTATTGTTATCGGGCCGTGACGTAGTTAGTAAAATGGGAGGTGCCAATGGAGAGGTCTTACTAACTAATTATCCTATTTTTTTTATAAAATAGAGAAATTGTGAAAATAAGGAAAAGAGAGAAGCAAAAGAGGAAAAGAGAAGGAACGTGAAAGGGGAGAAGAAGAGGAAGAGAATAATTCAAGGTTCTTAGCTAAGGTAAGGGGTGACTAATCCTTTTAGCCTATATTATCAGTTTGGGAATGATAGAATTGATTTAGTATATTGTTTATCTCAATTGAATGTATGTTAGGTTTTGGGGTTTTGAAACCTATAGGGTAACTTGGAAGATTTTGATAAAATTGATGATTATGGAGTATACTTGATGTTAGATAAACCCCAAGCATGTTAGGAATGTGTTAGAATGTCAAATTTGACACTGTTTTGATGATAAAAATGTTTGGGCATGTTTTGGTGTGAGTTGGGAAGGTGAAATGCTTTTAAAAATGAGTTTTTTTGGTTCTGGTACCGTGGTAACCGATTACGGTATATGCGTAACCGGTTACCACTTGAAAAATGGCGTTTCTGGGCTTTTTAACACGGCGTAACCGGTTACCAACCATGCCGTAACCGGTTACGGCTGAGCGCGACAGTTTTTGCTGAACTTCAAATGTTCATAACTTTTTAACCGTAACTCTGTTTGGGTCCCCGTTCGAAGCGTTAGAAAGCTAACGAAATGCTCTTTTTGATGAAAATAAATTGATTAGCACTAGATGATTAAATTATTATGTGGTTGTGAAAGTAACATGTAATTGTATATGTGTATGTCATGGAGTAATGTTATTTAAGAACGATATGTATTAGTGTTGTGTATTATGTGCTAATTGTGATACATGGAATTGATGAATGATAAATTCTATGCATTGTTGTGATTATTATGTGATAAATTCATATTGTACAAATGGTGGATAATTCAATATGTTGAATTATGGTGATGTGCGTAAATATCAGAATCGCATAGATAATTCTTAATTGCATATGTATTTGGTAATTGTACGTATACATGAGGCTTAAGTGATCAAATGTAGATGTTGTTTTTGGTGGTTGTTGAGGATGACATTGATTGTCTTGTATGTAATATGTCATTTATGATTGATAGAGGCTATGTGATTGTTGTGGTGATAATATGTTTTTGTGTTAAATGTATTATGTTGTGGTGAATATCCAATGGTTGGGATATGAGTATGCTTTGTGTGTGTTATGGATGAATGATTATGAATCGTTGGTAGATGTTGATGATGTGCATGTTATGGTTGATGCATGTATTTCATAATCATGTTGTGGGCTGTATCCCTTATGGTGGTGGGACAGCGGTAGCTAATTCCCATTGTGTGGAATTAGTGAGAGAAGTAGCCGAATCTTTATGGTGGTGGATCGGTGAGATGGGTTCGTCCCATGATTGGTACCACATGCATTAGTTGCATTGCATTAGGTTTTTGTGTATAATTATAACATGAATGGAAGTTGTCCAATGTTATAATTCGTATGTGTTTGATATGAATGGTTGTGTGTTTGATTAACTGTTGTGTATCTGAAATACATGTGATGATCGGGTGAATAATAATTGTATGCATAAAGTCGTTGCATGTTATTTGTGTTGTTATAACATGATTGGAAGATTTCCAGTGTTATGTCATGGTGATGTAATCGGTTGTATTTTTCGTAACTATTGATGGATAATCTAATAATAATCTAAATATGTTGCAGTTGGGCGAATAATTTGCTTATGATGTTTTGTCGTTATGAACTTATAATATAGTTTAATTGTGATATGTCTCACCCTTACTGTTGACATTTTTCAGATTAAGGAGTAGCGGCTTGTGCTTGGTGAAGATAACTCGTAGAGTTACTTCGTTTAATCGGTTGTGTCGGGTCATGCTCTGGTCTTGTAACACTGGGGGACGTTTATTTTAGTATTGTTTGATAGATTATTTCTTATGTTAGAATGATGTTTTGTTTGTTTTAAATCGGTAAATTCTTGATGTTGAATACCGATGTTTTATGTTATTCAGTTTTGAATTATTTTCCGCCGTGCTAACATGATTACTGAATAATGTGTTTTGAAGTTCCTCATAAGGCATGACATGGCTTAATGTTTTAAATATTTTGAAGTTGTAATACCCTTTTCAGGTTTTACTCTGAATTTTATTTGTTATTCCGCGGGGTTTTAGAAGGGTGTTACAATAGTGGTATTAGAGCAGGTCGGTCCGTCCGGCCAATTGTCGAGTCAGTTGAGTTGCACGATAGTTGAATACTGTCGGCATATTATCCCTTGGTATGCAACATGTGAGTGGATCACTGTCGATACTTGGTTGTTTGTTGCGGAAGTTGGTTTGAAACATGTGGGGGAGAAGCTTCGCTTCTCGGTTATGTTTCAGTTGTAAAACGATTGATTCAGTAGGCTATTGTTGGCAACAGTGCGAGCGTTGTTGGAGTTGTTGTTTCCCGAATTGAAGGTGACTTGGAATTAAGACTTGGCTGGTAATTAAGTTGGAGCATCTTGAAGGAGGATGATTATATGCGATTGATGATTATTTGTAGGAGAGGAAAATTAGAAAGTTGCAATGTATCAGCTCTGCTGGTGTGCTGCAAAGTTGTCAGTTGAGTAGCCTTGCGTCTCGGAAGAGGTTCAACTGCAAGTTTGCAAAGAGGATTGTTGTCGTAATGTTTCAGAAATCGCACTTCGGCGATGGGATGTGTTGCTCAAGTTATAAGAATGTTTGGAAGTGAAGAGATATGATAAGGGGCTGTTTGGAATGTGATCGAGTTGAAGAGAATGAGTTTTGGAGTGAGATTTCCGTAAGAAAAACGCAGGAAAGTTGTTGAATCGTTATGAAACTTCGAAAATTCATAACTGAAGTTCTGGACATCCGATTTGAGTTCCGTTTGAAGCGTCGGAAAGCTAAAGAGATGAACTTTGCTATAAAAATGGTTGCAGCAGCTGTAACATATTTAATTGCAACAGGATGATGTTGGAAAGAGGTGAAGTTGCGGTTACTCTTGCTCTTAGAACTAGACTTGTTTATTGGTACCGCACGAGATATCAGTGTCAGAGTGGAACGGATTGAAGGAATAATTAGAAAGTTGTTAAGGAGTAATTTTAAGAATTGAATATACCATTTGAAGAGTTTTGGTAATACCATATAGAGCGTCGCTACATGATGTCGATGTTGCATTTTGGATGACGTTGGAAAATTCATATCTTGAGTTCCGAGTGTCGAATTAACGTGCCGTTTGAACCTATGAAGAGGAGAGATTATGTTCTACATTATGGGAGAGTTATAAGTATATTAGATTAATCCTATGAGGAGATGTTGTGAAGTCGGTTAAGGAAGCGTGAAACTTGTCGAATAAGAATGCCTACTACCGCGATTGTTTGAAACAAAGTTGAGTAGAACATGTTGTTGATTAATAGGTTGATGAGATGTTCGATAATAAAGATGATTTGAATGCCGATGGATTTTATTGAGGAGTGAATCAGTAGTAAAGGTGAAATAAACTTTAGAACGGTTGGAGTTGTATTTGTGGTGCCAAAGTAACGACAGGAATAAAAGGAGAATTGTAGGCGATTTCTAACACCTATTGATGTGAGGAAGACTTTGTTGAGATTCCGAGTGAAATATATTTGGACGCGAAAGACGTCATGGGATAGGGAGTAAAACCAAGAGTTAAGAATGTTGTTGCGGTCTTTTGCCACGACGAGGATTTTGATTTGGAACGAGATGGATAGTAATGTACGAGCATATTAGTAATTATGAAGTTTGGAAGTACTTAACAAGTGTGTGATGCTAAGTGACTATGAAGCAGATTGTGTAAAATGTTTGGACGTTGGTGTCTCACCGACAAGATCCAATAAGAGGGAAGTGTGTGAGTTGTAAAGACTCAAAGTGAATTATTGAACTATGACGATGTTAATGAGTTTGGGTGTAAACTCGGAAAGGACACTATTATGTAGTAACGACGGTTTATGCTTACGTATGGTTGTCGGCTATCTATTGACAAATTGAGGACTTGATCACCCTTAATCTCTTGTTGATAGTAGGCGGAATCATATAGATGGGATGAACTTGTTTTGTTACCTTAATGGTTTAAAAAGCGATTAATACTAAGCCGTGAGAATAATCATTCAATATGTTGTGTGAACTTATAAAGAAGTGAATATGGAAGAGTGCAACATGATGGGCAAATGACTTAAGACGAGTAATCAGAGTCGCGCAGCAAAAGTGTGATGTGGAGTAGTGTTATGAGTACTACTCGTGGGAAGTGAGGAATTAATATGTCGGAAGCCTACATAGAGAATATGTATTGATTTATATGTTGGATTTAGAATCTAGTGGAGGTAATAATGTCGTATCAAAGAATTAGAACTCTTTTGAATAATTTCTGAGACGACGGACATGTTATTGTGGTTGTACGTAGTTAACGAGTATGCATTTGGCAAAGTTAAGATGACGAGTTGATACTATATGATGCTATAATAATTTTGTGTTATTGTAAGATGTTGTTGTAGATTCCGGATATAATAAGGGATTATACTCTAAGAAGGATGAGGTTGATTTAATTCTTAGAGAAGAGCGGAACTCAATTTGAGCTATTTTGTAAGAAATGGTGTATTGAGGCTGATGAGTGTGATTATAATTACTGTGTGAACTCGTTCTAATGGTTAGAATGTTTAAATAGAGTAAGTAAATCATGGATTTATTTATGAGTGCGAGTAAGTATTTCTAAGTGGTAGATTAGTACCATGTATGGTAAAGAAGGATTCTGGAACGAATGAGTAAAGAGAGTCAAAATTGGATAAAACTGAGAAATCTAATTGGTAATGATGATTGTAATGAGTAATCAGAATAGTGTAGCGAAAGCGGAGTGTAACGTGTTAGATAATTACTGGTATGACTTGAGAGGAGTCAGATAGTTGAAATTCAATAGTATGAAGAATACGATTATTGAGTTTCTTGAAAGAAGCAGTTGGTGAAAAGTGTAAGTATTATTTCATCTTTCCAATGAAAAAGTATGTTTAAGAATGGTACGTTTGGTATATGGAATACATTACTGCAGTGTTGATCGGGTGTGGTCATACCATGGTTCTGTAATTATACTATCCAGTTATTAAGTGCATTGTATGGGATGTACTTCAATGTTCTTTTATCGTTAACCTTTTGGAGGTATAGTGAATGGTACACGTGTGAGGTGGTCGAATGCGACGTAAGAGATGAGATTGAATGCGTGAGATGTAATTTCTGTTGGTTATGTCAAATGAATTTTGAGGATCGACTAGGGAAATGTTACCTGGGAACTGGAGAGTCAGATGAAGGACTCATATTCGGAACTTTTCACTTTAAGTATGTTTTCGAGGACGAAAACTCTTTTAGTGGGGGAGAGTTGTAACACCCCGTAATTTCATAAATTAATTTAATTAAGTTAAATTAATTATTTGGAAATTATTTGATTATTTAGTAATTAAAATTGGATTTTTGGAAAAATTATGAGAATTATTGTTATTGGGCCGTGACGTAGTTAGTAAAATGGGAGGTGCCAATGGAGAGGCCTTACTAACTAATTATCCTATTTTTTTATAAAATAGAGAAATTGTGAAAATAAGGAAAAGAGAGAAGCAAAAGAGGAAAAGAGAAGGAACGTGAAAGGGGAGAAGAAGAGGAAGAGAATAATTCAAGGTTCTTAGCTAAGGTAAGGGGTGACTAATCCTTTTAGCCTATATTATCAGTTTGGGAATGATAGAATTGATTTAGTATATTGTTTATCTCAATTGAATGTATGTTAGGTTTTGGGGTTTTGAAACCTATAGGGTAACTTGGAAGATTTTGATAAAATTGATGATTATGGAGTATACTTGATGTTAGATAAACCCCAAGCATGTTAGGAATGTGTTAGAATGTCAAATTTGACACTGTTTTGATGATATAAATGTTTGGGCATGTTTTGGTGTGAGTTGGGAAGGTGAAATGCTTTTAAAAATGAGTTTTTTTGGTTCTGGTACCGTGGTAACCGATTACGGTATATGCGTAACCGGTTACCACTTGAAAAATGGCGTTTCTGGGCTTTTTAACACGGCGTAACCGGTTACCAACAATGCCGTAACCGGTTACGGCTGAGCGCGACAATTTTTGCTGAACTTCAAATGTTCATAACTTTTTAACCGTAACTCTGTTTGGGTCCCCGTTCGAAGCGTTAGAAAGCTAACGAAATGCTCTTTTTGATGAAAATAAATTGATTAGCACTAGATGATTTAATTATTATGTGGTTGTGAAAGTAACATGTAATTGTATATGTGTATGTCATGGAGTAATGTTATTTAAGAACGATATGTATTTGTGTTGTGTATTATGTGCTAATTGTGATACATGGAATTGATGAATGATAAATTCTATGCATTGTTGTGATTATTATGTGATAAATTCATATTGTACAAATGGTGGATAATTCAATATGTTGAATTATGGTGATGTGCGTAAATATCAGAATCGCATAGATAATTCTTAATTGCATATGTATTTGGTAATTGTACGTATACATGAGGCTTAAGTGATCAAATGTAGATGTTGTTTTTGGTGGTTGTTGAGGATGACATTGATTTTCTTGTATGTAATATGTCATTTATGATTGATAGAGGCTATGTGATTGTTGTGGTGATAATATGTTTTTGTGTTAAATGTATTATGTTGTGGTGAATATCCAATGGTTGGGATATGAGTATGCTTTGTGTGTGTTATGGATGAATGATTATGAATCGTTGGTAGATGTTGATGATGTGCATGTTATGGTTGATGCATGTATTTCATAATCATGTTGTGGGCTGTATCCCTTATGGTGGTGGGACAGCGGTAGCTAATTCCCATTGTGTGGAATTAGTGAGAGAAGTAGCCGAATCTTTATGGTGGTGGATCGGTGAGATGGGTTCGTCCCATGATTGGTACCACATGCATTAGTTGCATTGCATTAGGTTTTTGTGTATAATTATAACATGAATGGAAGTTGTCTAATGTTATAATTCGTATGTGTTTGATATGAATGGTTGTGTGTTTGATTAACTGTTGTGTATCTGAAATACATGTGATGATCGGGTGAATAATAATTGTATGCATAAAGTCGTTGCATGTTATTTGTGTTGTTATAACATGATTGGAAGATTTCCAGTGTTATGTCATGGTGATGTAATCGGTTGTATTTTTCGTGACTATTGATGGATAATCTAATAATAATCTAAATATGTTGCAGTTGGGCGAATAATTTGCTTATGATTTTTTTTCGTTATGAACTTATAATATAGTTTAATTGTGATATGTCTCACCCTTACTGTTGACATTTTTCAGATTAAGGAGTAGCGGCTTGTGCTTGGTGAAGATAACTCGTAGAGTTACTTCGTTTAATCGGTTGTGTCGGGTCATGCTCTGGTCTTGTAACACTGGGGGACGTTTATTTTAGTATTGTTTGATAGATTATTTCTTATGTTAGAATGATGTTTTGTTTGTTTTAAATCGGTAAATTCTTGATGTTGAATACCGATGTTTTATGTTATTCAGTTTTGAATTATTTTCCGCCGTGCTAACATGATTACTGAATAATGTGTTTTGAAGTTCCTCATAAGGCATGACATGGCTTAATGTTTTAAATATTTTGAAGTTGTAATACCCTTTTCAGGTTTTACTCTGAATTTTATTTGTTATTCCGCGGGGTTTTAGAAGGGTGTTACAATAGTGGTATCAAAGCAGGTCGGTCCGTCCGGCCAATTGTCGAGTCAGTTGAGTTGCACGATAGTTGAATACTGTCGGCATATTATCCCTTGGTATGCAACATGTGAGTGGATCACTGTCGATACTTGGTTGTTTGTTGCGGAAGTTGGTTTGAAACATGTGGGGGAGAAGCTTCGCTTCTCGGTTATGTTTCAGTTGTAAAACGATTGATTCAGTAGGCTATTGTTGGCAACAGTGCGAGCGTTGTTGGAGTTGTTGTTTCCCGAATTGAAGGTGACTTGGAATTAAGACTTGGCTGGTAATTAAGTTGGAGCATCTTGAAAAAGGATGATTATATGCGATTGATGATTATTTGTAGGAGAGGAAAATTAGAAAGTTGCAATGTATCAGCTCTGCTGGTGTGCTGCAAAGTTGTCAGTTGAGTAGCCTTGCGTCTCGGAAGAGGTTCAACTGCAAGTTTGCAAAGAGGATTGTTGTCGTAATGTTTCAGAAATCGCACTTCGGCGATGGGATGTGTTGCTCAAGTTATAAGAATGTTTGGAAGTGAAGAGATATGATAAGGGGCTGTTTGGAATGTGATCGAGTTGAAGAGAATGAGTTTTGGAGTGAGATTTCCGTAAGAAAAACGCAGGAAAGTTGTTGAATCGTTATGAAACTTCGAAAATTCATAACTGAAGTTCTGGACATCCGATTTGAGTTCCGTTTGAAGCGTCGGAAAGCTAAAGAGATGAACTTTGCTATAAAAATGGTTGCAGCAGCTGTAACATATTTAATTGCAACAGGATGATGTTGGAAAGAGGTGAAGTTGCGGTTACTCTTGCTCTTAGAACTAGACTTGTTTATTGGTACCGCACGAGATATCAGTGTCAGAGTGGAACGGATTGAAGGAATAATTAGAAGGTTGTTAAGGAGTAATTTTAAGAATTGAATATACCATTTGAAGAGTTTTGGTAATACCATATAGAGCGTCGCTACATGATGTCGATGTTGCATTTTGGATGACGTTGGAAAATTCATATCTTGAGTTCCGAGTGTCGAATTAACGTGCCGTTTGAACCTATGAAGAGGAGAGATTATGTTCTACATTATGGGAGAGTTATAAGTATATTAGATTAATCCTATGAGGAGATGTTGTGAAGTCGGTTAAGGAAGCGTGAAACTTGTCGAATAAGAATGCCTACTACCGCGATTGTTTGAAACAAAGTTGAGTAGAACATGTTGTTGATTAATAGGTTGATGAGATGTTCAATAATAAAGATGATTTGAATGCCGATGGATTTTATTGAGGAGTGAATCAATATTAAAGGTGAAATAAACTTTAGAACGGTTGGAGTTGTATTTGTGGTGCCAAAGTAACGACAGGAATAAAAGGAGAATTGTAGGCGATTTCTAACACCTATTGATGTGAGGAAGACTTTGTTGAGATTCCGAGTGAAATATATTTGGACGCGAAAGACGTCATGGGATAGGGAGTAAAACCAAGAGTTAAGAATGTTGTTGCGGTCTTTTGCCACGACGAGGATTTTGATTTGGAACGAGATGGATAGTAATGTACGAGCATATTAGTAATTATGAAGTTTGGAAGTACTTAACAAGTGTGTGATGCTAAGTGACTATGAAGCAGATTGTGTAAAATGTTTGGACGTTGGTGTCTCACCGACAAGATCCAATAAGAGGGAAGTGTGTGAGTTGTAAAGACTCAAAGTGAATTATTGAACTATGACGATGTTAATGAGTTTGGGTGTAAACTCGGAAAGGACACTATTATGTAGTAACGACGGTTTATGCTTACGTATGGTTGTCGGCTATCTATTGACAAATTGAGGACTTGATCACCCTTAATCTCTTGTTGATAGTAGGCGGAATCATATAGATGGGATGAACTTGTTTTGTTACCTTAATGGTTTAAAAAGCGATTAATACTAAGCCGTGAGAATAATCATTCAATATGTTGTGTGAACTTATAAAGAAGTGAATATGGAAGAGTGCAACATGATGGGCAAATGACTTAAGACGAGTAATCAGAGTCGCGCAGCAAAAGTGTGATGTGGAGTAGTGTTATGAGTACTACTCGTGGGAAGTGAGGAATTAATATGTCGGAAGCCTACATAGAGAATATGTATTGATTTATATGTTGGATTTAGAATCTAGTGGAGGTAATAATGTCGTATCAAAGAATTAGAACTCTTTTGAATAATTTCTGAGACGACAAACATGTTATTGTGGTTGTACGTAGTTAACGAGTATGCATTTGGCAAAGTTAAGATGACGAGTTGATACTATATGATGCTATAATAATTTTGTGTTATTGTAAGATGTTGTTGTAGATTCCGGATATAATAAGGGATTATACTCTAAGAAGGATGAGGTTGATTTAATTCTTAGAGAAGAGCGGAACTCAATTTGAGCTATTTTGTAAGAAATGGTGTATTGAGGCTGATGAGTGTGATTATAATTACTGTGTGAACTCGTTCTAATGGTTAGAATGTTTAAATAGAGTAAGTAAATCATGGATTTATTTATGAGTGCGAGTAAGTATTTCTAAGTGGTAGATTAGTACCATGTATGGTAAAGAAGGATTCTGGAACGAATGAGTAAAGAGAGTCGAAATTGGATAAAACTGAGAAATCTAATTGGTAATGATGATTGTAATGAGTAATCAGAATAGTGTAGCGAAAGCGGAGTGTAACGTGTTAGATAATTACTGGTATGACTTGAGAGGAGTCAGATAGTTGAAATTCAATAGTATGAAGAATACGATTATTGAGTTTCTTGAAAGAAGCAGTTGGTGAAAAGTGTAAGTATTATTTCATCTTTCCAATGAAAAAGTATGTTTAAGAATGGTACGTTCGGTATATGGAATACATTACTGCAGTGTTGATCGGGTGTGGTCATACCATGGTTCTGTAATTATACTATCCAGTTATTAAGTGCATTGTATGGGATGTACTTCAATGTTCTTTTATCGTTAACCTTTTGGAGGTATAGTGAATGGTACACGTGTGAGGTGGTCGAATGCGACGTAAGAGATGAGATTGAATGCGTGAGATGTAATTTTTGTTGGTTATGTCAAATGAATTTTGAGGATCGACTAGGGAAATGTTACCTGGGAACTGGAGAGTCAGATGAAGGACTCATATTCGGAACTTTTCACTTTAAGTATGTTTTCGAGGACGAAAACTCTTTTAGTGGGGGAGAGTTGTAACACCCCGTAATTTCATAAATTAATTTAATTAAGTTAAATTAATTATTTGGAAATTATTTGATTATTTAGTAATTAAAATTGGCTTTTTGGAAGAATTATGAGAATTATTGTTATTGGGCCGTGACGTAGTTAGTAAAATGGGAGGTGCCAATGGAGAGGCCTTACTAACTAATTATCCTATTTTTTTATAAAATAGAGAAATTGTGAAAATAAGGAAAAGAGAGAAGCAAAAGAGGAAAAGAGAAGGAACGTGAAAGGGGAGAAGAAGAGGAAGAGAATAATTCAAGGTTCTTAGCTAAGGTAAGGGGTGACTAATCCTTTTAGCCTATATTATCAGTTTGGGAATGATAGAATTGATTTAGTATATTGTTTATCTCAATTGAATGTATGTTAGGTTTTGGGGTTTTGAAACCTATAGGGTAACTTGGAAGATTTTGATAAAATTGATGATTATGGAGTATACTTGATGTTAGATAAACCCCAAGCATGTTAGGAATGTGTTAGAATGTCAAATTTGACACTGTTTTGATGATATAAATGTTTGGGCATGTTTTGGTGTGAGTTGGGAAGGTGAAATGCTTTTAAAAATGAGTTTTTTTGGTTCTGGTACCGTGGTAACCGATTACGGTATATGCGTAACCGGTTACCACTTGAAAAATGGCGTTTCTGGGCTTTTTAACACGGCGTAACCGGTTACCAACAATGCCGTAACCGGTTACGGCTGAGCGCGACAGTTTTTGCTGAACTTCAAATGTTCATAACTTTTTAACCGTAACTCTGTTTGGGTCCCCGTTCGAAGCGTTAGAAAGCTAACGAAATGCTCTTTTTGATGAAAATAAATTGATTAGCACTAGATGATTTAATTATTATGTGGTTGTGAAAGTAACATGTAATTGTATATGTGTATGTCATGGAGTAATGTTATTTAAGAACGATATGTATTAGTGTTGTGTACTATGTGCTAATTGTGATACATGGAATTGATGAATGATAAATTCTATGCATTGTTGTGATTATTATGTGATAAATTCATATTGTACAAATGGTGGATAATTCAATATGTTGAATTATGGTGATGTGCGTAAATATCAGAATCGCATAGATAATTCTTAATTGCATATGTATTTGGTAATTGTACGTATACATGAGGCTTAAGTGATCAAATGTAGATGTTGTTTTTGGTGGTTGTTGAGGATGACATTGATTGTCTTGTATGTAATATGTCATTTATGATTGATAGAGGCTATGTGATTGTTGTGGTGATAATATGTTTTTGTGTTAAATGTATTATGTTGTGGTGAATATCCAATGGTTGGGATATGAGTATGCTTTGTGTGTGTTATGGATGAATGATTATGAATCGTTGGTAGATGTTGATGATGTGCATGTTATGGTTGATGCATGTATTTCATAATCATGTTGTGGGATGTATCCCTTATGGTGGTGGGACAGCGGTAGCTAATTCCCATTGTGTGGAATTAGTGAGAGAAGTAGCCGAATCTTTATGGTGGTGGATCAGTGAGATGGGTTCGTCCCATGATTGGTACCACATGCATTAGTTGCATTGCATTAGGTTTTTGTGTATAATTATAACATGAATGGAAGTTGTCCAATGTTATAATTCGTATGTGTTTGATATGAATGGTTGTGTGTTTGATTAACTGTTGTGTATCTGAAATACATGTGATGATCGGGTGAATAATAATTGTATGCATAAAGTTGTTGCATGTTATTTGTGTTGTTATAACATGATTGGAAGATTTCCAGTGTTATGTCATGGTGATGTAATCGGTTGTATTTTTCGTAACTATTGATGGATAATCTAATAATAATCTAAATATGTTGCAGTTGGGCGAATAATTTGCTTATGATGTTTTGTCGTTATGAACTTATAATATAGTTTAATTGTGATATGTCTCACCCTTACTGTTGACATTTTTCAGATTAAGGAGTAGCGGCCTGTGCTTGGCGAAGATAACTCGTAGAGTTACTTCGTTTAATCGGTTGTGTCGGGTCATGCTCTGGTCTTGTAACACTGGGGGACGTTTATTTTAGTATTGTTTGATAGATTATTTCTTATGTTAGAATGATGTTTTGTTTGTTTTAAATCGGTAAATTCTTGATGTTGAATACCGATGTTTTATGTTATTCAGTTTTGAATTATTTTCCGCCGTGCTAACATGATTACTGAATAATGTGTTTTGAAGTTCCTCATAAGGCATGACATGGCTTAATGTTTTAAATATTTTGAAGTTGTAAAACCCTTTTCAGGTTTTACTCTGAATTTTATTTGTTATTCTGCGGGGTTTTAGAAGGGTGTTACAATCATCACCTGCATGAGACGAATCAAGGCTTCTTATTTTCTTTTCCTGGCACCAAACTAGCAGCATTGGCTACTTTTTATTACCGATGAAATTTTCAAACTTTGCAGTTATCTATTGTCCTTTTGGACGACGTTTGGGGATCAATCTCCTTTGGGCTGAATAACCGGGTGAGGATTACCCAACTTAGCGAGCCGATTGCCTTTTACCGCCTTTTCATCATTTGGTGCCAACTTTATATCTCTTTTTTTTTTTCAACCAGCCATCATGCAAGTGAATCCGAATTATGCCAGACTGTATCAATAAACTACTCGAGAAGTACTTCTCAGGAGACAAGTACTATGGTGCAAATCTACACGTTAGACTCGTATCTCTTCCAGGGAACCAAGGGTGCTTAAACAAACCTCTTCTTGTCACATTATTCCGCACTTCCTGTCCCCAAACAATCCTCACTTCATCTCTATATACTATTCCCGATCGCTTTTTAAGATTAAAACTCTTCAACAAAAATTAAAATTTCGGTCAAAATTTGGGCAGAATTCACTTCATGGTTTCACATCATACCCAATCATAAAAATAACATAAAAATAAAATGCAAAGAGAAGAGCCTCCCCCAAACTTGAACTAAACATTGGCCTCCATGTTTCAGAACGAGCCTGAGAGAGGTGACTCACAGAGGGTAATGCACTCTAATGATCACTTCCAAGCTTTCACCAGAGACGTCCTCTTTTATTTCCTGAAAATAAAATAACCAAACATAGAAATTAGCTATTAAAATCGTGGGTTGCCTCCCACGAAGCGCTTCGTTTAACGTCGCATGGCTCGACGGTCCATTACCCTCTATTATGGAGGGTATTTCCTTTTCCAAACCTTGTTGCTTGTCACTTTCGCAACCACTAACTCATGAAGACGAAAAGCATTCACCGCTTTTCTCTTCAATTTACTTCCCACATTCTTCTTGACTCCCTTCGCTTTCTTATGACTTTTGACAGCTACATAAGTTGGTTCCACCCGAGAGGCTATGCTTGACACTTTTTCTTGGAGCTGTTTAGACTTCTTGTTCTTTTCCTCACTTTCTGTCATACCATCAGAAGTTTGATCATTTACAACCGCCCTCTGTCTCTTGACTCCTAACATCTTCAATGTTACTTCTTCATCAAAAGATTTCAGCGTCAGCGTTCCTTTTTCAATGTCGAGGTTGCAGCGGCCTGTCGACAAAAATGGCCTCCCAAGAAGGATAGGAGTTTCTTCGTCTTCCGGAATGTCCATGATGTGGAAGTCAACAGGGAATACAAATTTATCAACTTCCACTAGTACATCTTCAGCTACCCCATATGATTTCTTAACGGTGTGATCGGCGAACCTTAACTGGGTCTTACTCTCACTAATCTTTTCCAATTCAAGCTTTTTGAAAATGGACAAAGGCATTAAACTCACACTAGACCCAGAATCGAGGAGTACCTTTTTAAATGCTATATTCTTGATAGTGCATGGTATCGCCTCTGCCCCAGGGTCTTTCCTCTTTATTGGGATCTTCCTTGCTGTTGAGACTATACCACACTTTTCCGTTGCAATTTTTGGTTCTCCTCCTAGTGATCTCTTTTTCGCCAATACCTCCTTCATAAATTTTTTATACAAGGGCATGTGTTCAAGTGCTTCAAAGAATGGTAGATTTACCTCTAACTTCTTGAACAATTTTGTAAACTTTTCAAAGTCTTTCTCTCTTGACACCTTCTTTGTCACTCTGGAGGGGAAAGGTAGTTTTATCACCGGTTCAACGTCTTTCTTATTTTTTTCTTCAATTGGTTTAACCGGCGGTACCACAACTTCTGGCTCTTTTGGATTCTCTCTTATTTCCAAATCCACCTCTATTACCATGGGGTCATCTATTTCCTCTTTTTCTTTTTCCTTTTCAGATTCTGCTACTCTCCTACTTCTTGTAGTAACAGCATTAATCTTCTCCTGGTCTTTCGGATTTTTCACAGTTGAGCTCGGAAGGGTACCTTGTGCCTGTAGAGTGAGATGTTGTGCTATCTGCCCCACTTGAACTTCCAGATTTTTAATTGAGGCCGAAGTGTTTCTGTGGTTGTTTCGTGTTTCTTCTTGGAACTGAGAACACTGCCCAACTAATCTTTCAATCGCCACTTCCCACTCTGCCTTCTGGGTCCCTTGTTGTTGTTGATCTTTCCAAGCAAAATTTGGATGATTCTTCCACCCTGGATTATAGGTGTTAGAATACGGGTTGTTTTGCCATAGGAATTTGATTTCTTCAATCTGCTTGGGAGTAGCAAAACAGTACACCGTTTGGTGTGGGCCATTACAGATTTCACAGCTGACACGGTGAGCTTGTTGAACTTGAGCCACTTGTTGTTTACCTATATTCATAGCCTTCAATTTCTTTTCAACTTCTGCGGCTATCGCATCTTCAACCCGAGTTTTAGAAGTCTCCAGCTTGAGATCAATGATTCCTTTCGGTTTACTAGCACACCTGTCATACAATTCCAAATGCTCATTTGCAGCTATTGCTTCAATGATTTTGGTGATTCCTGAGGCTGTTGTGAAATTTGTCGAGCATCCAGCTGTTGTATCAATTAACTGCTTTGTTTTCATTCTGAGCCCATTGACAAATACTTGCATCTGTTCAGTCTTGTCCATATTGTGAGTGGGACATGCCACTAGAATTCTTTTGAATCTTTTGTAGGCATCTCCTAAGGGCTCACCCTCCTGCTGCTTGAAATTCAGAATGTCATACCTCTTCCTTATAAATACCGAGGCGGGAAAATACTCATTTAAGAAAGCTTTTTCCATCTCTTCCCATGATGTAATGCTGCCCGCTGGAAGGGAATAAAACCACTCTTCTGCTTCTTCTGCCAAGGTGAATGGAAACATTCTCAGCTTCTTGGCCTCTTCTATATGACCTTCGATTTTTAAAGTTGTACTCATGGTCAGAAACCTTTGTAGGTGCTTGTTTGCATCTTCATTAACCTTTCCGGTGAAAGGCTTTCTTTCGAGCTGAGTGATGGTGCTTGGATGCAATTGAAAATTAGGAACATTCACCGGTTGGTTGACAATAGTTAGTCTTCCTCCCGGTGTGTTTCTAGCACCATAGTCTCTGAGAAGTCTCTCTGGTGGTGGTACCTCGCCCATGATCTCTTCTTCACTTTCGGTGTCTGAACCAGAATGAACTGTAATTACTTCTTCCTCAGATTCCAGCTTAGCTTGATGAGCTTGTCTGCGCCTTGCGTGAAAAGTCCTTTCAATTTCTGCGTCAAAAAGAAATTTTGCTGAGGCCTTGCCTCGCATAAACAGATTAGACAAGTATTAGAATGAGGAACAAAAATAAAATAAAATATATTTTTTTTTCAGAAAATAAAATTTTAGTCGCAGAGCAACAAAATTCTAATTGAAATAAATCTAAAAACTCTATAATTTTCAGCAGTCCCCGGCAACGGCGCCAAAAACTTGATCGGTAAAATAGCAAGTGTACTATTTTGCCTCTGTAGTAAAAAAGGGAAAATTCCCCGAATATCGATCTCAAGGACTGCGTGATTTTATAGAGTTAGTAGCACTTCAATTAAACAAAAGCCTTGGGGGTTTTGGTTTTTATGATTACGAATTAAATTGCAAATAAACTTAAAAAGGTTGATTTGGACAAATATGAGTAACATGCCAGGGTAGGTGTGTGCATTAACATGTAACAATTCTGAACCCTTATTCCATTAACAAAGTTCAACTTATCAATGACCAGTTCTTAAGGGTATTTGCTCCTAAGTCCTTAGTGGGCAAACCTTTGAACATTGAAATCCTAATCCCAAAGTCCTTCGAAATTAGTGATCAAATCAAATATTATTATAATCAAGAACAATCTGGTTACTATAGGGTATCCCTAGTCCTAGGTGATATCTACTATAATATAATGGTATAAAAACCCTAACAATGGAGGTCAATCCTAATTGTCAGTCATAAATCAATCCAGTTGGTCCGACGAGGAAAGCATTAAAAACCTTATACCATTAAATTGAATGTAAAAGAGAAACATGTTATTGAAATTCGGAATTCAAAATCATCACAAATGTTAATCAGGGACACCCCCCTAGCATTGGGGGGTTTAGCTACTCATATCATCCAAAGAAATTACAAAGATATCAAATAAAGACATTACAATAGAGATGATGAACTTTGATCTTCAATGGCTTCCGCTCATGAGAGTTCTCCGTTCTTCTCCAATTGCATAGGCTTCTTCTCTCAATCCTCCAATTCTTCGTGTGGCAAAAAGATCCCTAATTCATCTTGAAAACCCTCCTAAATAGTGCAGACTCACTTAAGTTGGTTGGAAATCCCAAAAACACCCCTGCAGGCCAACCACTGAACTAAATAATAAAAATCACTGAAATCAGCGTCATCACCCAACACGGGCCGTGTTGAGCAACACGGGCACCCGTGTTGGTCCCCTGTAATTTATTTTTCAAGATCCAAGTCCCAGGCTTAGCAACACGGGCCGTGTTGAGCAACACGGGCACCCGTGTTGCACCACTGTTTTTCCCAACTTCTTGAACTCTCTTCCTGACACGGCCCGTGTTGGGCAACACGGCCACCCGTGTCAGGCCTCCTGTAGCATGTTTTTGAAATTCCATCGAAACTCAGAGTTTTGCACTGATTTACTCCGATTTCTCCATATGAACCTGAAAACATTAAAACATACAACCAAAGCATAAAATGACGAATAAAGAAATAAAATGCTCAGTACCATAACTTAAACATACTTAAAAACAACGGTAAATATATGTGTGAAAACCACTGATCAAACTCCCCCAAACTTAAACCGTTGCTTGACCTCAAGCGACAATTACAAAAGTTAATGACCTCCAAAGCACACGGTGTTCATACGTGAGATATCCGTTTGTATTGATCAAGAAACAGTGGGTTTGGCATTCACATGACGCTGTCATACCCCAATTTTTGACCTAAGATACCACCTCATATCATTGCATATGCATCATTTGCATCTCTTACAAATTGCATAGTTTGTGTTTGCTACTTGTGACTCAGCAGGGATTTAATCAAGAAATCACTCATCAGTACAAGCAACAATCAACTAGGGTTTTGTTCTCCCTTCATCTCAAATGAACCATCTTCATCAACAATCAACATTTGGTCCTCAGAGATTCATTTCAACAAGCTTAAAGGCACTGAATCAACCAGATCAGGGTTTTGACTAAAGATAGCATACTCCTGACTTTTGCTCAGCATTTGACCTAATGACTTGGGACATGACCTCAAGACCCCAAGTACATCATTTTGACCTAATCCATTGGCTCAAGACATCTCCTACACAAGGATTGATCAACAGTGAAATTTCAAATCATCAGAATTAGGATTTTGAACTATCAAGGACTGAAATCAGGGATCACATTTGGGAAACCCTAAAAATCCCCAGGAAGTCAATCAAAGGTTTCAATCATCTTCAAATAATCCCTATGACAATATACAATGGAAATTGCATCTCAATTCAAGATCCACAGTCATCAATTTCATCAGGTCGACAATTAGGGTTTTTGACCTAATTCACTGGACAACTGACCTTTTAATCAGGACATGGTGCCACAACTCAAACCATGGCTCAATAACCTCTAATGCTTCAATGTGATCCATTCATACCATTCATTTGGTGAGGATAGCCTGTTTCATTTGAAATCTCCAGAAACGCGATTCGTCTGAAAAAGTCAACTGTACAAGATCACCATTGACTTTTGCGGAATTTTGGTCAACCATGACTTTTGAAGTTTTGAATCATCAATATATGATATATGAAGTCATTTGATCAAGAAAAATCAAGAAAATCAATCAAGAATCAAAAAGTCAAAGTTTGACTTTCATACTTAGAAAATTTTTTCTAAGTGTTTTTCATGGTTTTTTCCAAACTTTGGAAGGGAATTTCTCAAAATTTCACCTACAAACTGAAAAAAACTTCCAACATGAAAGTTGTAGATTTTGATCCAATAAACAACTTTGACACATATAAATTTTTTTCCATAAGATCAACCATTTAAGAGATATGGAGCTTCAAAGTTGGCATCTTTGGAAAATTTCACTTGAAACTTCATTTTTCTCAAAGTTCATGGATCTTTTTCACCCATTTCCTTAAGGGTCTTGAAGAAACTTTCAACTAGGGTTTTGAAGTATGTAACATGAGCTTTCCAAAATGTCCAAGAGCATGAAAAAATATGGAGTGTAGCTATGGTTTTGATTTTTGCAATTAGAAGCCATTATGCATGAAATTACAAGCCATTTTCACTAAGTTCAAATACTATATGGCCTATAATTCAAGTGATGACACACCAAAGCAATGATTGAATGATATTTTTCTGATTTGAGATCAGAATGGAAAGAGATAAGAAGCTTAGAGAAATAACCATGGTTAAGTCACTTTAACCATTTTGCATTAAATGGTAAGATTCCTTTCTATCTCCAAATGCCAAATCATCACTTCTTGAAGCAAGTTGCAAAGCTCTGAGTTCAGACACTTTGGCCTATAAATAGAGGTCATTTCCACTCTTCAATTCACACCAAAAACCTCACAAAGCATAGGTTTTCTCTTTCTTTCTTGAATTACAAGTTTCATAGTTTTCAAAGAGGTAGAAAACTCAACCTCTAAACCTTGCAAGTTCTGAGCAAAGTGATGCTTCTCACAAGCCACAAACATCATATGGGATGTGTTTGATCCATCCATACACCCCAAAAACACCTAAAACTCAAAATCACTACCTCAATTCTCAAATATGCATAACCTAAGCTTTATCATGCCAAAATCAATTCCAGGCCATATCTGTCCAAGTTAACACTTCTAACACCATCCATATACTTCATATGAACTGTCCCAACCATCATCCATGATCTGAAACACCTCCATCATCAAATTCGATTCACTCTCCAAAGCTCTGCAGATCGGGTTCCATAGCTTAGCTCAGATGAATTCAAACTGTTCCAAGCATCCAGACACCTTCCCTAAGGTCCATTGAAGCTGTCCAGATTGAGCAACAACATCTGTAACACCTCCAGGCACGATTTCAATTTCCGGTTGGCCGTTTTTGAAGGTAAGCTCTCTTGAACTTCAAACTCATACATACATGCATCATAAATGAAAAATTGAGTTGCTATCTTGTTTCTGCACTATCACTGATCAATAGCCCTCAATCAATTTCATAATTCATCAATCATACACAATTTTAGAATGAATCATAGAATTAGGGTTCTTCGTGTTCATCAGAGAATCAATGGCCCTAGAGTTAAAATAAATGGAATCAAAGACCACCATCATGTTCCTCGTGAAAAACCGAGTGAGATAGACCCTTTGATCGATCAAAACAACACAGATTTGAAGAAATTCAAAAATCAGTTAGGGTTGTGTTCTTGGCGCCAGATTTGGTTTGGGAAATTCAAATTCTTGATTTAAAATATATTTTATCAAACGCGTATGTTTAACAAGCCACAAGCGTGGCTCAGTTGGTCCAGGTTTTGGCCGGTGAGAGAGAGGGCGTGGGTTCAAGCACTAGTAGGACCAAAACCAATTTTTTGACACTATTTTTCTTTCATTTTTTTAACAAACTTCACCAATTATTTAACCAATCAAATTAACTCATTTTCACTCATTTTTTACACACCTCTTATTTAATATACATATTTTGACAATATCAAAAAAAATCACAAAAAAGGATTTATTTAATATGGTTTTAACTAGGTTTAAAATGATACATTTTTAAGTGTTTTTAAATACTTTAAATATTGTTTTTCATTTAATTTTCAAACCTAATCACTTGTAAATATTTTGTGATCAAACCCTAAATCACTTAGGTCTTAATTAAGCATTAAAATTTGATTTAAACTTAATTAAGTTGACTTTTATCAAATTCAAATCATTTTAAAACAAGCGTTCGCGATTCTTTTTTCAAAGACGATAAACCATTTCTTTTTGAAACTATTGATTAAATCTTTTTAATTGATCAATTGATTTTCAAAACGATGTGGGGCCTCTCGAATATTAGAGAGTATAAGTCCCTTTCCTCTTTCTTTTTACAGTTTTTCTTTGTATAGAAAACTCTTTCAAACCAAATACTTTTCAAACAAACTTTCAAACAGTTTTTCAAACAACGCGTCTGTAAATAAACAATCAACCATGTTTTATAAAATAAAACATGGGCCTCCACGTAGGTATAAGTCCCATTCCCGTACATGAAATTAGGTATTTCATTGTACGCCTTTTTGTACATACACTTTTTTGTACATACCTCGATCAGTTTGTTTTTTAACTTTGAATAACAAATCAAAAATGAAGGTTTTCTTTAAATCTTCCCAAAAATACCATGGGCCTCCATGTAGGTATAAGTCCCAAGCCCTTTGTAAATACTTGTTTACATAGCTTTGAATAAACTCAAAAGGGCCTCTCCCCGAGTATGAGTCCCGAGCCCCTGTGTATACAAATGGATCATGCTTACAGGTATATTTCCTTCATAAACTCCATTATATACACATACCTTGTCATATATATGTGCTTATATATAACTGTTCATATTTGTTCATGTACCTGTTCATACTTGTTCATGTTTGTTCATATGTGTGATATGTGTGCTTGTTCAACTTAGTACAACACTAGGTTCCCCATAGCCTCCTATTGGGCTTCGTGCAAAGAATCTCCCTAGTTTAGGTTAGGACATAGAGTATGGTTTCCTGGTGAAATCGCTCTAAGAGCTCAAACCAACTATACCATGCCTCCCCTTGGGCTTTGTACAAACGAGTGTCCCTCCCATAGCCTCCTCTTGGGCTTACAATGCAAGGACCCTGGATTGTCCCTCCCATAGCCTCCTCTTGGGCTTACAATGCAAGGACCCTCGGATAGCCTCCTCTTGGGCTTCGTACAAGGACCCACGGGCTTCTTATAAGCATCCCAAATATCCAAATCAAATACCCTAGGAGATTAGACATTTATCATCTCTATGATAGGAGTATCTCTTCTATATCATCACAAACAATCAATCAATCAAACTTTTTTGCCACAAGGCTGGCTAATCAATCAAACTTTTTTGCCACAAGGCTGGCTAATCAATCAAACCGTTTTGCCACCGTACTGGCTGATTAATCAAAGTTTTTGTCACAAGGCTGACTTCATTGAAACTTTTGCCACAAGGCTGGCTGATTAATCAAAACTTTTTGTCACAAGGCTGACTTCATTGAAAGTTTTTTGCCACAAGGCTGGTTAAACAAACAAAAACATCTTTATCATTCTAAGCGCCATAAGTGGCATGGCCCAGGGCTTATAATGAAAAGATTTTCAAACAAAAAACAAACAGATGTATGTGATGATATAGATTAGATACATCGAACATTTAGATGACATTTGTCTCTTTTCTTTTGCTTCCACTAGCATAAGTGGGAACTACGATTGCTCTGACTTTCTCAACATCCCTTTGAGAATACGTAGGCACAAGGTCGATCCTTGGCGAGCAAAACTTCTCTCTCAAACCATTCAAACCTTAGCACCCGTAGACCCCGAGCTACAGATGCTCTGATTCCCTCTAAGGGATATGTATGCAGAGGATCGCGATGATCTTTGCGAGCATAATCAAACAAACACCTTAGGTCCCACCTATTTCACAAGAACCTCTCAATAACATGGAATGAAAAACAAAACAAAGAAACCTATAGAGTACTATAGATACGTTGGGTGCTAATACCTTCCCTTCGTATAACCAACCCTCTTACCCAAAGATCTCTCCCCCACTTTTAGGTTATTGCAGCTTTTTTCCTTTTCCTACTTTGGAAACAATAAAAAGTTTGGTCGGAACAAAAGAAAAATCATTTTTTTGAGCACTCGAGCCCAAAGAAGGCATCAGGTGTCTCATCCCGAAAAAAGACAGCGATTTTTCCCCGCGACAGAAAAATGGCGACTTCACTGGGGACCATCTTTTTATTGTTTCCAAAGGAAGGGTTAATTCTATTTGCTTTATTTTTCATTTCATTTTTTGTTATATGTGTGGTTCTGGTTCTGTTACTTGCGTGGTTCTGTTACAAGTGATACATTATGGACAAATCCTAACCCGGATTAAGTACACATAAGAATTAGGTGGAGGGTATAGTCATGTACAGGCGTACGTGAGAATCCTTCCGCTCAGTGGAGGTTCCTTGTTGGTAATATATGTTTAGCATGTTTCGTAGCGAAGACATTGTTACTTTCATTGAACTGTAGAAGCTGAGTTGGCCGTAGAACCCCAACCCATCCTGGCCTTATTAGGTTGTGGTGCAGAAACTATTGGATTAGTTGTCATGCGGAGAACCACACTCAGACGAGTTTTTCTTGAGAATATTACTGGCTCATGAGCTTAATTGTGGAAAGCCGGTAATATCCGAAAGAAAAATGTAGACTCTGACGTATCAGTAGAACATGTTGTGCAGGTGATTAACTAGAACTATCCCATTTTTGGTTCTCTGACCTCATGCTCGTGACTTTGGACCTTTGAACCTATGCGTTACCATGTTTGCGTTACCATGCTTGTGTTATCATGTTTGTGTTACCATGTTTGCACTACCATGTTTGATTTACCATGTTTGAATATGTGGCATCCATGTATCCATGCATTCGTACATTCATTAAAAAACCCATCTTTTTCCATAAAAACATGATTTTTCCAAAAAAAATTTAGAGAATTTTCTTTGCAAACATTATAGGATTAAGTTATGGAAAAAAGGTATACATAAAATACGGTTTCAAAGCGCCTGATGTGGAAAAACTGATAGAGTTAGCATCTTCTGTACAAGATCCTTCTAATTTTAGGAAAAGTTATGGAAAGCTTTTGCCTATTTTGAACACTCATGTTGATGAAGGACTTCTCAAAACTCTGGTTCAGTTCTATGATCCCGTCTACCGGTGTTTCACCTTTCCAGACTACCAGTTGGTACCAACCTTGGAAGAATATGCCAATCTTTTAGGTATTCCTGTGTCTGACAAAATACCCTTCAATGGTTTGGAAGCCATTCCTAAGTCACACGTCATTGCAGCAAGTATCCACATGAAAAAGTCTGAAATAGAGAGTAATTGGACTACCAAAGGAAACCTCCCGGGTTTAACTTCACACTTCCTAATAAAGAAAGCCTTTGATTTCATCGAAACTGGTAGCATGATAGCTTTTGAAGCTATACTAGCCTTGCTCATCTATGGGTTGGTTCTGTTTCCCAATGTCGACAACTTTGTTGATATCAATGCCATAAAGATCTTTCTGATTGGAAATCCTGTTCCGACTTTACTTGGTGACATGTATTTCTCTGTCGATCATAGGAATCGCCAAGGTGGTGGAATCATTGTATGTTGTGCACCATTGTTGTTCAAATGGATTGTTTCACACTTACCTGAGTCTCCTATTTTCACAGAAAACCGAGAAGGTTTGCGTTGGCCTCGAAGACTTATGTCTCTTACTAATAATGATATTCATTGGTATACCTTGGCTCGCTGTGGTACAGAAACCATTGATAGTTGTGGAGAGTTCGCCAACGTACCCCTCATTGGTACACAAGGAGGAATTAACTACAATCCAGTCCTAGCCCGACGACAACTCGGGTATGCAAATTCAATTAAACCCATTGGTCCTACAGTGGAAGGTTACTTCTACCGAGAAGGGGATAATCCTCAAAGGTTGAAAGCAAGAATGGTGAGAGCTTGGTACGACGTCCGATGGAAAGAAAAAGGTGAGGAAAGAAATTGCATTGCCATGGACGCCTACACCTGCTAGGTAAAGAAAAGAGCAAAGGAGTTTCAAACGCCTACACCATGTTTCCTGCAGTGTCTCAACGACCCAACATTCCCACTATGGAGGAATACCAAGACACTTTGGCTAAGATGAGGATAGAGAAAGATGCTTGGGAAGAAAAGTTTCGTAAGACTGATGTGGAAAATAGAAAGTTGAAAAAAGAGTGAAAGATCACGAAGAAACTCTCTATTACCAAGATGGATGGCTCATGAGCAAAGATGAGAAGATTCACCAGAAAGACGCTGCAATCAAGAGGTACATCAGAGAAAGCAAGAAAAATCTTGAAGGTTCAACAAGCAACGCTCCGACTCCTGATGATTGGAAGAATACTATTGACAAGCTGAGGACTGAAAAGGCCAAATTGAAAGCTCACTATGGGAAAGAAATCATGAAGCTCAAGCTGCACAATGCATTTGGTTCTTCGTCTGATGAAGATGTTTAGGATTTGTTTAGCTTTTTTTATTTATCATTTGCTTTTGTAAGGAGCTACGCTCCAATGTTGTAACATTTCCCATTTATTCAATAAAAGAATAGTTTGTGTTCAAATGTTTGCAAGGAAATAATCTTTAAAATATTTGGAAAAAATCATAAATTTCTTTTTACATACATCATTCTGCATATCGAGTCTGTTGTATAGAGTCTCATCTTTTGGATCTTTCTCCAATAGATCGTCAAGCTGTCGCGTCTCAAAGTTTCTCGACCGCGTTCGCAATCAGATCACAGATACAATACTCGTTCAAGCAGAAGAAGAGTAATGGAACACTCTGAACAAGAGAATAATGAGCTTCGTGGTACAGTGACCACCCTTCAGGAAAAGTTGGAAAGTCTCACTACTTTGGTTGACTCCTTAATGGCTGCACAGAATCAGCCGCCGCCACCCAACAGCCAAGCGACGGTAACATCTGAAGTCACTACTCCAGTTTCTACAGTTGCGTTCGGTATTCCATCTTTCTCCATGCCCGAAGGTTGGGGCCCGCCTTTCAGCTTTGGTGCAGGTTTTCGCCATAATTTTTCCGGGGTTCAAACAACCACAACTGAAGCGCCTGCTGCACAGGGTTCGGCGTTTATTCCACATTCAGGGGTAACTTTTTCCCAAATCACTATGGCACTTTCTCAACCCACTATGACAGTTCCGACCCCTACGGTTCACACTGTTCCTTATGATGGCAATGAGATTTATCATGATCAAGGTGATAGCACAAATCAGCGTAATCTTGTGGGAGATCTCCAAGAGCAGTTTAACAAGATGCAGCTGGAAGTTAAAGCTATCCGTGGAAAAGATTTGTTTGGAAAGAATGCCCAGGAGCTATGTTTGGTTCCCAGTGTACAAATACCTGCTAAATTCAAGGTCCCAGACTTTGAGAAGTACAAAGGTAGTTCTTGTCCACAAAGCCATCTTGTGATGTATGCCAGGAAGATGTCTACTTATGCAGATAATCATCAGTTGCTTATCCATTACTTTCAAGACAGTTTAACTGGTGCCGCACTGAAGTGGTACACAGGCTTGGATAGCACTAATATTCGAACATTCAATGACCTAGGTGAGGCCTTTGTCCGACAATACAAGTATAACTCGGATATGGCTCCAGACAGAGATCAGCTCCGATCCATGGCTCAGAAAGACCATGAAGCTTTCAAAGAGTATGCCCAACGATGGAGAGAAACTGCTGCTCAGATTAATCCACCGTTAAAAGAGAAAGAGATGACAAAGATCTTCTTGAATACTCTCAGTCCGTTTTATTATGAACGCATGATTGCTAGTGCTCCAAGTGATTTCACCGAAATGGTAAACATGGGTATGCGTTTAGAAGAAGGAGTCCGAACCGGACGCCTAACTAAAGAAGGTGGATCTTCAAGCGGAACCAAAAAGTTCGGAAGTGGTTTCCAAAAGAAGAAGGAACAAAGTGTTGACATGGTATCCCAAGGGAGGCCAAGAGGAAATGTCAATCGTCAACAACAGGTAGCTGCTATTGCACCAGCCGTTAATACCGCACCGAATCCGGGGTTTACTCCGCAGTTTCAACAACAACAGCCTCGACCACAGGCTCAGCAGTTTAACAATAATCAGAATCGTGTGCAAAGAGCTCCACAGTTTGATCCGATTCCAATGACCTACACAGAATTGTACCCTGCTTTGATTGAAAGAGGTCTTGTTCAAACTAAAGCACCACCACCAGTACCTGAGAAACTCCCATGGTGGTACAAAGCTGAGGTCTCATGCCCTTATCATCAAGGAGCACCTGGCCATGATCTTGAGCATTGCATAGCCTTGAAATATGAAGTTCAGAGGCTGGTTAGATCCAATCTCCTCTCTTTCAGAAATTTGAATCCAAATGTGCAAGCAAATCCGCTGCCCAATCATGGAGGGCATGTTGTAAACATGGTGTATGGATGTCCTGGTCCGTACCGAGTCTATAATATCAATTTCTCAAGAGCCGATTTGGTACAAATGCACGCCACTCTCTGTCGAGGGCCGAGTTTTCGCCAGCATCAATACGGTTCCTGTAGCATATGTTGTGTAGATCCTCATGGATGTTCGATTGTGAGAAGAGATCTCCAAGTTCTATTGGATAATGGTACTATTCAGATCTACAGAAATAGGGATGAAAATGAAGTTAACATGATAGGATGTTATCCGCATGAGCTTTTAGTCTCAGATATCAACTCGGAAATGCCTACAGTTAACGTCATCGTTCCTCATTTCAACATGCCTGAGCGCATGGAAGTTACTTACAACAAGCCAAAGGTTCCTGTTGCTCCTTTGATCATTTGTCTACCTGGACCTGTTCCTTATGACTCTGACAAGGCAGTTCCATACAACTACAATGCTACAATGATAAAGAATGGACAAGAAGTTCCTTTACCTACTCTTTCATCTGTCGTGAATATCGCCGATGTGAGTCGAGTAACAAGAAGTGGATGTGTGTATACTCCACTACCTCCAAAGCAGCCTGTTGCTCCTGCTACCGGACAAAATCCTGTCAATACACCAGTAGGGAATCCTGTGGAAACTCCTGTCAGTAATACAAGCACTGATGTTGGTCAATCCAGTGGAACCAATGTCAATCCTGACTTTGATGAAATTTTGAAGCTTATCAAAAGAAGTGAATACAAGATTGTGGATCAGCTTATGCAGACTCCTTCAAAAATCTCAATACTTTCATTGCTTTTAAACTCTGAAGCACACAGGGAAGCCCTGATGAGAGTTTTGGATCAAGCTTTTGTAGATCATGATGTGACTGTTGACCATTTTGATGGGATAATAGCCAACATAACTGCTTGCAATAATTTAAGCTTCTGTGATGAAGAACTCCCCGGGGAGGGTAAAAATCACAATCTTGCTTTGCACATTTCTATGAACTGTCAGTCAGACTCTTTGTCCAATGTGTTGGTAGACACCGGATCTTCCTTGAATGTGATGCCAAAGATGACTCTTGCTCGCTTGTCTTACCAAGGAATGCCTATGAAGTTCAGCGGTGTAGTTGTCAAAGCATTTGATGGATCGCGAAAATCAGTTATCGGCGAAGTCAACCTTCCCATGACAATTGGTCCACATACATTTCAAATCACCTTCCAAGTCATGGACATCCAAGCTGCTTATAGCTGTCTGTTAGGACGACCATGGATCCATGAAGCAGGGGCAGTAACTTCTACGCTCCATCAAAAGTTAAAATTTGTAACAAATGGAAAATTGGTAACAATAAGTGGAGAACAAGCCTTGATGGTGAGCCATTTATCCAATTTCTCTTTCATTAGTGTTGATGATGTGGAAGGAACACAGTTCCAAGGTCTCTCTTTAGAAGACGAATCTTCCAAAAAGAAAGCATCAATCTCTTCTTACAAAGAGGCAGTAAAAGTAGTGAAAGATGGAACTACCACTGGCTGGGGGCAAGTTGTGATCCCTACCAAGAATGAAACTAGAGCAGGACTCGGATGTTCACCAACGTTCTCAAACTGCACCAAGAAGGATGAAACCCTTCGTCCGATCAAAGAAACATTCATTAGTGGAGGATTCCTTAACCCAATTCCTCAAGAGGTTAATGTCCTTATTGAAGAATGCATCAAAGAAGGTATCTCCGATGATGAAGAAGAATGGAAATGTTATCTCAATGACTCGGGATATATATCTCAGGAAGAACCATATCCTCCTTCGGAGAAACCCAAAGGCAAAGAAACTGAGCCTGTTCCTGCAGAGATCTGGGACACCTTGGGACAACCAAGTGGAAAATTTGATTATATGGTGAAATACACTGCACCTGAAAGTTCAAAGATTGCGATTGGGGATATCCAACCAACTGGATGGGGAGATTCCTTTGAATATGATAGTCAACCAGAAGAGGCTTATCAATACTGTCAATTTTCTCAGCAGCCTGAAATTACTGAAGATTTCAGCTTCAATGCATCTGCCAAGATTAACAATCCTGAAGATGGTTATTATCACATAAATGCCATTTTTGAAGATGAAGGGGAAGATGGTCCCGCAACTGACTCGGAAAGTGTCGCTGACAATGAGTCTCTTCATCCTGAAGACTGGGAAATACATCCTGAAAATTCTGAAGATTGTGACTCGTCTTATGCTCTTCAAGAAATAGAAGAAGACCGTTTCAACTCTACAAAGAACAAGGGTGACAAACCAGGACCTTTAAATCCTGCTCGACCTGCGGTCAATGTCAATACTGAAGATAATTCCGAGGGAAATTTTCCTGAATACATAATACACAGAGGAGTTCGTTGCTACTGGAAAGCTGTCGACGTTCCGAATGTTGTTCGCCGCTCAAAGTAATCACCTCGCTGTTATTTTGACCTCCTGCCTTGCCCAAAGCAGAGAGATGTTTTATAGGGCTTTGCTTTTAAATGTTCCGCCCAAATAACTTTGTGTATAGGGCTTTGTTTTAAAAGTTTCCCTCTTTGTCCTGCCCAAGACAAATGAGTTTGTGTTTAGGGCTTTGTTTCAAAAATGAATCATAAATAAAGTGTCATTTTGAATTCCCTACATTATATGTTTTATTTTTGCTTTTTTCTGGAAATGGTAATCCTAAAAAACCAAAAACAAAAAAAAAAAAAAACTTTTTCAAAAAAAATCTACATACACTCTTGCATTCATAAATTTTCTGAAATAAATATAAATCACATGTGCAGATTTACTATTGATAAACCCATTGAATGCAATAACCCTATGCCCTCTCCCAACTTTGAGTTTCCTGTGTTCGAAGCCGAAGAAGAGGAAGAAGAGGAGATCCCGGACGAGATCTCTCGATTACTTAAGCACGAGGAAAGAACCATTCTGCCTCACAAAGAGCCTTTAGAAAAGATCAACTTGGGTTCTGAAGAAGACAAAAAAGAAGTGACCATTGGATCGCTGCTTGATGCTGATGTCAAAAGTAAGTTGACAGACCTTCTCAAAGAATATGTTGACGTGTTTGCCTGGTCCTACCAAGACATGCCTGGGTTGGATACCAATATTGTTCAGCATTACTTGCCATTGAAGCCACAATGTCTGCCAGTTAAGCAGAAATTGCGAAGGACTCACCCTGATATGGCTAACAAGATCAAAGTGGAAGTTCAAAAGCAACTCGACGCAAGTTTTCTTGTCACCTCTGAGTATCCTCAATGGTTGGCTAACATAGTGCCAGTTCCGAAAAAAGATGGCAAAGTCCGAATGTGTGTTGATTACCGTGACTTGAACAAGGCCAGTCCAAAAGATGACTTTCCATTACCACATATCGACATGTTGGTTGATAACACTGCTAAGTTCAACGTCTTTTCCTTCATGGACGGGTTCTCCGGTTATAATCAGATCAAGATGGCTCCTGAAGACATGGAGAAGACATCTTTCATCACCCCATGGGGTACCTTTTGCTACAAAGTGATGCCGTTTGGATTAAAGAATGCAGGCGCAACTTACCAAAGGGAAATGACTACTCTCTTTCATGACATGATGCATAAAGAAATTGAAGTTTATGTGGACGACATGATAGCCAAGTCCAGCACAGTAGAAGAACATATTGAATACCTTTTGAAGTTGTTTCAGCGATTAAGGAAATATCAGCTTCGCTTGAATCCTAACAAATGTACTTTTGGGGTTAGATCTGGAAAACTCTTGGGTTTCATTGTCAGCCAAAGAGGTATTGAAGTAGATCCCGACAAAGTCAGAGCTATTCAAGAGATGCCTGCACCAAAGACTGAAAAACAAGTAAGAGGATTTCTCGGACAATTGAACTATATCTCCAGATTCATCTCTCAAATGACTGCTACTTGTGGGCCGATTTTCAAGCTTCTCCGCAAAGATCAAGGGGTTGTATGGACTGAAGATTGCCAGAAAGCGTTTGACAGTATCAAAGAGTACCTGTTAGAACAACCAATACTGATTCCTCCAGTTGAAGGAAGACCACTAATCATGTACCTTACCGTGTTGGAAGAATCCATGGGTTGTATGCTTGGACAGCAAGATGAAACCGGTAAGAAGGAGCATGCCATCTATTACCTGAGTAAGAAATTCACAGATTGTGACTCTCGTTACTCCATGCTCGAAAAAACGTGTTGTGCTTTGGCTTGGGCTTCAAAACGTCTCCGCCAATACATGATCAACAATACTACTTGGTTAATCTCCAAAATGGATCCGATCAAGTATGTCTTTGAAAAGCCTGCCTTAACAGGAAGGATTGCCCGATGGCAAATGCTGCTATCCGAGTATGACATTGAATACCGTGCTCAAAAAGCGGTCAAAGGGAGTATTCTCGCTGATCATTTGGCGCATCAACCAATTAATGAATATCAATCTCTCAAGTTTGACTTTCCTGATGAAGATGTCTTGTACTTGAAGATGAAAGATTGTGACGAACCGTTACCTGAAGAAGGTCCTGAGCCTGGATCAAGATGGGGCCTAATTTTTGATGGAGCAGTAAACGCTTTTGGCAATGGAATTGGGGTAATCATCATCACTCCCAAGGGTACTCATATCCCGTTCTCTGCCAGATTACTATTTGATTGTACCAACAACATCGCAGAATATGAAGCTTGTATCATGGGTCTCGAAGAAGCCATTGACTTAAGGATCAAAATCCTAGACATATATGGAGATTCAGCCCTTGTGATCAACCAAATCAAAGACAAGTGGGAAACTTACCACCCTGGCTTGATTCCTTACAGAGATTATGCAAGACGTCTGTTGACTTTCTTCAACAAGGTTGAATTGCATCATATACCTCGAGATCAGAATCGAATGGCAGACGCCTTGGCTACTCTATCTTCCATGTTCAAAGTCAATCACTGGAATGATATGCCTACAGTCAGAATCACGCGCCTTGAAAGGCCCGCCTATGTGTTTGCAACTGAAGCAGTCATCGATGATAAACCGTGGTTCCACGACATCAAGCGCTTCCTTCAAACTCAAGAGTACCCGCTTGGAGCATCAAACAAAGATAAGAAAACTCTAAGGAGGCTTTCTGGCAGTTTCTTCCTGAACGGAGATGTGCTATACAAAAGAAATTTCGACATGGTTTTGCTCAGATGCGTGGATAGACACGAAGCAGACATGTTAATGCATGAAGTGCATGAAGGGTCCTTTGGAACTCATTCAAACGGGCATGCAATGTCCAAGAAGATCTTAAGAGCAGGATACTATTGGTTGACAATGGAATCAGACTGTTACAAACACGTGAAGAGATGTCACAAGTGCCAGATCTATGCAGATAAGATCCATGTGCCACCGACTCTACTCAACGTTCTCTCATCTCCATGGCCTTTTTCCATGTGGGGTATCGACATGATTGGAATGATCGAACCAAAAGCTTCAAATGGTCATCGTTTCATCTTGGTAGCAATTGATTACTTCACCAAATGGGTCGAAGCAGCATCTTATGCCAATGTTACAAGACAAGTGGTTGTGAGGTTCATCAAGAACAACATCATTTGCCGATATAGTGTTCCCAGCAAGATCATTACAGACAATGGTTCAAACTTGAACAACAAGATGATGAAAGAATTATGTGAGAAATTCAAGATTGAGCATCATAACTCTTCTCCTTACAGACCAAAAATGAATGGCGCCGTTGAAGCCGCCAACAAGAATATTAAGAAGATCGTCCAGAAAATGGTCGTCACTTACAAAGACTGGCATGAAATGCTGCCATTTGCTTTACATGGGTACCGTACTTCAGTGTGTACTTCAACAGGGGCAACTCCCTTTTCTCTAGTATATGGCATGGAAGCTGTGCTCCCCGTAGAAGTTGAAATCCCATCAATGAGAGTCCTCATGGAGACTAAGTTATCAAAGGCTGAATGGTGTCAAAGCAGATACGATCAGTTGAACTTAATCGAAGAAAAACGTATGACTGCTCTATGTCATGGACAGTTATACCAAGCAAGGATGAAACAAGCCTTCAACAAAAAGGTTCGACCTCGTGAATTTCAAGAAGGCGACCTCGTGCTTAAAAAGATCTTGTCTTTTCAACCAGATTCTAGGGGCAAATGGTCTCCTAATTACGAAGGTCCGTATGTTGTCAAAAGAACATTTTCTGGCGGCGCCATGACTCTTACAACCATGGATGGTGATGAACTCCCACATCCTGTGAATGCTGATGCAGTTAAGAAATACTTTGTCTAAAAAAGAATAAAAGAACAGCTCGGTAAGTCGAAAACCCGCAAAGGGCGACTTAGGCAAAAATGAGCGTCTCGGTGGATTGAAAACCCGAAAGGGCGGTCCAGGCAAAAATTAGAGACAATAAACAGAAAAATTCATCCTGGTAGATTGAAAACCTGAAAGGGCAATCTAGGCAAAAATTAGGGATTTATGACAAAGTAACTGCATCAGTCCGTACTTCGTCACCTGAGGAGTCTTTTTCATCAAAGGATCTTCGATCAAATAATCACCAATCTGAAGTGACAGGCACAGTTGGAACTCAAAGTTGTTGGGGAATAGTGGTTATTGCTTTCAATGTAGCCTTTTCCGCATAATTACCATTTCCAACTTTTGTAAATACTCTATGGAATCACGCCTTTAGCTGATTACCATCCTATTAAATAAATTTGAGCCTTGTGCCCATTTGTTTGCAATCTCTAATTTCTTTTAGCTTGCAAAATGACGCTTTAATTATGTGTTATTCACTTTTGAAAAAAAAAGAAGAAAAAAAGTTTTAAATGAATTTACTTCACTTTTTCAAAATAAAAGCGAAACTTTCCTTTGAGTTGTGAACAACAGAAGAAACGTCAACAGCTATCTCCATAGGATGAATCAAAGATTATGATAGGAAAAGCTCTTCTATCCCTAGTGAAGAGGATCTTTTATCCCCAGTGAAGAAGATTTTCCATCTCCAGTGAGGAGGTTCTTTCATCTCAATGAGAAAAGATGCTCATCTTCCCCAGAGAAGTTTAAAGCACGCAACACCATTCATCACCTGTGTTATCTACACCGTGTTGAAGAACATTTGCCAAGTATCTGGTTGTATTGCGACGTCGGTCCTTCTCCAGTATATACTTCATTGTCTGTCAGTCTCGTCAGCATGCATGCTACATTCATGACATTCATCATTCATACATATTTGCATCATTTATGCATTCTTGCATTTTTCAATGTTTGCCTCAAAATCACTTGTTTAGGATATATCTATCCCAAAAAAAAAAAAAAAAAATAAGAAAAAGGAAGAGAAAGAAAAAAGAAGAAAGAAAAGAAAAAAGAAACAAGTATGGGCGTGTCATCTCTCCAGTAGATTGTCACCCATAAGCAGAAAGAACATCTTCTTTCTCTAGTTCCCCACTGAGATCATTCCTCGTGGAAGAAGGTTGCTTTAGTTTCTCCTCTCAAAACAAAGGAGAAAATCCCCATTCGAGTTCATTCCTCATGGGTACAAAGTCTTGTTTGACTGTCTCTTTCCAATTCATTCTTGGTTAGAACCCTGTCTTTACCAAAGATTCAAATTCCGATTCCTCAAACAGAGTCGTGAAAAATAGAACCATAAACAATAGCCTCATCATCTGAGCAGTTAATGTTTCTTTCAAAAGATTCTTCCTCTCTAGGAAATCAATCATGAAGACCATTTGACAAATCAGGGCCTTATTACTGTTCACAAGGCTGAATAACCAGTAATTCCCCTAGCAAAGTCTCCAGGATCATTTTATCACTTGGTTGATAATTGATCATGTCTTCAAAACCACTATCACGAGGCTAGTAGTCGGTAACCTTTTGTTCTGGTTATATTATTCAACATGTCTATCACAAGGCTGATAGTCGGTAATATTAACCGAACCTTTGAAACTCTTTTACCTTGTCAAGTCTATCACCATGCTGATAGTCGGTAATACAGTTTCACACCTTCCACCTTCGCATTATTAAACAAGTCTATCCCCAAGCTGATAGTCGATAATGTCGATAGGTAAGCTTTTCTTACAAAGCTATCATTCCCCGGTGAAGCATACACTTGCTTTCCCGAAAAGAAAAAAAACGGATTCTCTCCCAAAAAACGGATTGAGACATCCTTCCCAATCTCTTGTCCCCAGTGGATTCAGTTCTTGATATCCCTCGGTAAAGATATCCTTGAATCATTCGCAATTTTGGTATCTTAGGTCCAAAATTCGCGTCTTCTGATATTTAAGTCTCTTCCACCCTATCAAAACGAAGATTTTCAATCTTCATGTCTCAGGTTGAAGAAACTTAAATAGGGGCATCTGTCATACCCCAATTTTTGACCTAAGATACCACCTCATATCATTGCATATGCATCATTTGCATCTCTAACAAATTGCATAGTTTGTGTTTGCTACTTGTGACTCAGCAGGGATTTAATCAAGAAATCACTCATCAGTACAAGCAACAATCAACTAGGGTTTTGTTCTCCCTTCATCTCAAATGAATCATCTTCATCAACAATCAACATTTGGTCCTCAGAGATTCATTTCAACAAGCTCAAAGGCACTGAATCAACCAGATCAGGGTTTTGACTAAAGATAGCATACTCCTGACTTTTGCTCAGGATTTGACCTAATGACTTGGGACATGACCTCAAGACCCCAAGTACATCATTTTGACCTAATCCATTGGCTCAAGACATCTCCTACACAAGGATTGATCAACAGTGAAATTTCAAATCATCAGAATTAGGATTTTGAACTATCAAGGACTGAAATCAGGGATCACATTTGGGAAACCCTAAAAATCCCCAGGAAGTCAATCAAAGGTTTCAATCATCTTCAAATAATCCCTATGACAATATACAATGGAAATTGCATCTCAATTCAAGATCCACAGTCATCAATTTCATCAGGTCGACAATTAGGGTTTTTGACCTAATTCACTGGACAACTGACCTTTTAATCAGGACATGGTGCCACAACTCAAACCATGGCTCAATAACCTCTAATGCTTCAATGTGATCCATTCATACCATTCATTTGTTGAGGATAGCCTGTTTCATTTGAAATCTCCAGAAACGCGATTCGTCTGAAAAAGTCAACTGTACAAGATCACCATTGACTTTTGGGGAATTTTGGTCAACCATGACTTTTGAAGTTTTGAATCATCAATATATGATATATGAAGTCATTTGATCAAGAAAAATCAAGAAAATCAATCAAGACTCAAAAAGTCAAAGTTTGACTTTCATACTTAGAAAATTTTTTCGAAGTGTTTTTCATGGTTTTTTCCAAACTTTGGAAGGGAATTTCTCAAAATTTCACCTACAAACTGAAAAAAACTTCCAGCATGAAAGTTGTAGATTTTGATCCAATAAACAACTTTGACACATATAAATTTTTTCCATAAGATCAACCATTTAAGAGATATGGAGGTTCAAAGTTGGCATCTTTGGAAAATTTCACTTGAAACTTCATTTTTCTCAAAGTTCATGGATCTTTTCCACCCATTTCCTTAAGGGTCTTGAAGAAACTTTCAACTAGGGTTTTGAAGTATGTAACATGAGCTTTCCAAAATGTCCAAGAGCATGAAAAAATATGGAGTGTAGCTATGGTTTTGATTTTTGCAATTAGAAGCCATTATGCATGAAATTACAAGCCATTTTCACTAAGTTCAAATACTATATGGCCTATAATTCAAGTGATGACACACCAAAGCAATGATTGAATGATATTTTTCTGATTTGAGATCAGAATGGAAAGAGATAAGAAGCTTAGAGAAATAACCATGGTTAAGTCACTTTAACCATTTTGCATTAAATGGTAAGATTCCTTTCTATCTCCAAATGCCAAATCATCACTTCTTGAAGCAAGTTGCAAAGATCTGAGTTCAGACACTTTGGCCTATAAATAGAGGTCATTTCCACTCTTCAATTCACACCAAAAACCTCACAAAGCATAGGTTTTCTCTTTCTTTCTTGAATTACAAGTTTCATAGTTTTCAAAGAGGTAGAAAACTCAACCTCTAAACCTTGCAAGTTCTGAGCAAAGTGATGCTTCTCACAAGCCACAAACATCATATGGGATGTGTTTGATCCATCCATACACCCCAAAAACACCTAAAACTCAAAATCACTACCTCACTTCTCAAATATGCATAACCTAAGCTTTATCATGCCAAAATCAATTCCAGGCCATATCTGTCCAAGTTAACACTTCTAACACCATCCATATACTTCATATGAACTGTCCCAACCATCATCCATGATCTGAAACACCTCCATTGTAACACCCCAATTCTACCCAAAGCATTTAGGCAAGAAAATATCAGAGTATTTAAAATTTCATACAACACAATTAGGATGTTACACTAAGTAACCAAACAAACACCTAGAAAATAAACGGACATCAACGATGCCAAAAGCATACACACCTGCCAATAAAATGATACATAACACACGGAAGATATGAACATCTATATATATACATATATCTCTCACTCTCAAAGAGGAGTTTTCCAAAATAAAGTGTTTACAATACACATCAACACATTATCACATATACATGTTCAAAGAGTCATATATAAATAAATAACAACAGACTCCCGACTCCCCGGTGTTACGTATCAGAGCAACTAACAAGACCGACTGGAGAACTACCTCTTCCAAAAGACTCCAAGAGCGGCTAATCTGCAGGATGCCACTCAAGCATCAAATCAGCAGAAGGGTGAGAATATAATTCATAATGAAAGCATGACAATTATAGTAATGCCAACAAGTATCATCAAGAATCATACAACAAAGTAATCCACTCATTCAACCACAATCAATATATAAGTAATGTGACACATGAATGCTAACATAAATTATACAGACAGACAATGATGAATGAGACTCGACTATGCATATGCATGTGGTACCAAATCCGGAGTAAAACTCCCCTTGTCATTATGACAAATACACCTTTGCCGAGCATTATGCTGGGACTTCTTTCCCTCAGGAAAATACACCTTTGTCGAGCATCAAGCTACGACTAAAAGTCATCGAGCATTTAGCCCCCACTGATGACCTCTTGCCACTCAGGCAAATACACCTTTTTACCGAGCATTAAGCCCCCACTGGTAATAATTGCCAATTCAGGCCACCTGCTAATAGCATTCCGCCATTAACGTAATGAAATGTTATGCTGTGCAAATATATGACTCTATTACACGACAACAACATCATCAACAATATAACACGGTCACATACCCACGTTACACCGTTTATATTCTATCCAAAAGGATACATCACCAATTAATAACATCGTTATCAATCACATCACACCATAATTACCACACAGGCATTAATAAGCACACAACACACATTCACCGTTCAAACATACTGGCCACATCGGCATAGATGAACGTATAACACACATATACACATCAAATTATTATTGGCCATCGGCCCACAACTTCATCAATACATCATCAACAAGTTGTAATAACAACAATTCAACAATGATAATACATCATTCTCATAACAACAATTACTTGCCATAAGGCCACACATCATGTTAATAACAAACAACCAAACATCGTCACATATCAAGAATGAACATTCATTAATACATAACACATATGAACATGATCTCATGTTATCGACAACTAATCACATACGATTATTTACCAATCATATCGCGCATATAAACAATTATGTGTTTTCATCAACAACACCTCATAACTAACTAATAACAAGCTAACCAAGCCTATACTATCATATAGAATATCCAACTAGCTTCCTAACACTTCGAACGGCGTACGAAACGGAGCTACGGATCAAAAGTTACAAGGTTTCAAAGTTTGGTTAATTGAACATACTACACAACTCATCACTTGATCCTAATAAAAATAATGGGATACTACATCCTATGAATCATTTAATTAGATAATAATATAGTTCATTGCGTTAGCTTTCCAATGCTTCGAACGGCGACAAAATCGGAGTTACGGTTCAAGAGTTACGAAGTTTCAAAGTTTTGGAAAAACAGAAAAAGCTGTCATCCGCTTCAGCTCCGCTCAGCGGACCTTCGCAGAGAATTTTCTGCAACAGAACCTCCGCTCAGCGGACCCACCTCCGCTCAGCGGACCTGCGTAAACCCAGAAAAAACCAGAACGCACCAGAACGGTTCCAGGCCCCTTATACCCACCAAAACCACTCCTAAACATCATTATAACACTAATACAACACATACAAACCATAGAAACAACCTAACATCAAACTTTTCATGGTTAATTCATCAATCTATCTCAAAACCTAACATTTTACCCAAACTCAATCAAGCCATAGAAATGGAAAACAAACATGATCAATCACCACAACACAACAAGGATATCATTTATTCATCATACAATCATTCTCAAACAAACTTAGATCAAACAAAGATCACACAAGAAAATTGTGGAAATTGGAACAAGAAGAACAAGAACAAGAACAAGACTATAAGAATCATACATCCAAGATAAATTAGATTCACCCCCTTACCTTGCTATAGCAACGATCGGAACTCGATTCGGTTGAGAATCCTCCATTTTCTCTTGTTTTCCCCTTTGCTCTCCTTCTTCTTCTCTTCTCTTTCTTTCTCTTCTTTTTCTTTCCATTCTCTTTCCTTTCTCACAAATATCTCCTTCTTATAAGGAAAATATCTATCCCGCGGAAATGACCAAAATGCCCCTACGCTCAAATATCGTTCAAACGCCCCAAAACGCGGAATATTACCTTAATAATATTTCCGGTACCAAAAATATGAAAACCTTCAATTAAATATTAGTCCGCCATCCCGAACTAATACCGACTGAAACAACTCCAAAAACGGTACAATTCCAATAAACGTCACAAACGTCCAAATCAAGTATATACTTATTTTCCGGGCGTTACAACTCTCCCCCACTTAGAAGATTTCCGTCCTCGGAAATATCCCAAACGCAAACAAACTTGGATACGCTCTCGCATCCGACTAACCAACTATCAAGCCACGGAAGCAACGACACAATCAGCACCAACAACGAATCACTCTTGCTAAAAGCAAAACAACCAAAACACAACAACGACAACAAGATGCAATGCCCATACAATGCACTCATCGACTAACACCAAAACACAAGAAATAACCAAGACACAGACAACAACCCGGTCGCACAACATCCAAACAACCATGCCAAGACATAGCAGTCAAACATGTAACCAAAACATCTGGTGGTCTTATAATTCCTACCACATCCACTGTCCATAATTTGAACTCTAACAATTCATACACATACGAACCGCGTCATTTCACGCTTCCGATGCGCACTCTGATTTCCCACAACAAACAGATTTACCAATTCCATAACCATCTTCCAGCTCCTTCTAGTATTCACCAGAAACTCATTGTTCTCTCTTAACATACTCAACCTCTTAATCTGCTGTGTCAGCTTGCACACCAGACAAAAGTCTTTGTATTATCCAATCAAAGGCAAAAAGCTAATCCAAACACATCCTTGTTTCACAACACAAGCCCTCGTAGATCCTTAAGTGACCAAACCGTCCTCTCAGTCTGACCATCCGTTTGAGGATGATACGCCAAATTCAAACGCAACTTCGTACCCAAAGTACTTTGTGAACCCTATCAAAATTTCAAAAATAATCCTCGGATCTCAATCTGAACAATACATTTCGAAACACCATGCAAACAAACAAACCAACAAACATCTTTATCAACATACCACTCGCCAGTACTCCCATCGGTTAATCCATTCTTATCGAAATAACATGAGCACATTTCGTCAATATATCCACAATGACCCAAATCGCCTCACAATTACTCGACGTCCTCGGCAAACCAGAAACAAAATCCATAGAAACGCTATTCCACTTCTACTCAGGAATGGATAACAGTTACATGAAACCAGACGACTCCTGACAAGTCAAACACAAATAAACAAATCCCTTCATATCTTTCTTCATTACCTTGCCACTAAAGATGACCTTCTCAAATCTTGATACATCTTAGTAGCATCAGGATGAATACTCAAATCACTACGACGCACTTCATCCAAAGTCCTCTTTTCAAATCCGAACATTAGGAATACAAACTTGATCATGACATCCCATGACATTGCTCTTATCAATCCGAAGATCACCATCTTTACCTTTGACTAATAAATGTCATCTTATCAACCCATTCAAATCCGATTTTCGACTTTTTCTAATCTCATCAAGAATACCATAAGTAAGCTTCCACATATAAAGCTGAACACTTGAAGAAGTCTCTTTACACACCCAACTCAAATCTCACAACTGTTTCAACAATCACAATACTCGAATCATCCACATAGACGTATGCAATGGTTCTCATATTCAACTCGTTCTGATCAAACGAATGCTTCAAACTCTTGTAGTCACTTACACACACAAATCTCGATCCGAATAATTAGTGCCTTCAAATTTCCCAAACAGAAATAACAACTGCCAACTCTAAATCTTGTGACAGATAAATCCTTTCAAAAATCTTAACTCGCATAAAGGCATAAACCACCACTTACCCCTTGAACATTCACTTCATTCAACCAAAAACTCACATAAGGAAACTTAGCAAACAACTTCTTCTTCCCAACACGGACAAAACAATTCTCAAGTACTTAGCATGATCATCTTCACACTGATGATACCCATACCTCAAATCAAACTTGCAAAACAAACAAGCTCCAACCAACTTGATCCGTCAAAATATCAATCCTCGAAAGTGGATACTTTTCCTTAATTGTCACTTTTCTCAATTGTCTAAAATCGACACGAAGCCTGATAGAACCTCCCTTCTTAACCAACAAAACACATGCACCCTACGGCGACACACTTGAACGAACAAACCTCTTCTCAAGAAAGTCCTTAAGTTGACTCCTCAACTCTTTCAACTCAGAAGTTGGCATCCGATACGGAGCCCTCGACACAACAATAGTTCTAGGAACTAAATCCATCAAAACAAAACTCCAAGACAGAATTCCTCTTTCCAAAGATGAATCATTTAAACCTTCAAGAAACACTTATACAAATGCACAACTATCCGCAATTCCCACAATTACTCTTTCTCAAGGACATCCAAAGTCGTCGACAACATAAACAACGTCGTACCACCTTGCACCGACTCATTCACTTCCAATATTATCAAACTAGCCAGATAAGCCTATCACGTCCAATACGATCCCGTCTACTATCAACAAGAGATTAAGGGTGATCAAGTCCTCAATTTGTCAATAGGTAGCCGACAATCATAATAGAGTATAAACTATCAGTACCAACATTAATAATATTCTTTTCCAACTTTTGCTCATAGCACAGAAGCACTATGATTCCATAATTCACAAATCTCCCAAGATCATCTGAACCAGCTAACACCGACGTCCGGTAGCTACGTACCAAAACACTTCTAACAATATCTCAAAACAAAATACCTGAGATCCTACTCAACTCTTCATATTCCTAATTCTTACTCGAGTTTCAGAACATTTCCAAGAACGTCAATAACTCCTACAACCAGGTCTACCACAATACTTTCCTAAATCACTGATCCAACAAAGACACCTCACACAAGGCTACTCAAACAACAACTTCACAGTCCATCAGTAGCGTTAGAGCATCACAACTTTCTAAATTCCATTCCTTAGAAATAACCAAAATCTACTCCGAGACACTCTAACTTGATTAACAACCAAAGTCTTAAGTCCAAGTCGCCTTCACTTCAGAAAACAACAAATTCCAACAACACTAGTACTGCTGCCCTCAGTAGCATACTAACATCTTGCAACTGAAACATATCCGAGAAGCATATCTTCTCCCCCACTTAGCTTCAAACCATTCCTGCACACAACTGACTAGAGGCACAACAAGTACTGACAGTGCTCCACACACTTATCACATACTGAGGAATTAAACAACATTAGACAACACTGGCCGGACAGACCGACCTGCTCAGATACCACTAATGTAACACCCCAATTCTACCCAAAGCATTTAGGCAAGAAAATATAAGAGTATTTAAAATTTCATACAACACAATTAGGATGTTACACTAAGTAACCAAACAAACACCTAGAAAATAAACGGACATCAACGATGCCAAAAGCATACACACCTGCCAATAAAATGATACATAACACACGGAAGATATGAACATATATATATACATATATCTCTCACTCTCAAAGAGGAGTTTTCCAAAATAAAGTGTTTACAATACACATCAACACATTATCACATATACATGTTCAAAGAGTCATATATAAATAAATAACAACAGACTCCCGACTCCCCGGTGTTACGTATCAGAGCAACTAACAAGACCGACTGGAGAACTACCTCTTCCAAAAGACTCCAAGAGCGGCTAATCTGCAGGATGCCACTCAAGCATCAAATCAGCAGAAGGGTGAGAATATAATTCATAATGAAAGCATGACAATTATAGTAATGCCAACAAGTATCATCAAGAATCATACAACAAAGTAATCCACTCATTCAACCACAATCAATATATAAGTAATGTGACACATGAATGCTAACATAAATTATACAGACAGACAATGATGAATGAGACTCGACTATGCATATGCATGTGGTACCAAATCCGGAGTAAAACTCCCCTTGTCATTATGACAAATACACCTTTGCCGAGCATTATGCTGGGACTTCTTTCCCTCAGGAAAATACACCTTTGTCGAGCATCAAGCTACGACTAAAAGTCATCGAGCATTTAGCCCCCACTGATGACCTCTTGCCACTCAGGCAAATACACCTTTTTACCGAGCATTAAGCCCCCACTGGTAATAATTGCCAATTCAGGCCACCTGCTAATAGCATTCCGCCATTAACGTAATGAAATGTTATGCTGTGCAAATATATGACTCTATTACACGACAACAACATCATCAACAATATAACACGGTCACATACCCACGTTACACCGTTTATATTCTATCCAAAAGGATACATCACCAATTAATAACATCGTTATCAATCACATCACACCATAATTACCACACAGGCATTAATAAGCACACAGCACACATTCACCGTTCAAACATACTGGCCACATCGGCATAGATGAACGTATAACACACATATACACATCAAATTATTATTGGCCATCGGCCCACAACTTCATCAATACATCATCAACAAGTTGTAATAACAACAATTCAACAATGATAATACATCATTCTCATAACAACAATTACTTGCCATAAGGCCACACATCATGTTAATAACAAACAACCAAACATCGTCACATATCAAGAATGAACATTCATTAATACATAACACATATGAACATGATCTCATGTTATCGACAACTAATCACATACGATTATTTACCAATCATATCGCGCATATAAACAATTATGTGTTTTCATCAACAACACCTCATAACTAACTAATAACAAGCTAACCAAGCCTATACTATCATATAGAATATCCAACTAGCTTCCTAACACTTCGAACGGCGTACGAAACGGAGCTACGGATCAAAAGTTACAAGGTTTCAAAGTTTGGTTAATTGAACATACTACACAACTCATCACTTGATCCTAATAAAAATAATGGGATACTACATCCTATGAATCATTTAATTAGATAATAATATAGTTCATTGCGTTAGCTTTCCAACGCTTCGAACGGCGACAAAATCGGAGTTACGGTTCAAGAGTTACGAAGTTTCAAAGTTTTGGAAAAACAGAAAAAGCTGTCATCCGCTTCAGCTCCGCTCAGCGGACCTTCGCAGAGAATTTTCTGCAACAGAACCTCCGCTCAGCGGACCCACCTCCGCTCAGCGGACCTGCGTAAACCCAGAAAAAACCAGAACGCACCAGAACGGTTCCAGGCCCCTTATACCCACCAAAACCACTCCTAAACATCATTATAACACTATTACAACACATACAAACCATAGAAACAACCTAACATCAAACTTTTCATGGTTAATTCATCAATCTATCTCAAAACCTAACATTTTACCCAAACTCAATCAAGCCATAGAAATGGAAAACAAACATGATCAATCACCACAACACAACAAGGATATCATTTATTCATCATACAATCATTCTCAAACAAACTTAGATCAAACAAAGATCACACAAGAAAATTGTGGAAATTGGAACAAGAAGAACAAGAACAAGAACAAGACTATAAGAATCATACATCCAAGATAAATTAGATTCACCCCCTTACCTTGCTATAGCAACGATCGGAACTCGATTCGGTTGAGAATCCTCCATTTTCTCTTGTTTTCCCCTTTGCTCTCCTTCTTCTTCTCTTCTCTTTCTTTCTCTTCTTTTTCTTTCCATTCTCTTTCCTTTCTCACAAATATCTCCTTCTTATAAGGAAAATATCTATCCCGCGGAAATGACCAAAATGCCCCTACGCTCAAATATCGTTCAAACGCCCCAAAACGCGGAATATTACCTTAATAATATTTCCGGTACCAAAAATATGAAAACCTTCAATTAAATATTAGTCCGCCATCCCGAACTAATACCGACTGAAACAACTCCAAAAACGGTACAATTCCAATAAACGTCATAAACGTCCAAATCAAGTATATACTTATTTTCCGGGCGTTACATCCATCATCAAATTCGACTCACTATCCAAAGCTCTGCAGATCGGGTTCCATAGCTTAGCTCAGATGAATTCAAACTGTTCCAAGCATCGAGACACCTTCCCTAAGGTCCATTGAAGCTGTCTAGATTGAGCAACAACATCTGTAACACCTCCAGGCACGATTTCAATTTCCGGTTGGCCGTTTTTGAAGGTAAGCTCTCTTGAACTTCAAACTCATACATACATGCATCATAAATGAAAAATTGAGTTGCTATCTTGTTTCTGCACTATCACTGATCAATAGCCCTCAATCAATTTCATAATTCATCAATCATACACAATTTTAGAATGAATCATAGAATTAGGGTTCTTCGTGTTCATCAGAGAATCAATGGCCCTAGAGTTAAAATAAATGGAATCAAAGACCACCATCATGTTCCTCGTGAAAAAACGAGTGAGATAGACCCTTTGATCGATCAAAACAACACAGATTTGAAGAAATTCAAAAATCAGTTAGGGTTGTGTTCTTGGCGCCAGATTTGGTTTGGGAAATTCAAATTCTTGATTTAAAATATATTTTATCAAACGCGTATGTTTAACAAGCCACAAGCGTGGCTCAGTTGGTCCAGGTTTTGGCCGGTGAGAGAGAGGGCGTGGGTTCAAGCACTAGTAGGACCAAAACCAATTTTTTGACACTATTTTTCTTTCATTTTTTTAACAAACTTCACCAATTATTTAACCAATCAAATTAACTCATTTTTCACTCATTTTTTACACACCTCTTATTTAATATACATATTTTGACAATATCAAAAAAAATCACAAAAAAGGATTTATTTAATATGGTTTTAACTAGGTTTAAAATGATACATTTTTAAGTGTTTTTAAATACTTTAAATATTGTTTTTCATTTAATTTTCAAACCTAATCACTTGTAAATATTTTGTGATCAAACCCTAAATCACTTAGGTCTTAATTAAGCATTAAAATTTGATTTAAACTTAATTAAGTTGACTTTTATCAAATTCAAATCATTTTAAAACAAGCGTTCGCGATTCTTTTTTCAAAGACGATAAACCATTTCTTTTTGAAACTATTGATTAAATCTTTTTAATTGATCAATTGATTTTCAAAACGATGTGGGGCCTCTCGAATATTAGAGAGTATAAGTCCCTTTCCTCTTTCTTTTTACAGTTTTTCTTTGTATAGAAAACTCTTTCAAACCAAATACTTTTCAAACAAACTTTCAAACAGTTTTTCAAACAACGCGTCTGTAAATAAACAATCAACCATGTTTTATAAAATAAAACATGGGCCTCCACGTAGGTATAAGTCCCATTCCCGTACATGAAATTAGGTATTTCATTGTACGCCTTTTTGTACATACACTTTTTTGTACATACCTCGATCAGTTTGTTTTTTAACTTTGAATAACAAATCAAAAATGAAGGTTTTCTTTAAATCTTCCCAAAAATACCATGGGCCTCCATGTAGGTATAAGTCCCAAGCCCTTTGTAAATACTTGTTTACATAGCTTTGAATAAACTCAAAAGGGCCTCTCCCCGAGTATGAGTCCCGAGCCCCTGTGTATACAAATGGATCATGCTTACAGGTATATTTCCTTCATAAACTCCATTATATACACATACCTTGTCATATATATGTGCTTATATATAACTGTTCATATTTGTTCATGTACCTGTTCATACTTGTTCATGTTTGTTCATATGTGTGATATGTGTGCTTGTTCAACTTAGTACAACACTAGGTTCCCCATAGCCTCCTATTGGGCTTCGTGCAAAGAATCTCCCTAGTTTAGGTTAGGACATAGAGTATGGTTTCCCGGTGAAATCGCTCTAAGAGCTCAAACCAACTATACCATGCCTCCCCTTGGGCTTTGTACAAACGAGTGTCCCTCCCATAGCCTCCTCTTGGGCTTACAATGCAAGGACCCTGGATTGTCCCTCCCATAGCCTCCTCTTGGGCTTACAATGCAAGGACCCTCGGATAGCCTCCTCTTGGGCTTCGTACAAGGACCCACGGGCTTCTTATAAGCATCCCAAATATACAAATCAAATACCCTAGGAGATTAGACATTTATCATCTCTATGATAGGAGTATCTCTTTATATCATCACAAACAATCAATCAATCAAACTTTTTTGCCACAAGGCTGGCTAATCAATCAAACTTTTTTGCCACAAGGCTGGCTAATCAATCAAACCGTTTTGCCACCGTACTGGCTGATTAATCAAAGTTTTTGTCACAAGGCTGACTTCATTGAAACTTTTGCCACAAGGCTGGCTGATTAATCAAAACTTTTTGTCACAAGGCTGACTTCATTGAAAGTTTTTTGCCACAAGGCTGGTTAAACAAAAAAAAACATCTTTATCATTCTAAGCGCCATAAGTGGCATGGCCCAGGGCTTATAATGAAAAGATTTTCAAACAAAAAACAAACAGATGTATGTGATGATATAGATTAGATACATCGAACATTTAGATGACATTTGTCTCTTTTCTTTTGCTTCCACTAGCATAAGTGGGAACTACGATTGCTCTGACTTTCTCAACATCCCTTTGAGAATACGTAGGCACAAGGTCGATCCTTGGCGAGCAAAACTTCTCTCTCAAACCATTCAAACCTTAGCACCCGTAGACCCCGAGCTACAGATGCTCTGATTCCCTCTAAGGGATATGTATGCAGAGGATCGCGATGATCTTTGCGAGCATAATCAAACAAACACCTTAGGTCCCACCTATTTCACAAGAACCTCTCAATAACATGGAATGAAAAACAAAACAAAGAAACCTATAGAGTACTATAGATACGTTGGGTGCTAATACCTTCTCTTCGTATAACCAACCCTCTTACCCAAAGATCTCTCCCCCACTTTTAGGTTATTGCAGCTTTTTTCCTTTTCCTACTTTGGAAACAATAAAAAGTTTGGTCGGAACAAAAGAAAAATCATTTTTTTGAGCACTCGAGCCCAAAGAAGGCATCAGGTGTCTCATCCCGAAAAAGACAACGATTTTTCCCCGCGACAGACGTGACGAGTTTTGTTACCACATTAGACCTCAAGCTCCCGTTTCGGATACCTCTCCAACTATGCTTTGCACTTAAGTCTCTTTCCGATTTTCCTCCTCTTTCATTCGGACAATCCTATTAAGGCATTGCATTTCTTATAATAATCATCACCTGCATGAGACGAATCAAGGCTTCTTATTATCTTTTCCTGGCACCAAACTAGCAGCATTGGCTACTTTTTATTACCGATGAAATTTTCAAACTTTGCAGTTATCTATTGTCCTTTTGGACGATGTTTGGGGATCAATCTCCTTTGGGCTGAATAACCGGGTGAGGATTACCCAACTTAGCGAGCCGATTGCCTTTTACCGCCTTTTCATCATTTGGTTCCAACTTTATATCTCTTTTTTTTTTCAACCAGCCATCATGCAAGTGAATCCGAATTATGCTAGACTTGATCAATAAACTACTCGAGAAGTACTTCTCAGGAGACAAGTACTATGGTGCAAATCTACACGTTAGACTCGTATCTCTTCCAGGGAACCAAGGGTGCTTAAACAAACCTCTTCTTGTCACATTATTCCGCACTTCCTGTCCTCAAACAATCCTCACTTCATCTCTATATAATATTCCCGATCGCTTTTTAAGATCAAAACTCTTCAACAAAAATTAAAATTTCGGTCAAAATTTGGGCAGAATTCACTTCATGGTTTCACATCATACCCAATCATAAAAATAACATAAAAATAAAATGCAAAGAGAAGAGCCTCCCCCAAACTTGAACTAAACATTGGCCTCAATGTTTCAGAACGAGCCTGAGAGAGGTGACTCACAGAGGGTAATGCACTCTAATGATCACTTCCAAGCTTTCACCAGAGACGTCCTCTTTTATTTCCTGAAAATAAAATAACCAAACATAGAAATTAGCTATTAAAATCGTGGGTTGCCTCCCACGAAGCGCTTCGTTTAACGTCGCATGGCTCGACGGTCCATTACCCTCTATTATGGAGGGTATTTCCTTTTCCAAACCTTGTTGCTTGTCACTTTCGCAACCACTAACTCATGAAGACGAAAAGCATTCACCACTTTTCTCTTCAATTTACTTCCCACATTCTTCTTGACTCCCTTCGCTTTCTTATGACTTTTGACAGCTACATAAGTTGGTTCCACCCGAGAGGCTATGCTTGACACTTTTTCTTGGAGCTGTTTAGACTTCTTGTTCTTTTCCTCACTTTCTGTCATACCATCAGAAGTTTGATCATTTACAACCGCCCTCTGTCTCTTGACTCCTAACATCTTCAATGTTACTTCTTCATCAAAAGATTTCAGCGTCAGCGTTCCTTTTTCAATGTCGAGGTTGCAGCGGCCTGTCGATAAAAATGGCCTCCCAAGAAGGATAGGAGTTTCTTCGTCTTCCGGAATGTCCATGATGTGGAAGTCAACAGGGAATACAAATTTATCAACTTCCACTAGTACATCTTCAGCTACCCCATATGATTTCTTAACGGTGTGATCGGCGAACCTTAACTGGATCTTACTCTCACTAATCTTTTCCAATTCAAGCTTTTTGAAAATGGACAAAGGCATTAAACTCACACTAGACCCAGAATCGAGGAGTACCTTTTTAAATGCTATATTCTTGATAGTGCATGGTATCGCCACTGCCCCAGGGTCTTTCCTCTTTATTGAGATCTTCCTTCCTGTTGAGACTATACCACACTTTTCCGTTGCAATTTTTGGTTCTCCTCCTAGTGATCTCTTTTTCGCCAATACCTCCTTCATAAATTTTTTATACAAGGGCATGTGTTCAAGTGCTTCAAAGAATGGTAGATTTACCTCTAACTTCTTGAACAATTTTGTAAACTTTTCAAAGTCTTTCTCTCTTGACACCTTCTTTGTCACTCTGGAGGGGAAAGGTAGTTTTATCACGGGTTCAACGTCTTTCTTATTTTTTTCTTCAATTGGTTTAACCGGCGGTACCACAACTTCTGGCTCTTTTGGATTCTCTCTTATTTCCAAATCCACCTCTATTACCATGGGGTCATCTATTTCCTCTTTTTCTTTTTCCTTTTCAGATTCTGCTACTCTCCTACTTCTTGTAGTAACAGCATTAATCTTCTCCTGGTCTTTCGGATTTTTCACAGTTGAGCTCGGAAGGGTACCTTGTGCCTGTAGAGTGAGATGTTGTGCTATCTGCCCCACTTGAACTTCCAGATTTTTAATTGAGGCCGAAGTGTTTCTGTGGTTGTTTCGTGTTTCTTCTTGGAACTGCGAACACTGCCCAACTAATCTTTCAATCGCCACTTCCCACTCTGCCTTCTGGGTCCCTTGTTGTTGTTGATCTTTCCAAGCAAAATTTGGATGATTCTTCCACCCTGGATTATAGGTGTTAGAATACGGGTTGTTTTGCCTTAGGAATTTGATTTCTTCAATCTGCTTGGGAGTAGCAAAACAGTACACCGTTTGGTGTGGGCCATTACAGATTTCACAGCTGACAGGGTGAGCTTGTTGAACTTGAGCCACTTGTTGTTTACCTATATTCATAGCCTTCAATTTCTTTTCAACTTCTGCGGCTATCGCATCTTCAACCCGAGTTTTAGAAGTCTCCAGCTTGAGATCAATGATTCCTTCCGGTTTACTAGCACACCTGTCATACAATTCCAAATGCTCATTTGCAGCTATTGCTTCAATGATTTTGGTGATTCCTGAGGCTGTTGTGAAATTTGTCGAGCCTCCAGCTGCTGTATCAATTAACTGCTTTGTTTTCATTCTGAGCCCATTGACAAATACTTGCATCTGTTCAGTCTTGTCCATATTGTGAGTGGGACATGCCACTAGAATTCTTTTGAATCTTTTGTAGGCATCTCCTAAGGGCTCACCCTCCTGCTGCTTGAAATTCAGAATGTCATACCTCTTCCTTATAAATACCGAGGCGGGAAAATACTCATTTAAGAAAGCTTTTTCCATCTCTTCCCATGATGTAATGCTGCCCGATGGAAGGGAATAAAACCACTCTTCTGCTTCTTCTGCCAAGGTGAATGGAAACATTCTCAGCTTCTTGGCCTCTTCTGTATGACCTTCGATTTTTAATGTTGTACTCATGGTCAGAAACCTTTGTAAGTGCTTGTTTGCATCTTCATTAACCTTTCCGGTGAAAGGCTTTCTTTCGAGCTGAGTGATGGTGCTTGGATGCAATTGAAAATTAGGAACATTCACCGGTTGGTTGACAATAGTTAGTCTTCCTCCCGGTGTGTTTCTAGCACCATAGTCTCCGAGAAGTCTCTCTGGTGGTGGTACCTCGCCCATGATCTCTTCTTCACTTTCGGTGTCTGAACCAGAATGAACTGTAATTACTTCTTCCTCAGATTCCAGCTTAGCTTGATGAGCTTGTCTGCGCCTTGCGTGAAAAGTCCTTTCAATTTCTGCGTCAAAAAGAAATTCTGCTGAGGCCTTGCCTCGCATAAACAGATTAGACAAGTATTAGAATGAGGAACAAAAATAAAATAAAATATATTTTTTTTTCAGAAAATAAAATTTTAGTCGCAGAGCAACAAAATTCTAATTGAAATAAATCTAAAAACTCTATAATTTTCAGCAGTCCCCGGCAACGGCGCCAAAAACTTGATCGGTAAAATAGCAAGTGTACTATTTTGCCTCTGTAGTAATAAAGGGAAAATTCCCCGAATATCGATCTCAAGGACTGCGTGATTTTATAGAGTTAGTAGCACTTCAATTAAACAAAAGCCTTGGGGGTTTTGGTTTTTATGATTACGAATTAAATTGCAAATAAACTTAAAAAGGTTAATTTGGCCAAATATGAGTAACATGCCAGGGTAGGTGTGTGCATTAACATGTAACAATTCTGAACCCTTATTCCATTAACAAAGTTCAACTTATCAATTACCAGTTCTTAAGGGTATTTGCTCCTAAGTCCTTAGTGGGCAAACCTTTGAACATTGAAATCCTAATCCCAAAGTCCTTCGAAATTAGTGATCAAATCAAATATTATTATAATCAAGAACAATCTGGTTACTATAGGGTATCCCTAGTCCTAGGTGATATCTACTATAATATAATGGTATAAAAACCCTAACAATGGAGGTCAATCCTAATTGTCAGTCATAAATCAATCAAGTTGGTCCGACGAGGAAAGCATTAAAAACCTTATACCATTAAATTGAATGTAAAAGAGAAACATGTTATTGAAATTCGGAATTCAAAATCATCACAAATGTTAATCAGGGACACCCCCTAGCATTGGGGGGTTTAGCTACTCATATCATCCAAAGAAATTACAAAGATATCAAATAAAGACATTACAATAGAGATGATGAACTTTGATCTTCAATGGCTTCCGCTCATGAGAGTTCTTCGTTCTTCTCCAATTGCATAGGCTTCTTCTCTCAATCCTCCAATTCTTCGTGTGGCAAAAAGATCCCTAATTCATCTTGAAACCCCTCCTAAATAGTGCAGACTCACTTAAGTTGGTTGGAAATCCCAAAAACACCCCTGCAGGCCAACCACTGAACTAAATAATAAAAATCACTGAAATCAGCGTCATCACCCAACACGGGCCGTGTTGAGCAACACGGGCACCCGTGTTGGTCCCCTGTAATTTATTTTTCAAGATCCAAGTCCCAGGCTTAGCAACACGGGCCGTGTTGCACCACTGTTTTTTCCAACTTCTTGAACTCTCTTCCTGACACGGCCCGTGTTGGGCAACACGGCCACCCGTGTCAGGCCTCCTGTAGCATGTTTTTGAAATTCCATCGAAACTCCGAGTTTTGCACTGATTTACTCCGATTTCTCCATATGAACCTGAAAACATTAAAACATACAACCAAAGCATAAAATGACGAATAAAGAAATAAAATGCTCAGTACCATAACTTAAACATACTTAAAAACAACGGTAAATATATGTGTGAAAACCACTGATCAACTGGTATGAGTAAAAACGAATGGGTTTTGGACTGTTACGAATTCTGCATGTTCTGGGCATTTTTCTGGTGTTTCGCGTATGAAACAGTGCCATACGCGTATGGGATGAGGTCATACGCGTATGGGGGACACTCCCAATGGGCTATACGCGTATGATACGCAGTTGCCCTGTCCCAAACACCATGTACTGGTGTTTTGCGTATGAGAGCGTATGAGGATGCTCATACGCGTATGGGAATTTGGAAAGGGGAAAATTATTCTGGTGATACGCGTATGGCTATACTGATACGCGTATGAGGTTGCTTGTAGGCAAAATCTGGTTCTGTTGAGATGCGTATGATACACGCATGAGGCAAGGGGATACGCGTATGGACGCGTATGGGCCCTATGATACGCGTATGGCTTCCTGTATGTGAAATTTCTGTTTTGTGATTTTTCTGGAAAGTTCGATGATGTGTAACTTTCGATTTGTAGGCCTGTTTGTATGCTGTTTGAGACTGTGTAAACCTTGTGATGTGATTCTGTGGTTTACTGATGATTGATTGTATTGAATGATGTTAATGTATATATGAACATGCTTAGTATTGATGATGATGATGAAATGAGTATAGATGATGCTACTCATAGAATGGCGATGATGAAAGTATGTTATATATATGTTGCATGCATTCATAAACATGGGCTGAATCCTATATGATGAGAGGATTCAGCGAGGGGCAGAATTCCCATTGTGTGGAATTTGTGCTGGCAGGGCCGTATCTGGATGATGATAGATCGGTCGGTGGATGATTTCCACTGGTGATGATTGGTACCACATGCATAGTGTCAGTTTCATACATGTGCATGATTTGTTTATAGCATGATGATATATGTTACATGTTGACTGTTTGTTTATCTGTGGATGTATGAATGATTGATTTGTCTGAATATGAAACAATTGGGTGAATGATATAACTATGATATGTTATTATTTATGATGCAATAACATTGGTTAACTGTGATGAGACTCACCCTTACTTGTTGTCATTTTCAGATTGAGGATAGCGGCGTGACTTGGTGAGGATTAGCTCATAAGTCGGTTTTAGTATTGTGTCGGTGTCATGCTCTGGTAGATGTAACACTGGGAACGCTTTGTTTTTTTTTAGAGTTTTGTTTATAACTCTATTTATTTATGATGTTTGAAGTCTGATACATTATTGATGAATGTTGACTTGATGAAGTATTTCCGCTGTGTAAAACATGAATTGATTAATGAGTTATGATCTCAGGTGTTTTCAGTGAATGCATGACCTATACTGACGCGTGTTTTATTATTTATGTAATTGTGATGCCTCTCTACATGTTACTCTGATTTAATAATTGTCTATTTGCCGCGGGTTATTAGAGGGGTGTTACATCAAGAGGTTGAGAACCGATAATGGCCTTGAATTTTGAAATGAAGCATTCAACAGCTTCTGTGCTGACTCTGGTATTGCAAGGCACAGAACTACTACAGGTACTCCACAAAAAAATGGTTTGGCTCAAAGGTTTAATCGAACTATTTTGGAGAGAGTCAAATGCATGTTGACTAGTGCGGGGTTAAAGAAGGTGTTTTGGGCTGAGGCTGTTTCGACAGCAACTTATCTGATAAACAGATGTCCTTCGACAGCGTTAGATATGAAGACACCTGAAGAAGTTTGGTCGGAACATCCACCAGATCTCGACAAACTGAGAGTATTTGGCTGTGTAGCCTATGCTCACATTAGGCAAGACAATGTCGAACCTAGAGCTCTGAAATGTATGTTCATTGGATACCCTGAAGGAGTTAAAGCTTATAGGCTATGGTGCCTAGAGCCAGGTCACAGAAGGTGTATCACCAGTCGAGATGTAGTTTTCAATGAAGCTGAAATGGCTTTCAAGAAAACGGATGATGATGATGATGGTCGAAGTGCAGAAGAGCTGGAACAGGTAGAGATTCCTGTTGAGGTGGAGCAAGTTGATGCTGAATTGCATATTCCAGATGAAGTCGAAGTAGAAGCTGAAGATGCTGAGGAAGTTGAGGAAATTGTCGATGACTACCTATTATCGAGAGATAGGTCAAGAAGAGTAATCAATCCACCTCACAGACTTGGGTATGCAGAACTTATAGCTTATGCTTTAATCTTTGCAAGTGAGGTTCTAAACGAAGAAACTAGAGACTATAAGGAAGTTATGAGGAGTCGAAATAAGACTGAATGGCTGAAGGCCATGAATGATGAGATGAAATCTCTTCATGATAATCACACTTGGGAACTGATCAAGAAACCTGTTGGGGCAAGGTTAGTCAGTTGTAAATGGATTTTCAAAGTTAAGGAAGGAATTGAAGGAGTGACGTCGAAAAGATAGAAGGCAAGGTTAGTTGCAAGGGGTTTCACTCAGAAAAAAGGTGTCGACTTCAATGATGGTGATCTAGATGAAATGATCCTAGTGAGGCAACCTGAAGGGTATGTCGAAAAGGCGAAGGAATATTATGTGTGCAAGCTAAAGAGATCATTAGAAGTCAGTTCGACCACTGTGTTTACTTCAGATTTCGACCTGGTAATTCATTTTTTATTTTGTTGCTTTATGTGGATGATATTCTCATAGCAAGCAAAAACGTCGAAGATGTAAAGAGGGTGAAGGTTTAACTCAATAAGGAGATCGATATGAAGGATCTGGGAGCTGCTTCCAGGATTCTTGGAATTGACATTCGAAGAGATAAAAAGAAGTCAAATTTATGCTTATCTCAAGAGCCATATCTACGAAAGATTCTCGAAAGGATTGGTTTGTCGAATTCGAAGCCAGTTGTGACTCCAACAAACCCTCAATTCAAGTTGAGTACTGATGTCGAAAGAGCCTATATGAACAGCATCCCATATGCTAATATAGTTGGTTCTTTGATGTACGCTATGGTCTGTACTAGACCCGACATAACATATGCAGTAAGTCTTGTAAGCAGGTACATGGCGAATCCTGGAAAGGCTCACTGGCAAGCATTGAAGTGGATTTTAAGGTACATAAATGGGTCTCTGAACAGAGTCCTAATTTTTGGTGGAGCCTTGGGTGAAGATAGTAAAGCACTAATCGAAGGATATGTCGACTCAGATTATGGATTCTAGAAAGTCTATTTCTGGATATGTTTTCACCATGTTTGGCACAACAATTAGTTGGAAAGCAACACTTCAGAAGGTTGTTGCTCTATCAACCAATGAAGCGGAGTATATTGCCCTAACTGAAGCTGTGAAAGAAGCATCGTGGCTTGAAGGTTTTGCTAAGGAGCTGAAACTTCAAGGTAAAGGTATCACTATTAAATGTGATAGTCAAAGTGTAATACACCTGTCGAAGAATTCAGCCTATCATGAGTGAACTAAGCACATTGATGTGAGGTGGCATTTCGTCAGAGAAGTAATCGAGCGTGGAGAAGTCCAAGTGCTGAAGGTTTTGACTGCGGACAATGCTGCTGATATGATCACCAAGACATTGCCGAGTTGCAAGTTTTTCCACTGTATGCAGTTGATAAAGCTGCATGAAGAAAGTTAGTTTGTTCCCTTGACGTTGTAGAGTTAGGTCCAAGGTGGAGATTTGTGAGTATTGGATCGAACTCTAGTATGGTCGAAGGGTAGCTTCTTGGTTCGACAGGATTAAGCATGAAGTCGAAGGTTGTTCACATGCTTGTGTCGAAGATGCTAGGGTTGTTAGCATGTTAAATTAGGTTTTAGTGTTTAAACGCTAATTTGTTAAGTTAGTTTGTTTATTAAGTTGACTTGTGTAATGAGCCTTGTGGAAAAAGCCTATTAGTTAGTATGTTAGGTTTTATTATAAATAACATACTAGTTTTTCATCATAACACATAGCAAATCCTAATTTAAGGTGAGAGAGGTTATTTGTTATTCTTGTAAACTTGTAATCTTGTTTTCTAAGAGAAAGTAAAAGAATAACAGTTATAACCAATTATTGTGTTTTTCTTCTTCCTTGTTCTTTATTCTTTTCTTACTTTATACTTTGTTCTTGGCGTTGAATTCACAACACATTGCACACTGACTATATCATTATTTGATGTAAATATAACAGTTCTCGAGGTAGCTTTTGTTTATGCTGGTACCTTGTACGGGGTCGATATGTGTGCTGTTTGTTCCACTTTTATTACATTTTATTATAGTATACGTATTTTGCCACTAAAAAAACGTATATGTATATTTATATTTTGCATGTAAATATATTTATCTTGTTATATTTAACACAATTGCATGCATTTTGCCGTGATATAAAAGTAAAACGGCAAGCACAACTTAAAATCATGTTCTCTCATCTTGTTAAGACATGAATGAAGAACACAGTATTCAAAACTACATAACACTATAGATAGATGAGAAGAGAGACATGAATGCAAAAGACATACGCTTTGGCTATGTCAAACTCTAAGCAAGTAAATGCTGAGTTCAGGACCCCCACTACCAGCAGGGCTCAACATGTAGAAAGCTTGAGAGTCCTTAGAGCCAACAACTCTCTCATACTTAGCTCTCATATACATTATCTCACCTTCAAACTCAGCTCCATTCTCATTACTTGGCATTGGCAACACACCAGCACCCATTGTAATAGGCTCCACAGCTCTCAATATCCTCCATTCCTCTGACCCACATTCATGTCTATATCCATAACCACATTTCCTTCCATTGCAATAAGTCCTCCAAATGGGTTCCGCAAGCAACTTCAAACCCTTTCTTCCTCCTCCTCCTGATTTCTGCTCACATTCCAATGCAATCCTCACCACCCCAGACGCCATTTCCCTAACCAAAACACTTGTTGGTGTTGCTAGCTCAATCAAAAACGCAGGGCTTAACTTTGAGTCCTCTTGGAACGCAAAATGGACATGTCCACGACGATAGCCGAAAAGCGTACCCACCATATGTGTTCTAGAACGGTGATTTTGAGAATGATTCTTTGTAAGAATTGTTAGTGCTGACTTGAACTTTGATTTTGTATTCTTGTACTTTTCAAGAGCAGCAATTCCTATTGGCATTTGGATTCTAAGTTGATTATGATGATCTTCTTCTTTCTTTCCGCCAACATCATCATTATCATCCTCAGAAAAATGTGACGATGAACTTATGTTGAGGATTTTTTCTTCATCGTCCTCATACAAAGCCTTCTTTTTCCAATGGAAATACCTTCTAGAGAAGGAGAACGAAGAGTCATGAGGTGATTTGGCTGCCATTATACTCTTCATAATAATGGAGAAAAAAATAGCCACAAAAATGTTGCAAATTATGATGTTTCTAACTTATAATTTAGTAGTGTGGTTTTATCTACATCATTACAACACCTTTTTGTTAAGCACTGCATAGTATGATACCCATGAAGGCTAGGAAAGAGAATTTGTCAAAAGGAAGGTAAACGGCCACCACCTACCTTTTAGTGAACAAGTAATTGGAGATTTTAAGGGCAACAACAAATCAGAATTTAAATGGACAGGTAGAGTTTGATGATTTTGTTGTGTGTGAGGTGGAACCACAAAAAATGACTCAGTTTGGTGTAATTTCTTTATCAAAAGAAATGGGTAGGAGGGGGGGATTGACTTGTTACACTGGAGACAGTTAATAATGGCACGTGAAGTCACACCTACCATACCCACCTTCGAAAGGAATTGGTGAGAGATCATACATCACCTACGGACCTAAATATCCAACTAAATTAAAAACTTTCTTTATCCTTATTTAAAGGAAGTTTTTATTTTATTTTTATAATACTATTAGTTTATGAAGCTATTGGTTTATATATCCCTCTAGATTTAAAAAGTGTAAATTAGCCGCTACAATATTTTACTTAGGCAAAATATCCGGCTCCCATTTTAAATAATAAAGAAATATATAAAAGATTTCCAAATCAAGTAATTTTGGCCGATCAAAAATATATATTTAAATAGAAAAGTAAATAAAATTATTAAGTAGTCATCTAGCACGGGATACGCAATACCGTTATAAGTAATAAATAAATATAGTGTGAGATATTGGATCGAAATCTAGTATGATCGAAGGGTAGCTTATTGGTTCGACAGGATTAAGCATGAAATTGAAGGTTGTTCACATGCTGATGTCGAAGTGTGCATGTTGTAGTCGAAGATGGGTCTAGCATGCAGGTGTCGAAGATGTTAGGGTTATTAGCATGTTAAATTAGGTTTTAGTGGTTAAATCCTAATTTGTTAAGTTAGCTTGTTTATTAAGTTGGCTTGTGTAATGGGCCTTGTGGAAAAAGCCCATTAGTTAGTATGTTAGGTTTTATTATAAATATCATACTAGTCTCTCATCATTGCAACGCTGCAAATCCTAATTTAGGGTGAGAGAGGTTATTTTTTATTCTTGTAAACTTGTAATCTTGTTTTCTAAGAGAAAGTGAAAGAATAGAAGTTATAACCAATTCTTGTGTTCTTCTTCTTCCTTATTCTTTATTCTTCCCTTGTTTTATACTTTGTTATTGGCATTAATGATGAGATGAAATCTCTTCATGATAATCACACTTGGGAACTGATCAAGAAACCTGCTGGGGCAAAGTTAGTCAACTGTAAATGGATTTTCAAAGTTAAGGAAGGAATTGAAGGAGTGACGTCGAAAAGATACAAGGCAAGATTAGTTGCAAGGGGTTTCACTCAGAAAGAAGGTGTCGACTTCAATGATGGTGATTGTTAGCTGAAGATTTCGTTTTGTAGTATTTATCCTTCGAAGAAGTAGAAAATCGAAGGAAAGATGGTTACTGATGGCCATCCCTTAAAAATAAAAGAATGGCTACTGATGGTCATGCTTCGAGAGTAAAGATTTCTAAGTTCGCTATGAAGATAATGAATACTGAAAGCTGGTGAAAAGTATGTGTCTTCGGGGACTTAGACAAATTTATAAATATATTCAAGTATTACTACTTAGCGTGTTTTTTTTCTCGTAGTGTTTGTTTAATACACTGCCACGCGTCGAAGACAGACTCAGGCAGGAAGATTTGAAATTCGAAGACGGTTTCGTAACTGTCCAAGTAACAGATGGCATCGCTAGAAGTTCTTATGAGAAACGTGGCAGCAGATTAGTATAGGACCGTTAAGGTCGAAACTAGTATAAATAGGAGTCTTAATGTTAGGATTCTGTGTGTTCATTTTGTACAAATCACTCACATATTTACTCAAGTATCAAGCGTTAAGAGAAAGAGTTCGCTGAGAAAATGTACGTATGACACCACCATTTTAATACATGTGTATTATCTTTTGTTTTTAAATATCTTCCAGAATTACTGCATTTCGTTTACTTCTTGCCATTTACATTTCTGTATCTTTACTTTAATGTCATTTACTTTCGAATTACTTTCATGTTATTTACTTTCAAAGTCTTTAACATTTCTGCAGTTTAAGATTCTTTACGTTTCAATAGTCCTTTTAATTTTCTATGTTATGTTACTTATCTTTTCGCTGAAGTCACATTTATATATAACAAAGTGATTGTCAAGACTATTTGTTCTTTAATCGAACAACGCTTATTGAAGAAGACAAATAATGAATATGGTTCGAATGAACGTTGATGACAATCTTCTTGACTATGTGTCCTAGGATCAATCTAGTCGATCCTGCGAGTAACCAAATCATATTTATTATAGTTTGGAAGACTAGCGGTTGTTTACCGGAAATCACCGTAAACAAATTGGCACGCCCAGTGGGACAGTGTCAAGCAGATTGTTTTAATCAATTGCTTTATTTTTGTCTAGACAATATCAAGATCTTGTATGAACCTTAGGAACGGTAAATTAAAGAACAGTGCACAACCGATTCCCAAACGAAGGTACAACAGGAAAATGGTCGTTACGGCCAGTGTAGGGGGTGATCGAGATCCCCCACAAGGTTCAGGATCAGGAGCGGCAAATTCGACTTCTACTCAAGGAACACGAGATGCAACGGGTCCAAATGGATCGAGACCTGCAGATAATTCCCAGGCTTTGCCTGAAAATAATACAGGGCTTTCAGGGACTATTCCAGTTTCAGTGTCGACAACCGCACCCTCATCCACAAGCGCAGAGGACGTATTGTTTGCCTCGACAAATGCTGCAAATAATTTGCCTGGTCAAGGCACGAATTCTGCTTTCGAATGGAGACCAAATAGTTCATATGGAATGCCATACCCATATGGAACAGGCGTACGAGGGGCAGGATCTATATATGACCCAACTAACAATGCGACATTTTCACCGAATGTTAGTTCAGTGGGTCGAAGTGCACATAACACTGGTTTTTCTACCCAGGTGCCTCACTTTACCACAAATAACCAAGCAGCATTTCGACAAGAAATGGATGCAAGCAACCATGATATGGTAGGGGTTTTGGCCAGAGAATTGACTTCAGTTTTAAGCCCACTAATGGCAAATGTTACTACTACAAATAGAGAAAACATGGAGACTTTCCAAAAGATATCATCTCAAATGAATCGAATGGCAGAATTCATGGGAATAACACCACCTAAAAGGAAAGACAAACAGCCTTCGAATCAAGAAGAGAGGCCCATTTTAGAACGTGTACAAGACATAGTTCCGTCATCTAGGACAGCCACTAGGGATGTAGGCCCCTCACGAAGAACAGAGATGTTCGAAGGAACTCCAATAATTAACTTAGAAGCTTCAAATCAAAGAACCGTCCCCGTTCGACAAGAAACGGAGGAGGAGCGACCCAGATTAAGGATTGTGGGTAGGAACGAACACCCAGATGAGGTTGTTCAAAGAGTCAGAAGAGAAAATCTGGCTACAGAAAATAACTTAACTGCCATGATAGAAAGGGTTATGGCCAATAATGGCCTTAGTACTGGACTTAGACGTCCAAACTATACATCCCCTATATCAGATTATATCATGCAGACAGAATTGCCTAGGGGTACTAAGGTACCCTGTGGACCGTCCTTTCGGGCCATACCCCTCCCGTGGGTGGGATACGTGAACTGACTCTTTTTTGTCGATCGGACGCTTTCGCGTCGCTTTTGAAAAAAAGTTTACAGAGTCGCCACCGACCTTTTATTTTATCCAATGAAGGAAAGGTTTATAAAAGAAACAGAAAAAAGACCTTTGAGAGATTCTGGGTAAGGGGGTAGGTTATACAAAGGGAAGGTGTTAGCACCCTTTGTATCCATGGTTATCCATGGGCTCTTTAGTTTGCTTAGCTCATTTGCTTTACTTTTCAATTGATTCGGAATGCTTTACCTGTGTTTTTGAAATACCTTTGCAAATAGAATTTGTAATGATCCTTGTGCGGATATATACAAATGCTTGTTTATCTTTCGAAAGATGTTTTGAAAAGATCGTTAATTCTGTAATGATCCGTGTTTGGATGTATACAAAATATTGTCTTTTGGAAAATTCGTTTTAAAAAAACAACAGTGTATGAGAATTTTGTTTGTTTTGATTTTGAGCAAGCAAACTAGGAGGTCTACCCTGAGTTAGGAGGTCTTTATCCTTGTTCCCTTTAAAAATCTATCCATTCGTCGGATATAAACAAAAGGTTCGATTTTGTACTCGAAACAGTAGAAATGTAACTTTGATTTTGAAAAGAGTGAAAAGGGGTTACCCTAGGAGGTGCAAATGTGATTGTGATTGAATTCAGGTATTTATCTTTGAAGTTAGTGATCTGACGGTTCAGTTTTATCTTTGACATACACGCAGTTTATATGGGTGCTGGAAATTAAAATGCGGAAATGTAAAGTGCAGAAAGTAAATCTACGCTATTACATCGATTGTGCGGGAAATGTAAACTAGCCTATTTACATGAATTTGACATCCTATACATTTATCTAGGAATTTAAATTGTAATAAATAAAAGGCATGTTTTTGTATTTTTGTGATTTATTTTAAATATAATTAATGCATTATTAATTAATTTAAAAGAAAGAAAAGATGGAAATATGATTAAACCTAGCAAATAAGCTTAAAAATATGTACAAAATGTTTGTTAATTGATTTTAGAACAAAACTAATTTTTTTGGAATTTTTGAAATTTGTTTTTGGGTTTTTTAAGTTAATTAAGACATAATTATATAAATAATTACACAAATAATTAAAGCTTAAAGAGAAAATTATCCTAAATATGTACAAAATTAGTTTATGATATATAAACAATATTTAACACAAAGAACAATTTTTTTTATGATTTTTTGATTGGTTAGAATAATTAAAAAGTAAATATATAAATATAAACTAATTAATTATGTAAAATATTGGAATTATGAAGAAAAATAAAATATTTTTATTTCAGAAAATAATATATATTTTTAGAAGTCTAAAATATTTTTTGTGGGATTTTTTGGATTTTTTAAGTATTTTTAATTAATTTTGCAAAGAAAATAAAATAAAAATAGAAAATGAAAAAAAGATACTGATCCTGTGTGGTGAGGAGCTGAGGCTCCACGGTGTGCATGCATGTCAGATGCGTTGGATTGGAATATTGAATGAGATCAAGGGCTCAGATTGCAAGACACATGATGTAATGATGGGATTGCATGTATTGAATTGGTGGGGAGACCAAAGTCAGACTGGCCCCACCTCTTTCTTGCGTGGACAACGACCGGTTGACTGACGAACCACGCTGGGACGCGTGGTCGTCTTCAACCTCCAGACCTCACGTTTTTATATACAAATAGCGGGGGTTTTAAACCTCCCCTATTTTTACGATAAAATGCAACTTTTGAATAGCTTCATCAACCTGCAAAGATAAGCATTAGTAGCAAAAGAAGGCAACCCAGATCCACTAAACATGATGTCCTGAGTTCATTGGTGGTGTCAGTTTCTTTGTTTGAGGCCTGTAGCCATGGGTTCGAAGAGTTTAAAGTATGAACACTCATATGCACTTGTTAATGGCATGAGGTGATTCTCACGTGGTAACTCTCATGTTAAAGCCCAAATCACTCCTATAGGACCTTATGAACATATTAGGATGGTTAGTTTACATGGAAATTGATTGCATATAAGAAAACGAAAGTCAAGTGCATATGTACATGAAGAACACTATGCTCACTATACGACTCTCATGGGACTATGTTAGGAGTTCAATCTTACTCTATATGATTTGAGAAGATGATTGGAAAGCTTTGTTTGTATTAATATTGCTTGGAATATAGAATTTGAAAATTACAAAGTGTATGTATTTTTTGGAGAATTTTATGATAATGATAGCTATGCTCTTGCCCTCAATTCGTGTCTCCCATTGGTGCTGAAGTAGAATAGCTTATTTATAAGCCAAAGGCTGCTTGGAAGTGAAGCAAGAAGCTTTGATTGCTCTTGTTGAAAATTTGATTTTTAAAATATTAAAAATCTTTGAATTGTTGACCAAGTCTTCTTCTATTCAATGCACTTGTCTTGGGCATCAATTTTCTGCAGAAAAATGAAGACTTTGGAGGTGTGTCATACTTGGAGATCAAGCCATCAATTATCCATGCAATTTCCTTTAATTTTAATCTTAAAATAAGATAAAATTATGTCAAAAATGGATAATATAGATGTGGGCTTTGTCTTGGTCGTGGGAGGCCCATAGTAACATGGCAAAGATGTTTGGACCATAAAAACTTGGCATCTTTTGGAAAAAAAACATTTTTGAGCAATGTTGATTTCATGCATTTTCCCAAAATTTAGCCAACTTCAACAAGGTGTAAATCCTTCAATTTTTGTCATATGAAGGAGATCTTGCACTTTTTGGAAACCTCAAAGAGTCCTCTAACCAATGTCTTTGGTCTCATGTCAAAATGATTTTTGGTTCTCCTTGTGTGTCCATTTGAAAAAAGTGTCTTTTTGTTGACTTTGAAAATGACCTGTAATGTCTTTGGCCATATTTTTCAAATGGTGAATGCTATGACCATGGGATCAATTGCATTTGAAAGATAATTGAATTTCCTTCAAAATGAGCTTTGGTTGACATTTTTTGGATGAAGGATGAGAGAGTTATGATCAGTCAAAGTTGAGTTGACTTTTCAGGCAAAAACCCTAATTTTGAATCTTAGGGTTTTGTTGATTTTTGATCTTTCCTTGATGAATTGTGATCATCCAATGATCAAATGTTGAATCCTTTGACAAAATATGGACTTTGGCAAAAAATTTCATTTTTGACTGTCAGTTGACTTTTTGGTCAAACGGGTCGTCTGTTGACTGTTTGAGCTGCTGACGGTGCGTCTGAGTGAATTGAAGTTTGAAAATTTGTATGATGGTACTTTGAGATGTATGGATGTATATGAAATCCATTTGAGCTCTCAAAACTTGTTACTCCTGTTAAAACAAGAAAAACCCTGATTAGGGACTGTCTGTATAGGAGGCAGTTAAGCGTACCTGATTTTTGTGCAGTGCTGAGTTTCTGCTAATCGCGTGATATTCAGAAGACTTCTAACACAAAAATCTTGGAAATTTGAATTGTGAATGATTGATTTGATTGATTGTACAAAACACTGTGAATTGTACTGTCTGCAGTTTGTCTGTCAACTGACTGTTCGTGTACTGAAGCAGCAGTTAAAGTGAAAAATCAACTGTCAAGGTTAATTTTCTTTTTTGTTGTTATTTTTGTTTTTGTTTGGTGTGAAGCATGAAAATTTATTTACATGACTTGTTAGAAAACTGAAACATAATAAATAACTGATATTTACGGTATGCGGGCAAAATTACCGATAATAACCTGAAAATTATTTAATGCACAGAAATAGAAATATTTGACTGGCAGAAAACACAAAAAATATTATCTTAGTAATTAAGCAATATTATGACAAATAGTACAACATTTAATACTGACAGCATAAATATTACATACTATTGAACAGTACGACGAATAGACGGTACGTTTAAGAAAATAAGAAACACGGCAAACTTTAAAAATGACGGTTGATGAACCATGCTATGATCAATAACATGTAGAGGATTGGGAATGCAACTATTGCAGGTCCACACTTCTCAGGACTGTGTAGGCAGAAGAAAGTCATGATCACCGTAGCAATGGTGATGACTGTAAGAAACAGTGTCTCTATCCATTTTGCCATTCTTGCTAGGAAAGAAGAAAGAAAATGGATGATGAAGTAGAAATTTGAAAGAAGATTTAGAATTTGATGTGAGATTTTATGGAAGAATGAGAAGTATTTATAGAATGGAAAGATGATAGAGACGTTGGGGAATGATGTGATTCCGTACAAATGGAAATTTTGAGTGGAAGTGAGATTTGAAAGAAAGTGTATGATATTGTTGGGAAAAGAGAGATGTGTAGAATAAAGTTGAGATTTGAATTGGAAAGAAGAGATTTGAAAAGATTTTGAAAATAATGGAATATAGTACAAAAGTTAGTGGGAAACCAAAAACAATTGTTACCAGTACAGTGTGAGTTTCCTGCTTTTGCGCCTGCAAAAAAGATTTAACCCTGCATGAACTGTGTTAGTACTATTTATCTGTAAAATAAATAAATAGTATTTGTGAAGTAAAGAACAGTATTTGGCGTTTGCGTAAGAATAAATTCCACTGTAAGCCAAGCTACTGTATAAGAAAAGTTTCTGAAATTTAAGTACTTCATATGCTAGGATATTTGAAATAAAAATCCATGATTATATGAAACTCTTAATTTTCAGATTGGAGTTTTCTTGAAAAAAGATGTGGGCAAATTTTGGGGTATAACAGTTGCCCCTATTCAATCTTCTTAAACCTGAAGAGATTGTCTGAAATCTGAAGGTAGAAGATGATTGAATAAATAGATGCCCTGAAAATTTGCACTTACCTTGATCAGCAGAGATGTTGGAAGTTGCAGTTGAATGTTGTCTGTGAAATGTTGTTGGCAGATTGAAACATTACCTGAGATGGGCTTTCGGATGCCACCTGGACAATGTGTTGATGGTTTGTTCCTCAGAATGAATCTGTTGATTATATCTTGATGAAGGATTTGAAAGTTGATCATTGTGGAACCGTTTGAGGTATCACTTTAGATCTGCAATGTTAGATCGTTCTGGAACCGTCTGAGGTTTCGCCTTAGATCTGAAATGCTAGATCGTTCCGGAACCGTCGGAGGTATCGCCTTAGATCTGAAATGCTAGATCGTTCTGGAACCGTCGGAGGTACCGCCTTAGATCTGTAATGCTAGATCGTCCTGGAACCGTCTGAGGTATCGCTTTAGATCTGAAATGCTAGATCGTTCTGGAACCGTCGGAGGTATCGCCTTAGATCTGAAATGCTAGATCGTTCTGGAACCGTCGGAGGTACCGCCTTAGATCTGTAATGCTAGATCGTCCTGGAACCGTCGGAGGTATCGTCTTAGATCTGCAATGCTAGATCGTTCTGGAACCGTCGGAGGTATCGTCTTAGATCTGCAATGCTAGATCGTTCTGGAACCGTCGGAGGTATCGTCTTAGATCTGCAATGCTAGATCGTTCTGGAACCGTCGGAGGTATCGTCTTAGATCTGCAATGCTAGATCGTTCTGGAACCGTCGGAGGTATCGTCTTAGATCTGCAATGCTAGATCGTTCTGGAACCGTCGGAGGTATCGTCTTAGATCTGCAATGCTAGATGATAAATGAGTTGAGAATGAGAGTTCTTTAGAGTGAATCTTTGGTTTGATTGTATCTGAAAGGACTGCTTGTCTGAATAAGATTCAGGATGAACACTGCATGTGAGTGAGAACATCTTTGCTGAAGACATCTGTCTACCTGAAAAATCAAGTTAATAATATGCGATGTCTATGATGCATGTATGATATGAGATCCTCGAGCTAGAGGAGAAATATGCAAGTTATGTTGTGTATGAATATGCGTATGATGCATGATTGTGAATGTGAATATGAGTGTGAATGTGATGCATGGTTTATGCAGCTTAGAGCGTGTCAAGCTCCTGATTGGGAAAATAAATCCCAGCTCAATCGTCAAGAAATGAAGGCATTGTGATTGGGAAAATAAATCCCTGCTAGCCATTTGGAAGTGAAGGCATCGTGGTTGTTGATGATCTTCTGTCTCGCTTGAGTACCCTGGGTTGGGGAAATTCTTTGAGAACCAGGATGTTCTATTGAAGGATCTTTGATTACTGCTCGGGGATGAACAGTAGTTTTGAGAGTTCGGACTGTGACGCCCTTTGGAGTGGGAATGAGGAAGATGCATAATCCTCCGATGCACTATCTGACCAAGTTTGGGTGCGGAGATCACACCTTCTGAAGACAGTAATCTGGAACAACCCTGCTGGGGAATAAGACTTCTTTCGAAAGAAAAATCTTTTTGAGGGATTTGTTGAGGAATGTGTCTCCATTGGGGAAACTTCCTTCTGATGCTGGTTTAGGATAATGTCCAAATAATTGGGACATGTCCGGAATGCTATTCCTGTTTTTCCTGGTAAACATCAATCATATTCAAATGCATATGTTCATTCAAAATATCATTGGGATGCTCGCGTATTCAAAACAGAAAAAATGAAAATGTTAGTTATAAGCTGCATTGATTTTTGAAAAGGTGCCGTGATAGGCGGATTAGTATAGGGAGACAACAATCCTAGAAGTAGGAAATTGTCAGAAAGTTTTGAAAAGTATTTATGAAAAGAAATAGCTATGTGAGAACGATCCAGTCAAGTTTCAATTCTGCTATTGCCAATCTGTCTTCGAGCATCTCATCCCTCACTTGTTGGAAGAAAGTGATTGGACTGATTGGTGTCTTTGAGGTGTTGAACCTTGTCGGTGAGTAGGCAGCTGAGCGGGACATAGTTGTATGCTTTATTCCCTAATTTTTGCCTAGGCTGCCCTTTCAGGTTTTCAGCCTACCGGGATTGTATTTGTTTTGTCTCTAATTTTTGCCTGGATCGCCCTTTCGGGTTTTCAATCCACCGAGACGCTCATTTTTGCCTAAGTTGCCCTTTCAGGTTTTCAACTTAGCGAGCTGTATTTTTTTATTTTTTTTTTTAAGCAAAGTACTTTTTGACTATGTCCGCATTCACAGGGTGTGGGAAATCCTCGCCATCCATGGTGGTAAGCAACATGGCACCGCCGGAGAATATTTTCTTGATTATGAATGGTCCCTCGTAGGTGGGGGTCCATTTGCCTCTGGGATCACCTTGTGGTAAGATGATGCGTTTGATAACCAAGCCACCAGTTTGGTATGCTTGACTTTTGACTTTCTTGTTGAATGCTTTGATCATGCGCTTTTGGTATAGCTGGCCATGACAGATAGCTGCAAGTCTTTTCTCATCGATCAAGTGTATTTGGTCGAATCGAGTTTGAATCCAATCGTCTTCGTCTAGATCGGCTTCTTTCATGATCCTTAAGGAAGGAATCTGGATTTCGATTGGGAGAACTGCTTCCATACCGTAGACTAACGAGAATGGAGTTGCCCCTGTTGAAGTACGCGCAGATGTGCGATAACCATGAAGAGCAAAAGGTAACATCTCATGCCAGTCTTTGTAGGTTACTGTCATCTTTTGTATGATTTTCTTGATGTTTTTGTTGGCGGCTTCGACAGCGCCGTTCATCTTTGGTCGATATGGAGAAGAATTATGATGTTTGATCTGGAACTGCGTGCAGAGTTCAGTAATCATTTTGTTGTTTAGATTCGTGCCATTGTCAGTGATGATCCTTTCGGGGATGCCGTACCGACAAATGAGATTGTGCTTGATAAACCTGGCTACCACATTCTTGGTGACAGAAGCATATGAAGCTGCCTCTACCCACTTTGTGAAGTAGTCAATAGCGACCAGGATAAAGCGATGTCCGTTGGAAGCAGTAGGTTTGATTTCTCCAATCATATCAATACCCCACATTGCGAAAGGCCAAGGAGCCGTCAGAACGTTTAATGGAACTGGAGGTACATGCACTTTGTCGGCATATATCTGGCATTTGTGACAAGTTTTGGAATGATGATGGCAATCTGTCTCCATGGTAGACCAGTAGTAACCTGCTCTCAAGATCTTTTTAGCCATTGTATGTCCGTTGGAATGAGTACCGAAGGTACCATTGTGTATGTCTTCCATGATTTGTTCTGCTTCCTTCTTGTTTACGCAACGAAGTAAAGTCGAGTCATGGTTGCGTTTGTACAAAGTTCCATTGCTTAGGAAGAATTTGGAGGCAAATCTCCTTAGAAACTTTCTGTCGTTAATAGATGCCCCTTCAGGGTACTCCTGGGTTTCGAGATACCTTTGTATTTCATGGAACCATGATTTGTCTTCCATTTGTTTGGTATCGATCTCATTGCAATAGGCTGGTTCGTCTTGCCTGTAAATGGTGATCATAGGAGCTTCGTCGTCCCAATTGACTTTGAACATGGATGACATGGTAGCTAAGGCATCAGCTAGTTGATTTTCTTCGCGTGGGATGTGTTCGAAAGTGATCTCCTCGAAGTAAGGAATCAAACTCAACACATGTCCTTTGTATGGAATTAGATTTGGGTGCTTTGTGTCCCATTCCCCTTTGACTTGGTAGATTACCAAGGCCGAGTCTCCGTAGACTTCAAGGAATTTGATTTTTAGATCAATTGCAGCTTTGAGACCCAGAATGCATGCTTCGTATTCGGCTATATTGTTGGTGCAATTGAAACACAATCTGGCGGTGAAGGGTGTATGACCTCCTGTGGGGGAAATGATCACAGCTCCGATGCCATTGCCGAGCGCATTAGAAGCTCCGTCAAAAACCATAGTCCATCGGGATCCTGGTTGTTTGTAGTCATTGACTAGCATAATGTCTTCGTCTGGGAAGTCAAAGTTCAATGCCTGATAATCATCTACTGCTTGATGAGCTAAATGATCAGCTACCACACTTCCTTTGATTGCTTTTTGCGAAGTGTATTGAATGTCATATTCTGTTAGGATCATTTGCCATCTTGCAATCCTTCCAGAGAGAGCAGGTTTTTCGAACACGTATTTGATTGGATCCATCTTGGAGATCAGGAAAGTGGTGTGATTTAGCATATACTGTCTTAGTCGGCGAGCCGCCCATGCTAAGGCACAGCAAGTTTTTTCGAGTAGTGAGTATCTTGTTTCACAATCGGTAAACTTTTTGCTAAGATAGTAGATTGCGTGCTCCTTTCGACCGGAATCGTCATGTTGTCCGAGTACACACCCCATTGAATCTTCTAACACAGTTAGGTACATTATCAGAGGTCTGCCTTCCACAGGAGGTAACAAGATTGGCGGTTTTTGAAGGTATTCTTTGATTTTATCAAAGGCTAACTGGCATTTGTCATTCCATCTTTCCACTTGATCTTTCTTCAGTAATTTGAAGATTGGCACACAAGTAGGAGTCATATGGGCAATGAATCTGGCTATGTAGTTTAGACGTCCCAAGAATCCTCTGACTTGTTTCTCGGTACGGGGTATAGGCATTTCTTGAATGGCTTTGACCTTGGCAGGATCAACCTCAATACCTTTACTGCTGACGATGAAACCTAAGAGTTTACCGGATCTTACTCCAAAGGTACACTTGTTCGGGTTCAGTCGCAATCTGTATTTCTTGAGTCTGTCAAACAGTTTGTGTAAATGACTCAAATGTTCTTCTTCGGTGTTGGATTTTGCGATCATGTCATCGACATACACCTCTATTTCCTGATGAATCATATCATGAAATAGTGTTACCATTGCTCGTTGGTAGGTAGCTCCAGCATTTTTTAGACCAAAGGGCATTACTTTGTAACAAAAGGTTCCCCAGGGAGTTGTGAAGGTTGTTTTTTCCATGTCTTCGGGTGCCATCTTGATTTGATTGTACCCTGAGAATCCGTCCATAAAGGAGAATACCTTGCATTGTGCGGTATTGTCAACTAGTACATCGATGTGCGGTAAAGGGAAATCATCTTTAGGGCTTGCCCGGTTCAGATCTCTGTAGTCTACACACATTCTGACTTTCCCGTCTTTTTTGGGTACAGGCACGATGTTAGCTATCCAAGGAGGATAACTTACAACTTTTAGGAATCCGGCATTGAATTGTTTTTCAACCTCGTCTTTGATCTTTTTTGACATATCAGGCTTACTCCTTCGCAGTCTCTGTTTGACCGGAGTGCTTCCTTCTTTGATTGGCAGGCGATGAACTACAATGTCCGTGTCAAGGCCAGGCATATCTTGATAAGACCAGGCGAATATCTCGGCGTAGTCTTGCAACAATTGAATCAGTCTTTGCTTGACACTGCTTTCTAAGTCAGCCCCAATTCTGA